>NC_090929.1:1579634705-1579943095 GCF_040938575.1 Ambystoma mexicanum | reverse complement strand
CGACTGTGTGCTGGTAGGTGCCAGTGGCCAGGAAGTGTAGTACAGACACCACCTTCAGTAGGGGTGGGATGGCGGTTGGGCTATCTATCATGCTGACTAGGTCAGCCTGTGTCATGTCCACAATGGCGGCTATGGTGTCCCGGTCCAGACGGTAGAGGGTGTGGATCTGCTCATCAGTGAGGTTGAACGGATGTGCTCGGAGGCGTGGGATTGCGGGCTGCCTGCGTGGTGGTAGTGGCTGTGCTGGTGGGCCTTGCTGGCCCTGCCTTGGCCTCCTCCTCCTCCTGCGTCTCCTCCGTGCGGCTGGTTGTAGTTGATGTTCGTCTTCCTCTTGGAGTCGGAGCACTTGCAGTGCTATCAGGTCCCCCAGGGCCAACATCGCGAGTCCTGCCGGTAGCATTTCGCTGTGGTTGTGGGAGGAGACTGGCTGTGCAATTTATGTGTTTCCAGGCTGTATGGCCTCCACCTGTGGTGGTTGATTCCACCTGTGCCAACTGCTCTCCCCTTTGGCCGAGCATGTCCCGCGCACGACGCTGCAAATCGGGTATTTGTATCTTGCTATTGCATTCATGTATTTGTACCCGATGGCCGTGTAAGATTGGTTGATATGTTCATTCTGCTGTGGTCCCATTGTTTCCCATACTGTCTGTGCAGTCGCGGACAGACTTGTGAAGGGTCAGTGGAACGTAGTACTCGAGTAACGGTGGGCCCTCATGCATCACTGTACTGAGTTGCAACGACGGGCGTGGCTTCCCATTCGTGGGTGAAGGCAGTTGCCATTTTCACGCACAGCCGCACTCGATGGAATAATTAGTGATTTCAAACGGCCACAGATGCCTTCTCGACGTGATGTTGCAAATGAGGAATTCGAAGGGCGGCGCTTTCAGTTTCCGGCTAGCGGCGAGGAGATGCCCACAGGTCTGTCTGCAAATATAACGTTCTTTTGTTCTATGTCCTTGAGACAGAGCCCATGGCGAGGGAGCAATGATTGATATGAATAGTTTGGGATGCGCAATAGCTACGTGGGCGATGAGGCCGGGCATTCCCAAATACATGTTACTTCACAACACTGGATTTACGGGCTGGGGCACTGTGGATTTAGCAGGCTGCATTACGCACAGACTCAATGGATGTTTCTAATGTCATGTGAGTAATTATTCAGGCGTTTTGATTCCTGGATGAGGGTATGATGAATGGATGCATGGGCAGGTGATTTGATGCAGAGTTTCCCTTGTACAGGGCTTCTTGGGGTCTATCCGCCTCCCCTACGCTATGTGATGCAGGGCTGCCATAGTGGGCCCATCGTCTATCTGGCCTTGTTGAGCCCTCCCTGTCTCGACGCGCACTCAGCCACTTGTGTCCATGCACGTTAACATTCCCCTCTGATGGATTCTGTTATGGCAGACGCATGCACAGGTACACTCGTTTGTGATGGTGTTTACACCTCGATATAGAGAGTTATAAGTCGCAAGTGGTTTTGGGGTGGTGATGATCCTTTGGAGTGGGCTAGCATGCATATGGCTGTGGATTTCGTGTGCTCATTGAAGTGAGTTGTTCGTATGTGGTTCTGATGGCCATTCTGTTCTTGTTCTTTTCTTTTGGTTGACAGGTATCTCCTCCCCTTTTGCCACTGCCATCTGTATGCCACTCCTGCAGATGGATTTTACTCCCGACACCTGCTGCTTCGTGTTAATCGGTGGAGCAGCATTACGATCTTATGGGACGATCGCCAGTGGCCCACATGCCCTTACGCAGTACTGGTGGCTCGGAGCAACATTTCGGCCTTTCAGCTGGACTAGTGCCTCCACATTGGGACGGCCCTGCGGTTGTGTGCGCTTCCATGTAGCCTTTTAGTACGTGAATGTGGCTCTGTGTACCATGCTGGAACAGGGCGTCACACAAGTGGTGGATGGTCATTTCTTGCGGATGCAGCCCTCAATGGTGAAATGTGTTTTTGAGTTCGTGGCCTGATGGCTGTATGGGCTTGGTGATTTAGTTGTGCATTAAATTTCTGATCTGATTTGGCCCGTGTAGCGTTTTTCTTTGCAAGTGATGTGCCATGTGCCTATTTGTGGGGCGATGTATTGTGAGGAGATCTGCATTGGGTTCCTGCTTCGGGGTTTAGTTGCGTGGTACTGTACTGGGCGCGTTTGCCTACTGAGCCCGTGAGGTCAGGGATGGGGGCTGCCAATGTGACAGTTTGAATGTTGTCATGCTCAGGGGCGGGGGATTGGGTTTTGTGTAACAGATGCCGGTCAGCCAGGTGGACTGGTGGAATGATGTGTTTTCGGATTGTTGCTGGGCACAGGTGCCTGTGTTTGCGTGCGTTTCTTGGTGGGGGACTGTGGTCATGTCCATTGGGATGGCTTCTGTATTCGTGCCATCTGTGCCCTGCAGCTCCCATTGGCACCTCTTGTGTTGCTTTTGTTCGTTGGCATGCATGGGTGCTTTGTACTTTTCAATGGTTGCATTGTGACTTCTTTGCACCTACAGGGAGTTGTACTTTGTGGGCAGGGAGCGGTGTACAGGCACTCAGTGGGGCCGTTTACGGTTGATTCGCGATGCCGTACTTCTCACCATGGCGGAATGGTCCATTCCGCCATGCCTGATGGCGTTAGGTACATGTCCGCTAGGGTCGGAATTGGCGTACCGTTGCACCATGGTGGTGTTTGCGGTTTGGCATGGCGCGCGCGCGCGTGCTTAGTGCAGTTAGCGTTGGCGTTCACTACGGTGTCGCTAATGGCTTCGTACTTTGCGGTGACGGGTCATAGTCGCACCGAGCGCTATTCGATGGCGGTATTGCATTTCCGCCATCGTTTTCCCATTTCCGCCAGGGTCGTAATGAGGGCCTGTGTGTATTTAACCCATCATCTCCTTATGGGAAAATAACTTGTGTGTGACCTTTGAAGAATAAAGTGCAAGTGAAGCCTGAAGTTGAAAATTGGATAATGTTAGCTTCACTTGCAGATGGGAAGTCGCCTGCACATATTAATGAAGGTTGATAATATTGTGGGACAGCATCATAAAAGAAATTCACAGTGGGAAAGCTGTCATATATTGGGGAAGCAAGATCATTGAAGGGATTTACAGGGAAATGCCTGCGTATACTGTGCGTTCAGCATCATGCAAGGTATTTTCCCTGGCAAGTCTGGCACATATTGGGCAGCGTCATGAAAGGGATTTTGAGTGGCAATGTCTTCAACATTCACCTAATGGGTTTAATTACATCAATGCCAGGGTTTGAGTTCATAGTATGAAGAACTGTTGACACGTCCATTGTATAAAATGATGCAGAGATTTCCAGGAGGAGGAGATCACAGTACTCTATAATGTAAAAGATGTACAGTGCACCAGATAAAAACTGGAGAGAGGCAGGGGTCATGCTGCATCTTTGCTTGAAACCTGTTTGGTATTGTTTTGCAACACATATCTCACTTGTTTCTGCTAGAAAGGGGAATACTCACTCAGTTCTGATGGATCCAATATTATATATTTCACAAATGAGTGGAAGCTTGTCTCACCTTCAGGATGTTTTGGAGTTTTCCATGGAAAGTGATATGTTGAGGAAAGTTCTTCTTCACCATGGAGGAGGAAGGAAGTCAGAGATATTGGAGTTAATTTCCCCACCTCACCTTCGAGTTATTCATAGGCTCATGGTACTATCAGTGACCATTGCAGACATTGGGCCTCATTACGGCCCAGGCGGAAAACCATGGTGCTAATAGCACCATGGTCCATGCCGGTAACTTACTGGCCCTCATTAGGACCCTGGCGGTAAGGGGTTTACGCCAGCGTTAGCTGCGCCGACCCCTTACCGCCAACTACGAGTTCCCAAAGCGCCATGGTCACTTTTCCGCCCGCTTTTTGCGGGCGTAGAAATCCATGGCGCTATGGGACCTTGGTGTTAATTACGCCACCGTAATGTACGGTGGCGTAATTAACGCCTTCCCCACTCCCATTGAGCCCTATGGGGCCGAAATGGGAATGGGGAAGGGTAAATGGGTCAATGGGGACTTACCGCCCCGCCAACCTCGGAATGGGGCGGTAAGTCCGCCATCCGCCACGGCGTAAACGGACTTTACGCCATGGCGGAAAAGTCCGTCGATGGCGGAAAAAATCCGCCAGGGTCGTAATGAGGGCCACTGACTCCGCCATGGAGAAAGGGGGAATTACCACCCCATTACAAGGTTGGCGGGGCGATAATTCCCCCTTCCTCCATGGCCCTTCCCCAGTCCCATTTTTGCCCCATAGGGCTCAATGAGAATGGGGAAGGCGCTAAGTACGGTACTGCAAATTGCGGTACCGTACTTAGCACCAAGGTCCCTTTGTGGGTCCCTACTTTAACGGCTGGTGTAGACCAGCCGTTAAGGTCGGGTCCCGCAAAGGGACCTCGTAATCAGGCGCTAATGGGTTAACGGCGCTGCAGCCTTTTATGGCGCCGTTAACCCATTAGCGCCAGGGTCGTAATGAGGCCCATTACTCGGGTCCGGGTCCTGCAAAAGGGGATTTACTGGGCCATACCGTTGCTACCATACTGGTCTGCTCGCGGGGGCCGCACGGCACGCCTGGTATGACCAGGCGTGCAGAGCAGCCCCCGCAAGCAAACTCGTAATGTTGCGGCATTGCAACAGCGGCATCGGTATCACTACCGGCACCGTTGTTGCCTTACCACAACATTCGTAATGAGGCCCATTGCCTAATTCGGATGACTTTGTCAGCAAAGAATTCTGTACATCCGTAAGGATTCTGGAGTGGGATTTATTTTGATGATGTAAGGTAGAAATCTATAGCTTTAGAATGTATCATGTTTTCTTCCCGTTTAGACCTGGCAAGATGGTAAATTAATAAGTTGGTCTGGATAGAACTTCTTTGCCATTTTCTTTAGCATGCAAAAGAGCAGTGCGGGTAACAACCATGGAGTAGATGTGTTACATTCCAATCTTTCCATGGTCAGCCCGCACTACCTCAATAACAAATGGAATTGTATTGTGGAATGAGATTGTGATGAGATACATGTATCATTTTAAGGGTCCACAATGTTCTGAAAATTGCATGTTTCACACAGTTTGAAGAAATGTCAATGTGCCTTGAGGTTTCGTGCCTACGGAACAACCCCTCAAAATACCGGAAAAGCTAGAAAGCTCTCATGATTGGGCACGTTTAATGGATGGGCAACAAAAGAACATATTGCCATTTTCCATGAGCAGACCCCAGCTGAAGCATATTTGCAGCTAAAACACGGATATGGGGCGGAAAATTATATTGAGGGAGAAAAAGTACATTGATTTCCCAGTAAGAAAATATCAAAACATCTTCTTTGAAAAATTGCGTTTAGTCATACTGCCACTTTTGAAATTGACAGGCCAATGGGGCCAGGTTACTTCCCATAAATGATCCCTACGACCTCAGCGAGCCAAAAATATGTGTCACTTTTTGTTCTCCTGTCATTTATGCTATCAATTGAGAAGGCAGTGGTGAATACCGTTATTAGGAAAGCATGAAATACGAGCGATAAGAGATGCACTTACTTTTCTGAAGCAGTGTGAGTCCCAAGATATTTTCGCTATTGTATCAACATATTTAATTAAGGCATGGATATTAAGAAAGACATACCTATTAAAAACATGTGATACAATATTTTAATAGTATTTAAAAATTAAACTTTGGCACTGATTTTATCTCAGTGCAATATTAATTTGATTATTTGTATTACCTTTATTTGTATTGCATATTTTGTTTTAAGCTTATCATTAGAGCGTAAATAGATGAAATGAAATCAAATATGTGGAATCTGGTGGGACATATTTACAGGCCGATTCATGGAATTAATGTGCGCCAAAAATCTCAGCGCAAGCGTGCGAAAGCGCGAATCGCATCGCAAGTGCGAAAATCGCAGAGCAAGCGTGCGAAAGCTGCGCACATCGATTCATGGAAGTCCGTGCGTGTGTAAATCCTGGGATGTGCGCTAAAATCCTGCATGGCACACGCGGGCGCACACGTCAACAAACGGCGTGCGCTACGTGCACAGCGAAAGCGCACATAGCGTGGCGCACACAACAAAAGTGGGAGGAACACGGGGCGTAACACGCGGAATGGGGAACAACGTGTGAAAATGTGGGCGTTACGGGGGAAGTACAGGAGTTAAATGCGCGGAACACCCACACGCGCGCCTACAACAAGTATTCATGGAATCGAACAGGGGAAACGCGTGCGCCAAAAAAGACATTCTAATCCGGAAACACGTACGCCAGCAGGAAGTATGCGTGCGCGGCCCTGCTCAGCATAAAAATGAGCAAACAACAAACAAGCTCAGACACTACGATGAAAATACCGTTCCTTGCAGCAGTGGTCGTGGTACACCGCAGGAGGAGGAGGATAGTCAGGCCCAGAATTTTTACACCCAGGACCAGCCTTTTTGGGATGCCTGATGACCAGGTGTTCATTTCAGCAGACAAGTGCCATAGTGGGGGGGGGTGTCACAGGCCACGCAATCACGCTGCCTACACCAGGTGCCAGGTGTTGGCCCTCATGACTGCACGCTCTTCAGTCCGCAGGCACATATACATGCCCAGAACACCTACAGAAAGGCAGGCTGCCGTCCAGGATTTTTACGGGGTGGCACACTTCCCCAAAGTGCTAGGTGCGATTGATTGCACCCATGTGGCTCTACGTCCTCCCAGGGCAACTGAGCACAACTATAGAAACCGCAAGCACTGGCATTCCATCAACGTGCAGGTAGTATGTGATGCCAAGGGAATCATCACCTCAGTATATGCCAACTATCCAGGGTCCACCCATGACAGTTTCATTTACAGAATGTCACCCCTAAACCGGGACCTAGAAGCTGGGCAGCATGGCGATACATGCATGTCAGATACTGAGTAATGTCACAACCTCACTAATGATACCCATCATCACCTCCCCAGGGGACAGTGCCTACCCTCTGAGCACCCACATGATGACGCCAATTCGGAACCCCACCACACAACCCGAGGTAAGATACAACACAGCCCATATTGCAACCCGGGGCATAGTGGAGCGCACATTCGGAGTGCTCAAGTCACGCTTTTGCTCCCTTGACCGCTCTGGTGGGCAGCTGCTATACGCGCCCCCAGTAGTGTGCAGGATCATAGTGGCAGCAAGTGTCCTGCACAACGTTGCAACCCGCCGGGGCCTGCCGGTGGACATGGTGGTGACCCCACATCCCCAACCACATGCACGGCCGCTACGCATGGGAGGGGAAAGGGCACATGGTGAGGCAGCCCGTACGCAGCTGGTGGCTAATTACTTCACCTAAAATCACACCCCTGTGGAGTGCACACAGCCCTGGCACATACCAGCTGACAATCAATGACGATGGCATAAGGGACAGTCAACTGTCACAACCATACCAGCCTGAGATTGGTCACCTGGAAGTGTTACATTGTGTGCATCCCTACCTACCGAAAGACAACCAATGCTGTGTCACAAAAAGACACACATTTATGCTGCATGAATGACTACTCCCTTGCAAAATACAACATGAAAATAGCGCCATGTCACCCAACCCCTCCCCATCTCCGCTACCCAACACACCATGGCATGTCATGCAATGTGAAAGCAAACAAAGGAATGCACAACACATGACACAAGTGTCACAAAGTGCACTGTCCCAAATGGAAACAGGCCACAGACAATATGCTCCCAGTAATCAATAACAAACAGCACACATGACCAAATACTTACCAGCAACACAATACAGCAATACAGGATGAAACATTGCCAAAATATGACAGTACAAAATCAAAGTAGTGCAAATCTTACAACCTGAATAAGCCAGCACATTGACCCCTTACAACTGCAGAGTGTTGCTGTCAGGCAAATGTGTCAGTGTACTGCATACAACATGAACTGCATCTGCAAAGGAGACGGCCTTGTGAAGACATGAAGAAGGTACCTGTGAATAAGGAGGAAGACATGGATGCACAAGCACATATCAATACACCATGAAATGGAGTTCTAACCTCAGGGCTTCCCTGTGGCCCTGGGACTCTAGAGATATGGCTTCACGCAGAGTGTCCAGGGCCGCCCGTCGGTCTCTGTTGGACGTCAACACGTCTTGCCTGTGTGATTGGCAAATGGAGTCTGGTGCCTGCTGTTGTTGCTCCATCTGCCTTTCAGGGGGGAGAATGGAAGTGGCCACCCTCTGCATTGCCTGAGCCATCATTTCCACCGATGCTCCCTGTTGTGCTGCTATACTGTACATGGAGTTTCCCATACAGTATTGCCTGATGGCGTACGGCCACCGCGTCGGCGGGCACCACACCTGTTTGGGGAAATGCGAGCTGCACCTTGCTGTGCTGGCACTGCCTGAGGCTGCAGGACTGCATTCCCCCTCTGATCTGCTGGCCCAGGAACAGGATCAGATTTTGTGGAGTGTGACCCTGCATCCGTAACCGCCAAAGGCGGACTTACCAACACTGACATCCCCATAGAGGGTTCTACCCCTGGTGCAGGTGGGTTGGACAGAACAGAATCCCTGCCAGAAACACTCACCTGCGACAGCACATAATCTCATCATCCGATTCAGCACCTGAATCATAGAGGTCAGGGGAGGTGAAACCAGAGACACCCCTGGACAGTATGGTCTGCAGTAAGATTGGGTTTTCACCCACCACCACACCACGTCCCCCACTGGTGCCCGGTCGTGGCTGAGATTCCTCCTGGGTCTGCACCATCTCCTCCACCTCAACAGCAACAAGTGCATCATCACCTGCAAAAACATGAAAGACAACAAATGGAAACAGGCATGAGCACCATAGCACTCACATAGGCCTGACAAGCCAGAGATCCATTACATGAATTACACATGTCCCACATGACTATAACCCTGGCATGCATGCACTGTCAATGAGTTGGAAGGGGAGGCAAAAAGCAGACACTGAGGACACCAAGATGGAAAAGCAACACATTTGCTGCATGCTGGGTAGCACTGGCATCACACATTAGCCTGTGAGTGGCATGTCAAATACACATACATGACACATGCCAAAACATAGAGGGCATGTAGCATAGCCATGGTACATTTGACAAGTACAGCCATATGTCAGTGAATGAGTACTGTCACCCATCCATGTGAGATGGACATGAGATGAGATGAAAAATGCAAAATAGTGTGACAAAATACGCATGTGCCACACACTGCAACACATCCAGTGTACAATAATACAGTGATGGCATGCAGATGGATACATCAATGGTTGGTCACTTCAACATGACACGAAAAAACTATCATGTTCCACATTTAAACAGGCCTCAAAAAATGTTGTGAGCAGGCCCTTACTCAATCCGCCTAAATGGTCCAATCATTCCCATAACAAGGTAATACATGTGGCCCAATGTGGGGTGTAATCAATGACAGAAGCATGTCACATATGTGGCATTAGGGCTGAAAAATGTGTTGCAAAAATGGGAGAATTGAAACAATCAGGCTGAATGAACACTGAAAAATTCAGAACAATGTTGTTGCAAGATGACAGTTCAAGGGCAACTGCAGCAATGTTGCGCTAATTGGCTACTGTGGTCAGAAGGGATACTGTCATACCCAAATCCAAGGCTGCTGAATGTTTTGGAGGAAGCACATGGGTGACCCATACCACTCAGGACTACACACCCTCACCTGGCACTCAATCTGAACATGTCACCCATGCAACATACACATGGATTACACACACATGCATGGGCACTCACCGGACAATGCTTCGTAATCTGGTAGGTTTCCCACGCCTTGGATCTGTTCCTCTGTGACAAAGGTTCCAGCAACAGACTAATGTTCAGTGAGTTGGTTGTCCTCTGGTGGAGACCCACCACCAGTCACCAGAGTAGAGGCATGATTGGAAGCCAGCTTGTTCTTTTCTCTGCGTTTCAGGTCATTCCACCGCTTGTAGCAATCATCAGCTGTGTGTCTCACAAATCCAAGGGCACTAATGTGGTCCGCGATGGTCTGCCAGTGTGCCCTAGGTTGACCAGGTGTGGTCTTGCACCCTGCAGTCACCACCATTTTGCGGCTATGCGCCGACATATAGGCCACAAGTGCATCAAGTTCGGCGTCATTATAGCTAGGCTTCCTTGACGTGCCGGAGTGTGTAGCCGTGTCTGGGGTCTCAGCCTGCAGTGCCAGAGCACCCTTCTTCTTCTTCTTCTTGTAAGGTGGTGCGGATCCTGAGTGGCTTATGCCGCTCTGGTCAGTAGGGGCAGAAGCGCAGGTGGACTGGGTAACAGAACCCTGTAAAGGCACAATCACCATAGGTCTTGGTGCAGGCATTGGCTGCAGGGAGATGTTGGCAGGGCCAACATCGATTTGATGGACCTGGACCGACACTGTCCCGGCTGGGAGACTCAGAGCTGGGGTGGATTGAGCTTCAGCTGCCCCTTTAGCCTCCCCACACTGGCTACTTGGGGCAGCAGATGACATTGCTGCCCCAGATGCACGTGGCGTGGTGACAGCAACTTTCACCGCCACACGTGGCTTAGACTTGCTGACCTGGAAGTCAGCCTGGGAGTCATCCTGTGCCGGTTCAGGTGCCAAAATGGGCCGGTCCAACAAGGGCTGAGCTGGGATGGTGTCAGCTACGTTTCCCACAACCATTGGGGGGGACATGGGTGCCCCGATTGGTCCTCCACACAAAGGGCTCTAGGGGCACCCTGCAAATCCTGGCCACTCCCCTATCGCGCCCACCACACCCACCTTTTGGAGGTCGGCCACCTTTGCCTCCCTTACTGCTTGGTCGCCTCCCAACCATGGCACTGATGTTGTTGTGCGTATGGGAGTTGCAGTAAACAATTGTCCTGGGCAATTGGGGTGAAAGGGGTAGGGTACTAGATGGAATTCGTACCCTAGTGCTCTAGCAAGGCTGTATGTGACCCCTGCGGGAAGATGACGGGTCACACAACACACAGGCACCCCAAAAACAAAATCACACGTCCACGCAACCCCTGGTAGACCACGTGCGTGGAAAAATAAACCTGCACTACGCTGTGGAACCCAGAAACACAAAAATAAGCATATGCGTGTTACACGCAGCCTACAATGACCTCTGAAGGGGTACGCGACACACGGGAGCAACCACAGTTGGAAAATATGTGCGAGACTCACCGTTTGCCTTGAAAAAGAACGTGAAAAAGATGCATGTGTGCGTTGGCAACAACCCCGCCAAAAGAAGAAAAGAACGCAGTCTGAGGAAACAGGGAGTACGAAAAGGAAACGTTGTGAAGTAATCACGTGTGAACCGACAAGAAGTACAAGATACATCCGCTCGCTCTCCACAAAAAGCATGTACAAGGAAATAGCGTGATACTCGTACCTTTTAAGCCAGCCCACACGTGAAACGTCACTTACGCACTTACGCCTTAAGGCCGTTTCCTCCAATAGCACGGTGACGTGCAGTTTTCTCACGAGCTGATTCACTATGCACCCGTGTTGTGGGCAACGCCTGCACGCGTAACGTCACTGATGCGCTTATGCGCTAAGGGCCTTTCCTCGAATTACACACTGACGTGCAATTTTTTCACGTGCCAAATCACTCCGTATCAAGCTGACCACGCGAAAACACACGGAAGACCACGCTCCTGCCCAAAAGGCCATTTTCCTGCCCCCAAGAGCCCTGAGCACGCTCCCACCAGCCATCTGCTGCTGCCTGCCTGCTGCCCATGTGCCCTGCTATTTGGTGCCTGCACGCCAGCCATCTGCAAGGGTCCAGTTGCTGTGTCCACCCCTGCTGGAACAGAAGACTTCCGACTGGGAGACCATCGCTCCACAGCCCAGACCCAGGACCCAGTTGCCCACCCACACCTGCCTCGGGGGTCGCCATGTCGGGGCAAAGTCCATCTGAGACCACTGGTGAAACCACTCAGAGAGGCAGAGGGCCACCAGCTTCAGTGAGAAGGAAGTTGTCCTGGTGGAGCATGTCCTGGGTCATTATGATGCCCTCTTCGGAACATCACGCGCCAACAAGGAAGGATGGTGGAGGATCTGGGAGGACGCAGTGGTTGCCATCAACGCGGAGGGGGTGGCAACCGCGACATCAAGCACGTCAAGAAGCGCTGGGAGTACTTGTGGTCCAGGACCCTCTACAAGGCCCGGCGCCTCGCAGAGGGGGGCCGGGGCAGCATGAGCAACATCCAGAGGAGGGTCCTGGAACACATAGCCCCAGCGCTCCATGCCCAGATCCTTCAGAGGCAGACCCGTCTGGAGTTGAGCAGTAAGTGCCAAGCATTGCTGTGTGAGACAGGGCATGTTGCAGTGTGCTGGTAGTCTGATACTTGCCTGTATGTGAGACATAGGCCATGTATGGATGTGTGTGTGCAGGGACATCATGGTCATGCATGTGAGACCAGTAATGTGTGAGCGAGGGGGCTGGTGCTGCGTCTGCCACTATGGCTGTAGCGGAAGGGACGGGTGAGCCCCCACAGTGGCTTGCAATGGCGGAAGACGGTGTGGAGACATCCAGGTTGGTGGTCTCCACAGAGGAGGAGGAGCCCGCTACTGAGCCGCATATGGGGCCTGGTGGGGGTAGTACCACTGGTGCAAGTGGTGCAGTCCAGGGTCAGGAGGCAGCACAGGTCACCGCGGAGGGGCCTGTGCATGTCGCTGTCCTTGACCCTGTAACTGCACCACCATGCACCAGCATGGGGCCGTCCGCAGGTAGGGGGAGTGCCACATCATCTGCCTCTCCACTACCTGCGGATGAGGGGTCCCACGACCGTATGGGCTCCGTCCTGGTTGGTGTCGCGTTGCGCACGCGTGACATTCGTGATGACGTGCTTGCTTCATGGGCGGAGCACGCACGCCATCACGAAGAGCAGTGTCGCGACGTGGCAATGTTGGGAGGGGCTCTGGTCAGTGGGTTCCTACATGCGTTGCGTACTCTGGTGGACCTCTCCTCCTCTGTGGAGACTATGCGCCAGTGATTCTCCCTGCCGTCTTCCGGCCCAGATTCCACCAGGGCCCCCTGTGGACCTGGCCTGACCAACACATCCAGCTTGGTGGAGATCCCATCCCTGCCACAGTCGGGAGTCGGCGGTCCAGCAGGGGTGGACACCCCAACAACTGGAGACCAGCAGTTGGAGGATGTGCACGCATTGGACAGGGTACATGGACAGCAGCAACAGCAGCAGGCTCTAGGTGGGAACAATGATGGCTTGGGGCCATCGACATCAGGCGGGCAGGAATCGGCCAGAGGGCAGGAGAACCCTGGAATGGGAGTGTCTTCCATGTGGCTGCGGTTGGGCCAGCGCATAGATGCGGAGCGGCGGTGGGCGGAAGAGGCACAGCTCACCATGGTCAGGGCGGAGTTCTCCATGTGTCGGGCATTGAGGCGGGCAGAGTGCCTCGAGGCAACTCGCAGGGAGTTCGAACAGGCCCTGAGTGCATCCCTGCGAGACCTCAGGACCAGGGCAGAGGCCCGCCTCTGGGACATCAACATGGAGTTCAATGATGCCCTGGCCCGGGACATCACAGAGTAGGCCGCAGGACTTGCCCGCCGCCATTGTATGTAGTTAGATAGTGTTACATTTCCTTTGTTTTTCTTTTAATTTGGAGTTAATGGACATTGCTCCACTTCGTGTGTATATAGTTTTTTCTTCATAGGACTTTTTTGTAGGTTTCCTTTTGTTTGTGGATCATGGACCATTTGGACTTACATTGTATATAGTTGCAGACTTGTACATACTTTCTTTTTGTATATTCCCATGGATCAAAGGGTATTTTATTTTTTTGGATTATGTTTTTATTATGGACATTGGCAATGGACCACTTTTTTATTCTACATGATTTTTCTTTTTTTTAACTTCATTGGATTTTCAATATTTTTTTTCTACATCGGTCATTGTACATTGATTTTCATTTTACTATTCCTCCAAGTCAGTTCTTTATGTTTTTCATATAGTTTTTATTACTTCTGAATTGGTGTTGTGTTCTGTAATTGGTTTTGTGCATGACTCATTGAACATTTCCTCAGTCACGTGTTGCCAGTGTGTGGCTACGTTGTGCATTCCTGCATGGGCATGGTGGTTCATTTCGACTATCATGGCATGGGTAATTTGGGAGTGGGTTCTGTGGATGGTTGCATGCTTGTATTGGGGGCAAGGGGGATTAGGGTTGGCTTTAGGGACATGGGTCTGTTTTGTTAGGACATGTTGTTTGTTGGGACATGAGTTGGGGCCTGCTGGCAGGTGCCCCTCACTGCTGGGGGGTGGGGGTGCTGAGGGACATGAGTCAGGGCCTGAGGCTCACTGCTGGGTGGGTGGGGGTGCTGGGGGACATGAGTCGGGGCCTGCTGGCAGGTGCCCCACACTGCTGGGTGGGTGGGGGTGCTGGGGGACATGAGTCGGGGCCTGCTGGCAGGTGCCCCTCATTGCTGGGGGGTGGGGGTGCTGGGTGACATGAGTCAGGGCCTGAGGCTCACTGCTGGGTGGGTGGAGGTGCTGGGGGACATGAGTCGTGGCCTGCTGGCAGGTGCCCCTCACTGCTGGGGTGTGGGGATGCTGGGGGACATGAGTCAGGGCCTGAGGGTCACTGCAGGGTGGGTGGGGGTGCTGGGGGACATGAGTTGGGGCCTGCTGGCAGGTTCCCCTCACTGCTGGGGGTTGGGGGTGCTGGGGGACATGAGTCAGGGACTGAAGCTCACTGCTGGGTGGGTGGGGGTCCTGAGGGACATAAGTCGGGGCCTGCTGGCAGGTGCCCCTCACTGCTGGGGGGTGGGGGTGCTGGGCCACATGAGTCGGGGCCTGCTGGCAGGTGCCCCTCACTGCCGGGGGGTGGGGGTGATGGGGGACATGAGTCGGGGCCTGCTGCCAGGTTCTCCTCACTGCTGGTGGTGGGGGTTTTGGGGGACATGAGTCGGGGACTGCTGGCAGGTGCCCCTCACTGCTGGGGGTGCTGGGGGACATGAGTCGGGGCCTGCTGGCAGGTGCCCCTCACTGCTGGGGGGTGGGGGTGCTGAGGGACATGAGTCAGGGCCTGAGGCTCACTGCTGGGTGGGTGGGGGTGCTGGGGGACATGAGTCGGCGCCTACTGGCAGGTGCCCCTCACTGCTGGGGGGTGGGGGTACTGGGGGACATGAGTCAGGGCCTGAGGCTCCTTGCTGGGTGGGTGGGGGTGCTGGGGGACATGAGTCGGGGCCTGCTGGCAGGTGTCCCACACTGCTGGGGTGTGGGGGTGCTGGGGGATATGAGTGGGGCCTAGCTGGCAGGTGCCCCTCACTGCTGGGGGGTGAGGGTGCTAGGGGACATGAGTCAGGGCCTCAGGCCCACTGCAGGGTGGGTGGGGATGAGGGGGACATGAGTCGGGGCCTGCTGGCAGGTGCCCCTCACTTGTGGGGGTTGGGGGTACTGGGGGACATGAGTCAGGGCCTAAGGCTCCCTGCTGGGTGGGTGGGGGTCCTGGGGGACATGAGTCGGGGCCTGCTGGCAGGTGCTCCTGACTGATGGGGGGTGGGGGTGCTGGGCCACATGAGTCAGGGCCTGCTGGCATGTGCCCCTCACTGCTGGGGGATGGGGGTGCTGGGGGACATGAGTTGGGGCCTGCTGGCAGGTGCTCCTCACTGCTGGGGGGTGGGGGTTCTGGGGGACATTAGTCGTGGCCTGCTGGCAGGTGCCCCTCACTGCTGGGGGACATGAGTCGGGGCCTGCTGGCAGGTGCCCCTCACTGCTGGGGGGTTGGAGGTGCTGGGGGACATGAGTCAGGGCCTGAGGCTCACTGCAGGGTGGTTGGGGGTGAGGGGGACATGAGTCGGGGCCTGCTGGCAGGTGCCCCTCACTGCTGGGGGTTGGGGGTGCTGGGGTACATGAGTCAGGGCCTGAGGCTCACTGCTGGGTGGGTGGGGGTCCTGGGGGACATGAGTCGGGGCCTGCTGGCAGGTTCCCCTCACTGCTGGGGGGTGTGGGTGCTGGGGGAGATGAGTCGGTTCCTGCTGGCAGGTGCCCCTCACTGCTGGGGGGTGGGGGTTCTGGGGGACATGAGTCGGGGCCTGCTGGCAGGTGCCCCTCACTGCTGGGGGTGCTGGGGGACATGAGTTGGGGCCTGCTGGCAGGTGCCCCTCACTGCTGGGGGGTGGGGGTGCTGGGGGACATGAGTCAGGGCCTGAGGCTCACTGCAGGGTGGGTGTGGGTGCTGGGGGACATGAGTCGGGGCCTGCTGGCAGGTGCCCCTCACTGCTGGGGTTTGGGGGTGCTGGGGGACATGAGTCGAGGCCTGCTCGCAGGTGTCCCTCACTGCTGGGGGGTGGGGGTGCTGGGGGACAAGAGTCAGGGCCTGAGGCTCACTGCTGGGTGGGTGGGGGTGCTGGGGGACATGAGTCGGGGCCTGCTGGCAGGTGCCCCACACTGCTGGGTGGGTGGGGGTGCTGGGGGACATGAGTCAGGGCCTGAGGCTCACTGCAGGGTGGGTGGAGGTGCTGGGGGACATGAGTCGGGGCCTGCTGGCAGGTGCCATTCACTGCTGGGAGTTGGGGGTGCTGGGGGACATGAGTCAGGGCCTGAGGCTCACTGCTGGGTGGATGGGGGTGCTGGGGGACATGAGTCGGGGCCTACTGGCAGGTGCCCCTCACTGCTGGGGGGTGGCGGTACTGGGGGACGTGAGTCAGGGCCTGAGGCTCACTGCTGGGTGGGTGGGGGTGCTGGGGGACATGAGTCGGGGCCTGCTGGCAGGTGTCCCACACTGATGGGGTGTGGGGGTGCTGGGGGATATGAGTCAGGGCCTGAGGCTCCCTGCTGGGTGGGTGGGGGTCCTGGGGGACATGAGTCGGGGCCTGCTGGCAGGTGCCCCTCACTGCTGGGGGGTGGGGGTGCTGGGCCACATGAGTCAGGGCCTGCTGGCAGGTGCCCCTCACTGCTGGGGGTGGGGGTGCTGGGGGACATGAGTTGGGGCCTGCTGGCAGGTGCCCCTCAATGCTGGGGTGTGGGGGTTCTGGGGGACATTAGTCGCGGCCTGCTGGCAGGTGCCCCTCACTGCTGGGGGTGCTGGGGGACATGAGTCGGGGCCTGCTGGCAGGTGCCCCTCACTGCTGGGGTGGGGGTGCTGGGGGACATGCGTCAGGGCCTGAGGCTCACTGCAGGGTGGGTGGGGGTGCTGGGGGACATGAGTAGGGGCCTGCTGGCAGGTGCCCCTCACTGCTGGGGGGTGGGGGTGCTGGGGGCCATGAGTCAGGGCCTGAGGCTCACTGCTGGGTGGGTGGGGGTGCTGGGGGACATGAGTTGCGGCCTGCTGGCAGGTTCCCCTCACTGCTGGGGGTGAGGGTGCTGGGGGAAATGAGTCAGGGCCTGAGGCTCACTGCAGGGTGGGTGGGGGTGAGGGGGACATGAGTCTGGGCCTGCTGGCAGGTGCCCCTCACTTGTGGGGGTTGGGGTGCTGGGGGACATGAGTCAGGGCCTGAGGCTCCCTGCTGGGTGGGCGGGGGTCCTGGGGGACATCAGTCGGGGCCTGCTGGCAGGTGCCCCTCACTGCTGGGGGGTGGGGGTGCTGGGCCACATGAGTCAGGACCTGCTGGCAGGTGCCCCTCACTGCTGGGGGGTGGGGGTGCTGGGGGACATGAGTTGGGGCCTGCTGGCAGGTGCCCCTCACTGCTGGGGGGTGGGGGTTCTGGGGGACATTAGTCGCAGCCTGCTGGCAGGTGCCCCTTACTGCTGGGGGTGCTGGGGGACATGAGTCGGGGCCTGCTGGCAGGTGCCCCTCACTGCTGGGGGGTTGGAGGTGCTGGGGACATGAGTCAGGGCCTGAGGCTCACTGCAGGGTGGTTGGGGGTGAGGGGGACATGAGTCGGGGCCTGCTGGCAGGTGCCCCTCACTGCTGGGGGTTGGGGGTGCTGGGGTACATGAGTCAGGGCCTGAGGCTCACTGCTGGGTGGGTGGAGGTCCTGGGGGACATGAGTCGGGGCCTGCTGGCATGTGCCCCTCACTGCTAGGGGGTGTGGGTGCTGGGGGACATGAGTCGATTCCTGCTGGCAGGTGCCCCTCACTGCTGGGGGGTGGGGGTTCTGGGGGACATGAGTCGGGGCCTGCTGGCAGGTGCCCCTCACTGCTGGGGCTGCTGGGGTACATGAGTCAGGGCCTGAGGCTCACTGCTGGGTGGGTGGGGGTCCTGGGGGACATGAGTCGGGGCCTGCTGGCATGTGCCCCTCACTGCTAGGGGATGTGGGTGCTGGGGGACATGAGTCGATTACTGCTGGCAGGTGCCCCTCACTGCTGGGGGGTGGGGGTTCTGAGGGACATGAGTCGGGGCCTGCTGGCAGGTGCCCCTCACTGCTGGGGGTGCTGGGGGACATGAGTCGGGGCCTGCTGGCAGGTGCCCCTCACTGCTGGGGGGAGAGGGTGCTGGGGGACATGAGGCAGGGCCTGAGGCTCACTGCTCAGTGGGTGGAGGTGCTGGGGGACATGAGTCAGGGCCTGCTGGCAGGTACCCCTCACTGCTAGGGGGTGGGGGTGCTGGGGGACATGAGTCAGGGCCTGAGGCTCACTGCAGGGTGGGTGTGGGTGCTGGGGGACATGAGTCGGGGCCTGCTGGCAGGTGCCCCTCAATGCTGGGGTTTGGGGGTGCTGGGGGACATGAGTCGAGGCCTGCTCGCAGGTGTCCCTCACTGCTGGGGGGTGTGGGTGCTGGGGGACAAGAGTCAGGGCCTGAGGCTCACTGCTGGGTGAGTGGGGGTGCTGGGGGACATGAGTCGGGGCCTGCTGGCAGGTACCCCTCACTGCTGGGGAGTGCTGGGCCACATGAGTCGGGGCCTGCTGGCAGATGCCCCTCACTGATGGGGGTGGGGGTGCTGGGGGACATGAGTTGGGGCCTGCTGGCAGGTGCCCCACACTGCTGGGGGTGCTGGGGGACATGAGTCGGTGCCAACTGGCAGGTGCCCCTCACTGCTGGGGGGTGGGGGTGCTGGGGGACATGAGTCAGGGCCTGAGGCTCACTGCTGAGTGGATGGGGATGCCGGGGGACATGAGTCGGGGCCTGCTGGCAGGTGCCCCTCACTGCTGGGGTGGGGGTGCTGGGGGACATGCGTCAGGGCCTGAGGCTCACTGCAGGGTGGGTGGGGGTGCTGGGGGACATGAGTAGGGGCCTGCTGGCAGGTGTCCCTCACTGCTGGGGGGTGTGGGTGCTGGGGCACATGAGTCGGGGCCTGCTGGCAGGTGCCCCTCACTGCTGGAGTGTGGGGGTGCTGGGGCACATGAGTCGGGGCCTGCTGGCAGGTGCCCCTCACTGCTGGGGTGTGGGGGTGCTGGGGGACATGAGTCGGGGCCTGCTGGCAGGTGCCCCTTACTGCTGGGGTTGGGGGTGCTGGGGGACATGAGTCGGGGCCTGCTGGCAGGTGCCCCTCACTGCTAGGGGTGCTGGGGAACATGAGTCAGGGCCTGCTGGCAGGTGCTCCTCACTGCTGGGGGGTGGTGGTGCTGGGGGACATGAGTCAGGGCCTGAGGCTCACTGCTGGGAGGGTGGGGGTGCTGGGGGATATGGATCAGGGCCTGAGACTCACTGCTGGGTGGGTGGGGGTCCTGGGGGACATGAGTCGGGACCTGAGGCTCACTGCTGGGTGGGTGGGGGTGCTGGGGGACATGAGTCAGGGCCAGAGGCTCACTGCTGGGTGGGTGGGGGTGCTGGGGGACATGAGTCGGGGCCTGCTGGCAGGTGCCCCTCACTGCTCGGGGGTGGGGGTGCTGGGGGACATGAGTTGGTGATCACTAGTGGAAGTTGACATGTGGGCTGGCTGGGGGGCATGCCCATGGTGGATGGGCTGCCTGCGGGACATGACCAGGGGTGCAGGGTATTCCCCTGTGGTGTGGGTTCCCTGCAGGGGCCATGGAGGGGGTAGAGGGCACACCTGGGAAGATCCACACTGCCAATTCACATGTGGGACTCCCTGCGCACCCCACTGGATACACGTACCCCGCTCTGACAGCAAAATCATGTGTGAATCTTCCCGCGCACCCCCGAAATCCACGTACCCCGCTCGCAAAGGCCCAATCGCGTGTGAACCTTCCCGAGCACCCCAGTAATACACGTACCCCGCTCGCACAGGGCCAGTCGCGTGTGAAACTTCCTGTGCACCCCTGAAATACACGTACCCTGCTCGCACAGGGCTAATCGCATGTGAAACTTCCTGCGCACCCCCGAAATACACGTACCGTGCTCGCACAGGGCCAATCGCGTCTGAAACTTCCCGCGTACCCCGTAAATACACGTACCCTGCTCGCACAGGGCTAATCGCATGTGAAACTACCTGCGCACCCCTGAAACACACGTACCGTGCTCGCACAGGGCCAATCGCGTCTGAAACTTCCCGCGTACCCCGGAAGTACACGTACCCTGCTCGCACAGGGCCAATCGTGTGTGAAACTTCCCGCGCACCCCCGAAATACACGTACCCCGCTCGAACAGGGCTAATCGTGTGTGAAACTTCCTGCGCACCCCAGCAATACACGTACCCCGCTTGCACAGGGACAATCGCATGTGGGACTCCCCTCGCACCCCAGTAATACACGTACCCCGCTCGCACAGGGCCAATCGTGTGTGAAACTTCCTGCGCACCCTTGAAATACATGTACCCCGCTTGCACAGGGCCAATCGCATGTGAAACTTCCCGCGTACCCCTGAAATACACGTACCCCGCTCGGACAGGGCCAATCGCGTGTGAAACTTCCCGTGCTCCCCCGAAATACACATACCCCGCTCGAACAGGGCCAATCGCATGTGAAACTTCCCGCGCACCCCAGTAATACACGTACCCCGCTCGCACAGGGCCAGTCGCGTGTGAAACTTCCTGTACACTCCTGAAATACACGTACCCTGCTCGCACAGGGCCAATCGCATGTGAAACTTCCTGTGCACCCCCGAAATACACGTACCGTGCTCGCATAGGGCCAATCGCATCTGAAACTTCCCGCGTACCCCGGAAATACACGTACCCTGCTCGCACAGGGCTAATCGCATGTGAAACTTCCTGCGCACCCCCGAAATACACGTACCGTGCTCGCACAGGGCCAATCGCGTCTGAAACTTCCCGCGTACCCCAGTAATAGACGTAGCCCGCTCGCACAGGGCCAGTCGCGTGTGAAACTTCCTGTACACCCCCGAAATACACGTACCCTGCTCGAACAGGGCTAATCGCGTGTGAAACTTCCTGCGCACCCCAGCAATACACGTACCCCGCTTGCACAGGGGCAATCGCATGTGGGACTCCCCTCGCACTCCAGTAATACACATACCCCACTCGCACAGGGCCAATCGTGTGTGAAACTTCCTGCGCACCCCTGAAATACACGTACCCCGCTTGCACAGGGCCAATCGCATGTGAAACTTCCTGCGTACCCCTGAAATACACGTACCCCGCTCGCACAGGGCCAATCGCGTGTGAAACTTCCCGTGCTCGCCCGAAATATAAGTACCCCGCTCGAACAGGGCCAATCGCGTGTGAAACTTCCCGCGCACCCCAGTAATACACGTACCCCGCTCGCACAGGGCCCATCGCGTGTGACACTTCCCGCGTACCCCCGAAATACACGTACCCTGCTCGCACAAGGCCAATCGTGTGTGGAACCTCCCGTGCATCCCCGAAAAACACGTACCCCGCTCGCACAGGGCCAATCGCATGAGAAACTTCCTGCGCACCCCCGAAATACACGTATCCTGCACGCACAGCGCCAACCGCGTGTGGAACTTCCAGCGCACCCCAGTAATACAAATACCCCACTCGCACTGGGCCAATCGCGTGTGAAACTCCCTGCGCAGTGGGGTACGTGTATTCGGAGGGGTTTGCCGGGACTTTTACAGGCGTTTTCGTGGTTGGGGGCCTGTGCGCCATGTACGGGATTTGTGCGCTGTACATGGCGCACGGGGAGGGGTTGGGAGCGTAACTGGCGCTGCTGCAGGGTCGCTGTGCCACTCTGCGCCACGGCTGGCAGTGGATATTAAAATCCTTGGATACGCTGTGCGCGGAAATGGATTTTGCCACACTTGGCTGGCGCAGACTGTCGCACGCGCACACTGTGCGCCAGCCGCGTGCGCCACTTGTGCGCTGAATTCCATGAATTACCCCATTAATATAATAAGTAAGTAGCTTAAGTATGAACCTAAGTCATTTCTTTCTACTAACCCCTTTTGTTTAAGCTTAGTCAGTTTAGCTCTACTTAAACTACTTATTTAGCTTAGTAAATCTATCCCTGATAACGATAGTGCCCTGTAATCAAGATGTGCACAATTTCTCATAATGGGATAATTATGCTTAATATTGTATTTGTTACTTTTAGACAAATGTATGGATGTGTAGTATGAAGTCATTTTAGACTGTATGAACTAATGGTTTTATAGTGTAACTGGTGATGCACTTTATCTGTAAAATGAGGCTTGGAACTGCTGCTTGTTTTCTTTGTACAATCGTGACTGTACAATTGGATCTGTTGTTTGTGTGTTGGCTTTTATGGCAACAGCCAAAATAAGGAAATTAGTATTTTCTTAATGGGTTTTAAGGGCTTTGACCCAGATATTCGGATGGATTTCAACTTCCTGGGCCTGATCAAGTGCTTACTTGCTTGTCATTATGCATTTCCTTTGGAGTATGTCTGCCTTTCAAATAAATAGATCTGGATTTAAGAACATTTGGGAGTCGATCTGTTGACCGATGATTTAATTCCTGCAGATCACGGAAACAACTCAACATGTTTGTTATTCCCTGATTAGGTGAATGATCATGTTACCCTGGAATAGAAGTCGAAGGGTGCCTGATTCTCTGAGAGTAGGTGTTTGGCTGCGTTTTTGTAGGGTTAACAACACAGAGGTATTATCTCATTAGAGTTTTATTCTTGCTGAATTTAATTTGCCAGTGCTGTTATGCAGTTGTGGAGGCAGATCATGGGGGACTCCATTTCTGTGAACGGTGTGTACATTGCCTGTTATTGCATGGTAATGAGATTGCTCATTTGGATGAGAACAGATGTAAATACCTTATGGGATTCTTAGGTCATATATACTAGATATGTAATGCAGGGGAGGGTTGGCACACAATTGGGGCCTGATTGACTTTTGGTGAAGGGTACATATCTACCACCAATACATTGGGAGGTATGGCATGTCCCAATGAGGTCTAGAGGAGCTGTTTGGGTCCAGCGATGGAGTGGGCTGGTTTATGTTTGAAAGCCTCCACAAATACACTGGGGTTTTCAGACACAACATGTATACAAGAAGTTTGGATGAGCTCTCTTGGACAGTCAAGGTCATTCTATGTGCCAGGAAGCCTACTTTTTTCACATGGTGTCATCTATCCTGGGGCAAGTTGGAGGAGTAGTATAAGTGCACACAAATCTTCATTGGTGAGTATCCTTGGAGTGATGCTTTGGTGCTTATACTTTGTTAGGTGAACCTTGAGTAGTGTATATTGTTGACTCGAATACTCAGGCTTTCTACTAGGATTTGTTGATGTTTTTTCAACATCCTTGTTGTAAAGTGACTTCCAGGCTTTCTTGGTTACATCTTAGGTTTATTACAGGAAGCTCAAATTACATTTACATAAAGATAAATACTAGAGAGTATGGACTATAATCAGCACTGGCCCCATCACCCAGGCAGGAGAGCTCTAACTGCCTGCCTCAGTATGGAACCCTCAGATCAACAAGGCATTTACACAGCAACACTCCATTTGACATCCCAGGCTCACAGCATGACAGCAGCACACAGAAGATCACTACATAACATATCTCCTTCCTTTACCAGACACACACACACATGAGGTCACAACACAACACATCTCCTTCCTTTACCAGACACACACACACATACACAAAACAGTCACAATATGACACTTTGATGGACCTGTCTCAAAACAACATATCACAATCCAAACCGGAGAAAAAGACAACACAAAACTCAAATCACCAAATAGACCCAGCCTATCGGGTGCAACCCATTTAGCCAATATATTCAAATACTGCAAATAACTCTGAGACACTGGCCAGGCATCCCCTAATCCATCTGCATACCGGATACATGACCACTAACGACCCGATGGCAGTATCACAAGAGTCTGTCATGCCAAACCCCACACTCTCGAAAAAGTACAGGCTTCAGCACGTCACATATAAGAAAATCTCAACAATAAAGGCACTACCTCCTTTGAATATAGGGGTACTAATCTGACGCGGCACACACTCACTAAGTTACCACTCCTACTTCATACTGGCGAGGCGCTACCTCTCCCGAATACAAAACGTGCCACTGACCCCGGAGGCGCTACCTCCATCAAATGCCTTTGCATCACACACACCAGAGGCGCTACCTCTTTCAATAGTGACACAAATGTCGGAGGCGCTACCTCCCTCAAATACACCAAGAACATGCACATAAGAGGCGCTACCTCTCTCAAATAACAATTGTGCCACACAAACCGGAGTCGCTACCTCCCTCAACTACACTCGCATCATACTCACCAGAGGCGCTACCTCTCTCTATCATGATTCATACATCGGAGGCGCTACCTCCCACAAAATACACCAATAACATGCACATAAGAGGTGCTACCTCTCTCAAATACCAATTGTGCCACACAAACCGGAGGCGCTACCTCCCTCAACTACACTTGCATCATACTCACCAGAGACACTACCTCTCTCTATCATGATGCATACATCGGAGGCGCTACCTCCCACAAAATACACTAATGGCACACTTATAAGAGGCGCTACCTCTCTCAAATGCCACTAGTGCAACCCAAACCAGAGGCGCTACCTCTCACCACTACCTAGTGTCACCCCACACCAGAGGCGCTACGTCTGCAGTGACAACCTGACTCATACCATATCTCATACCAATCCTTGTGCATCCGATTGACATCCAACCTCAATAGAGTCAGGCACATTAACATATTTGCATTTGCACAGCAAAAATAACAATGTTATGACTGCAGTATACTGAAACATCTAATGCTTTTGTCCTAAAAGTCCATGGTCATCTTTTGACCCTAAGACACGACTTTGCTCCTAAAAGTCCATGTTGCAATAGCAACTAAACTCCTGAAATTCCTCAAAAGATTATACTATCACATTCTCCCATAAATACATCCATTTTACAACAACGCAGGCAAACTCGATCACTACACTTCTTACACCCAACTTCGATCAGCACATTAATATAGCACTACGTTTCTAGAAGTCCATGGGTGAACACCCTTAACCTGCAAATCCTCTAATATGCTATAGCTAACTCACAGTATCTTACACAACTTCACTTCACTTCATAGAAAAAAGGATACAGTGCGTCTTCTCTTCACTTGCGTTGTGCAACTTAAACTGTACCACTTCATTTCTTCACTGCGTTGATGAAATACTTAAATTCTGCAACATTTTTCAATGCTCCTTCACACACATGCTTGCCTGGGCGAATTTCCCTTCCATGTCTCTGCTCCTCGTTAAAGCTGACGCTGCATTACTTTTACATTGTACTTCCTGACTATGAAGCACCTCCTTCCTTCTGCAAGAATGAGAACTCCAAGACTTCTATGTCCAAATGTCAGCAAAATGGGCACTTTTATTCCACTCCTTCCTTTACCATATCAAACCAGCGATCGGTTAGTCTGAAAAGGATAAGGAGCATTTAAATGGAGTATCTATCCCTTCTGAAAAGTATAGGCGCAGCACTCCTCTTGAGGCGGCTTCCATTTACCAGACTTCACTCTGTTGTGCCCATGGGATTCCTTTCATCTCGGGAGCTTCAGTATATGGGATGACAGACCCCATCTTCTCCAACTGACTTCTCACTTATCTTGCCAGTTCTCTCTGACTGCAGACTTCTTAAGGGCATAGCTCCTTTCCTGAGCTTCCCTCAATGGCCCTGCTTCATTCTTCAGCCCCCTTGGACCCAGATCTCCCTCTAACTTGTGGGCAGCTGATCCCTCTACAAAAAGGGTCTTTCTTGCTTTCTTCCTCCTCCCCCTTCCTTAGCCCTGGGTGATGGGCCTTACTTGCCTTGTGGGGGCAGTGCTGATCACCACTTTGTCCTTCTCTCTCCTGCACCCCCCGCAGCAGGCTCCTTCAGGCTTCAACTTCTTCTTCTTTTGCGCAGATTCTTCTTTAAAGACCGACTCGTCGCCAATGTTGTAAAGTGACTTCCAGGCTTTCTTGGTTACATCTTAGGTTTATTACAGGAAGTTCAAATTACATTTACATAAAGATAAATACTAGAGAGTATGGACTATAATCAGCACTGGCCCCATCACCCAGACAGGAGAGCTCTAACTGCCTGCCTCAGTATGGAACCCTCAGAACAACAATCCATCATTTACACAGCAACACTCCATTTGACATCCCAGGCTCACAGCATGACAGCAGCACACAGAAGATCACTACATAACATATCTCCTTCCTTTACCAGACACACACACACATGAGGTCACAACACAACAATCCTCTTCTGTGGTAAGAGTTTGACCAATACAGGCTTCCATGAAGGAGGAAAGTTCATCAGTCGGATCCGGGGTCAGAGTGCGGGCTAGTGCAGATGAGCACATTTCTTCTGGTTACACATATGGAAGGTAGGCAAGACTTGCCTGCAAAGTTACTTTATACATCACTTTGGGCAACATTTTGTCCACTTCAGCAGAATCAAAAGAAATAGTATTAGGGATGTGGGGCTAGGCCGGGAAGAGAACAGCTGTGTCTGGGCTAGTGCCTTTCTGCTCTTTTTCTTCTGTCTGGTCTGGGGCAGCCTCTGTTGGAAGGATATAGTAAGAGATTAACTCATTCCCATGAGTTATCCTAGTTGTGCACTTTTTAAGGAGTGATCTAGGACAAGGGTATTAGTGTGTTTCCTATTTTATGTCCTAGCAGGATTTTGTCATGAAAGACTCTCAGAGTGTTAGTGGTCCTAGCAGTGCTGTTCATTACAGTCAGGGCAAGGGATTCATTCTCAGATCAGATACCTGATGCCACACTCTCCATGTCCCGTCAGGTCAACTCCATTTCCTCCTCAGCAGCCTATGCCACAAAATTACTTAATGCCACCAAACCATTCCTCTCCACTGACAGTTGCCTCACCATCGCCAGGGCAATTATAGGTTACAAACTTGACTATTGCAATGCCCTCTTTGCCGATACCTCTTCAAAAAACCTACAAAAACTCCAAGTCATCAAGAATAATGCACTATGAGCTGCCCTAAGCTTCCCCGAAAGAGAACATAACTCGGGCGCCAGAAGAGTAGTCCACTGGCTTCCCATTACAGAACGTGTCATTTTTAAAACACTAGCCATCACTCACAAATGCCTCTCCAATTCGGCACCCATCTATCTCGCCCAAAGGTTCACGAAGCAGGTTCTACCAGACCCATAAGATCCATCTACGAACACCGCCTGAGACAACCCAAAGTCAGGCGCGCAAAAGCAGGAGGGACAAGCTCTCCTTTCATTGCCAGCCTAAAAGCAGAAGCCTCTTACGCAGCTTTGCATAAAGCTCTAAAAGCACTAAGCGCACTCCGGCACAGCACACTACTATACAGTCTCTGCTTACATGATGTAACCGAGTATAAAGTACTAATTTACTGCAACCATGTATGTATGCTCAGAACAAATCTCTGTAAAAGCACTGCGATGCCTCAGGACTGTTGTGTGCTTTATAAATTAAATAAATACATAAACAAATAAAGATACAAAACAGGGGGCACTGGGCGCTTGCTTTTAAGGATGTTTGGTCTATACCCCAGGTTCAAAATGAGGAGGAAGACGTGCTAGGTTGCACAGTCATGTGACCATCTTGGCTTTCAAGCTCGCTTCAGTTGCAGACAGGGTGATAGCTCATGCGTTAATCACTCACCTCTGAAATGGGGCTAGCACGTCCTCTGCAATTTTGAACGGCAGGCACACTCATTCCGTGGTCTATAAATTGAGTACCATTAAATTGGGTCACAATGCACGTGCACGTTCTCTCTTCACTTGCACATTCTGAACCCTCACAAGGCATAGTAGGTTCGCCTCCCCTTCCCTCTATTCTCAATATTTGATTGTACTATTAATGCAATGTATTTTTCCTTGATGCAATTCATTGTCTACCTCCCCCTGTCCTCACCCTGTTTGCCCTGTGGGCGCTTTGAACCAGTTTTTCTAATTGTATAAGCGCTTAATAAGTGACCAATAAATAAATAAATAAATACATAAATGGCAGGTATTAACATTGCTTGGAAGTGGAGGAATGTGGCATGAATCTGGCATTAATGTGGCATGAATTGCTATTTAAAAACCATGATGAAGTTATCTGAATTATTGTGATTTGCAAGGCATGCCACGACACCTATCATGCCCTTAATGGTTCTTTTTATGAGCGCAATATATACAACACAATAGTTGTATTTCCTGTAAGCAGTATTGCCACAGTATGCAAGCGAGGCCACCCCCAGTAGAACGAGGAACAAAGTGCATCGAAGAAGTTGCCAAGGAACAGCTTAGCACAGCGACTGACCGGGGGCATCATTGCAAAGCACGTGCTCTTTAAGTGGCAGGTAGAATATGAGGGCAATTATGAGAAATAACAAGACAGCAGCACGTCAAAAGAATTATGCAATCGTGCTGGCAAACCCACAGTGACCTCAATTCATGTTGTAAGTGGCTTAAACAAAAGTAGACCGAGTAAGGCCGAAATGTGTCAATGTGGTATAATTCTCTTTAATTGCTAATTGCATGAACAGAGGTTTAGTTTGCATATGCTGCGTGCTCGTTAGTATGAGTTTTTAGGCCATTATTAAATGCATATTTGGGGGGTTATTACGAGTTTTGGCATGCCATAACGTGAGGGTTCTGCTGTACTGTGGGTGAGCCGCTGCAAGGGTGGAAAGACATTGCCGTAGATGCAGTATTTCATCTACATCACTACAATTGACTATTGCTTTGCCTTTAATAGTCTCCTCTTTTAAATCACTGGCTTTAAGCTGATAGATAGGAATGAAAGTGACTACTTTCCGCTGGGTATCACTTAATCATTCGATGAACCATTAAGCGTGTAGAAATCAATGCTGGGACAAATTGAATTAGCTGGAATACTTGTAGATTAGACGTGACTAAGGGCCTCATTACTAGTCTGGCGGTAACCGAGCTGGAAAAATCGGCAGGTTACCGCCAGGCTCGTATTACTATTCCGCCTCTGTGATTCCTGGAACCACTGGGGCATTACAACCCTGGTGACCCGGTAATTCCGGAGATGGAATTCGGAAAATCCCCATTCCCATGGAGTCCAATAGGACTCCATGGGAATGGGGAAGTGGCAACACCAGCACCATCTCGTGATGGTGCCGGTATTTCCACGTCCGCCTGCAGGCAGGTGTTACACCTTTCCGCCGATGGTCGCTTTGGCAACAGCGACGAGTAGGCACTGTACTGCAATCCCACTCACCCAACATGGCCGACGACTCAAGAGTCGACATTGCGAGCAACGGTCTAGAGGATGTACGTTTCCTGCATTTGTTCCGAGGCGATCACGCGATTCCTTATAGTGCAACCAGGAAGTTCAGCATTTGCCTCGCTATTCCAGAGCACGGCGCTTCGTAAGTTCGGACCTGGGAACTAGTACTTACTCACTTTGTCTTCCCTTCATTCTGATTCCGTTCCTTATACCTCTTTCTTTCTGTGGTTTTTCCCTCAGAGATTCCCTCCTCCTCAGACCACCAATTGATCCTCTCTACAGATTTAGGCTTCCCATTGTAGCGCTCTGTACCTTCGCTGAGAAGTGAGTTTCCCGGGAGCTCCCATCAATCTTTTCCCTTTGTCCATTCCTAACTCCCACTGTTTATCTAATCTCTGACTTCTGTTTTCCCGGGCAAGGTCTTCCCTTTCCCTTAGGCTGAGCAGACCGCCATTTGTGGGATTTCGCTCCGAGCATATGTGAATTCATTAATCTCCGCCTCTGGAGTAAGTAACGATCTATTCGTCCAGAGCTCTTACCTTGCAATCTAGGGCAGATACTCACCTCTCTTGTTTTCTGCTCAGGACAAGTCACGCCCACAGTCCGCTTCCTGATCGCAATCGAACCGAACACCGGAAGACGACTGCCGAACAGATTTACCTTTGTGTACCAGCAGGGTTTTTTCCCCCGGAGGGTTTTCCCTGGGGGTTGTGTTTTCTCCTTTGCCGAGATTTCTCATCGGCAGGGAGAAAATAGAGTTTCCCGGGAGACCTTTCCTTTCATCCATGTTGCTGCCCTAGGAACCCATCGGTTGCCCAGGTTAGTGAGTCCCGAAATTTGTTTTCTGCTTACTTGATTACTAGTGTGTTGTCATCTAGGCGTAACAGCATGTGGTGTTGAACCGGCCAGGTCAGACCTGGCGGGAATGACACCTCCTGCCTGCAGAACTCGAGATCAGCCGGTCTGGAAACAACGGTGGAGGCGGGTTTACCGCCACCGTTATTTCCAGACCGACTGACTAGTAATGTGGCCCTAATTCTTTGTTTACTGAAAGAGTATACACTCTACTATACCCTCACGGTTCTAATGAACAAATAAGGGAGTAGAGGGGCTCATTACAAGTTGGGCGGTATTCCGGCAGCAGATCTGCCAGAATACTGCCTAACGGAATTACCGATACCGCCACTTGGTCCGACGGAATAACCACTTTTGAGAGTCCATTGGACTCTATGGGGCATTTTTGCAGCATTACTGTCGGCAGAATTACTGCTGCGGTAATTCCACTGATTTTTCCGTTTTCAGCAGAAAGTGGGAGGATTTACCTTCAGAATGATGCTGGAGGTAAATTCCCCTCTACAGGGCCATACTCATAGTACAGGGGAGCGGGAAAAGTGGCTGTAATTCAGTTACCCCCAATTCTTTCCTGCACCACCATGTGCCTGCATATGGTTTTTCTAACTTCCTTGCTGAGTATGATGTTCTGGTAAGTGGGATCGTGAACAACATGCAGCTAAATAGAGTCAGAGGTATGAATAGGCACACCTATAGCGTTAGGATGAAGGCTCATAAACACATACATGATGCAGCAATGTTGGTTATCAAAAAAGAACTCAGAAAGGGATTACGTTCCATCCACAACTCCTCACTTGACACCCTGCATATATGTAACGCAAGTAGAAAGGAAAAAATAAAACATTAGAAATGATTAAGGCTACATTTAAAAAAGAATAACATTGAAGCAAGTAAATCAAATGATGCTTGGACGTTTTGGAAAGGTGCTCATGGTTCTACAAAATTAATTGGGGGTCTCCGAAGGTCTAAGATCTGGTTGTGAGGTTCCCATGCTGGATAGCACTATGTCAATCCCTTATAAGACCTGGAACTATAATCTCGCAGCTAAAGATATTTTAACCATTGTCAATAAAATCTATGGTTCTAGGGCACCAGGGCCTGAATACACATGTAATGTACTGATGAAAAAGAACTCGAGAACATCGATAAAATAACTCATAACATATAATCTACCTCATATACCCTTTACATAACATTAGCTCCACTGGCAAATTACCCTCTAGTTGGACGCAAAGTATCATTCCAGCAGTACACAAACAAGGACTTAAGGATGACCTGAATAATTATAGCATTCTGGCTATGCCAGAGGACCCCGCTAAGATCTTCGTCAGAGTCCCGTTACTAGAGCTACATTTGTGGATTGTTTACTAAACAACTAAACAAATATTACTGTTCAACCGAACTGGGTTTAGAACAGGTTCCACTTCTATAACTAGTATCGATCATGGAGGGAACTTGGAGGCATTATGAACAAGACTTCTACGCAGTGGCGTAACACAAAATGTGGGGGCCCTCCTGCAAGCCATGCTAACGGCCCCTCTTACCCCCCCAAGTCGGCAGCAAAGCACGTATCGTGCCACACTCTGGTCCAGCCTAGATTATCACGCTTGCGCAATACACACAAACGTGCTGCTGAAGGGGTATGCCTCACACTGCACTAGGAGAAAGCTATAAATATTTGTTTTAATGCAATATACAGAACACTTTTTGAGAAAAATTGGGTATAAAGCCACGGTATTTGCAATTGTTTTGTAGGGTAACACCAATCCAATACATGCAAGTCACAGTGCACAGGAACATTAATGCTCTGCTATTAAAAATGCCATGCCACAATGAAAACATGTCCAATTACAGTAAAGCATGCCATGCCACATTTAGACATACCTAGACTGGTTGCACCAAAATGCTGGTCAAAGCAAAAACATATTAAAGCCTGCGTCACCGCGGCCTCTAACACCACGGCCGAACTCTTCAAAATCTGCAAGGAACTGGTCCATCCTGTTGCGGTCTCTTCCTCTCCTGTTCCCTCCCCGGCCCTCTGTACGGTTCTGGCCTCTCACTTCTCCACTAAATCTCAGGACATCCTATCCTCTATCTCCTCTTCCTCTCCCTCTTCCTCTCTCGGCTCACTTTGGCCATCTCTACCTCTCCTCCTCCTTTTTCCTCTTTATCGCTTTCAACACCTGACGAGGTTTCTAGGCAAGTGCGATCTATAACAGTGTCATCCAAATAGGTGCTCCCCTCCTCCTCCAGAACCATCAAGGACTATATTGACACCCTTGCTCCAGCCTTGGCTGATTTCTGTAATCACTCTTTCGCCACTGCAATGTTCCACTCTCCCCTTAAACTTTCCCATGTGCACCCATTCCTCAAGAAGCCGTCTGCCGATCCTACCTGTCCAGAGAGCTATCGCACAATCTCCATCACCCCTTTCCTGGGCAATCTCTTGGAAACGCTTGCCATCTCCCAGCTTACTCTCCACACTGAATCTGTTGGTTGTCTCCATGACCATCAGTCTGGCTTCATAGATGTCAGAGGCAATGAAACTGCTCCCTAACCTTGATTCCAGCATTCCTTCTATTCTCATCATCCTTCTTTCCTCTGCTTTCGACGTGGTCAACCACGCCATCCTAATCATCAATTCTTTGAGAACCTAGGCATCACAGATCAGGCCCTGGAGGACGTTGCCAAGAAGTCCCCTTACCGGCTGCTCCTCCTCAAAGGGACACTTCCCTTTCCACAAAAAGCTCACTGTCTCGGTGGTCAGTCATAATATCGAAAATAAAATGTCGAATTACATTAAATTCGAGAAAAAAAATGTCCCAAAAAAAAATCAAATTCTTAATTTTTTTATTTAGATATTTTTTTGGGGTTCGGCATGTAAAAACAAAAGGTAAAACCAAAAAAAAATAAAAAAGGGAGGTTTGAGGGGGAACCCCCCATTTCGAATAAAAAACTTATTAAAAAAGAAATTAGATTTTTTTTTTCGACTTTTTTTTTCTTCGATTTTATGACTTTCGACATTTTTGGAGTTGACATTATGACTATAAACCCACTGTCTCCATAGCGCTGGTTCTCTCTAGGATGGACTACTGCAACTGCCTCTTTCTCATTCTACCTTCCTCTACTCTCCATCCTCTGCAACTAATCCAGAACACGACGCCAAGACTTATCCTTGGCCTCAAGCCCAGGGATCGTATCTCTCCAGCCCTGAAATCCATCCACTGGCTCCCACTGGCTGTAAGTTCAAGACCCTTTGCATTCTCCACAAGGCTTTCTGGGGCAGGGGACCGCACTTCATCCAACGCTCTCTTCCAAAATACCTTCCTTCTCGATCCCTTTGCTCAGCTACCATCAACTCTCTAAGGGTTAGACACTTCTCCAGGCAAAGAGTAGGGGTAGATCTCTCTCCTCTGCTGGTGCCTCCCTCTGGAATGGCCTCCCTGCCCCTCTCAAACTTGAGCCGGACCACCTGAAGTTTCGGAAGCAGCTCAAAACGTTCCTCTTCTCCTCTGCTTTCTCTCTCTCCCTCCCCTGTTGACCTACCTGTCTGCTGTACCGACTGGTTGCTTGGCTACCCTCAGAGTCTCTCCAAGTCCAGGCTCTTTCTTGATCGGTCACCCTTGCACTACCTCCTGCCTACCATGCACTTAGGGGCTGTAACTGTAACCCTGCAGTCTCTTGTTCTCCTTGCACTACCCATAGCCGCGCTACCCTGGCTGCACTCATTCAGAGCATTGCTGCCCTGTTTTCCCCTCCCTTCTCCCTTGCACTTCCCCCCTCCCTTTTCCCTTGCACTTCTCGTTCTCGCATTTGCACAATCTGAATGACAATAGGCCTAGTAAGATTGTTTGTCTTGTCCTCCCTCTATCTTCCCTCCCTTGTCTTGTCGTGCCTAGAAACGCGTGTGTACAGGCACATTATAAATGACTTATATCATATCATTTTATCACAGATGCCCAGAAAATATACAATGCAGCAGTAAGAAATGGCTAGACTGGCAGCACCCAAATGCCCATCTTGCCACTATTACCACCTCTCATGCCTGCTTAGCCTGGACCTGGACAACCATTATGATTTATGGCACAATCCTGCCCCCCACAGATCCCCTCTCCCTCCCACCCCAACCTCCAAAATCAGCTCATTGGCCCAGATTTACCTCCACGTCCCTCTTCCTTGTCCCAGAGCTTACGTATGAGGCTCCTTGCCTCGTATGTAAGTACTGGGAGGAGGAAGAGTGGGACTAGGAGTAATGAAGATTAGAGGTAGCTAAGTCAGGCAGTACTTCCATGTACCTCTACCTCATCCCAGTGCTTGTGTATGAGGCAGAGTGACTCATACACAAGTACTGCCTCATACATAGGTACTGGGACGAGAAAGACTAGGGCTAGGAGTAATGAAGATTACCAATACGTAATCAAGGCATTAAACAAGCAGTGGCGCAACACCATTGAGTTGACTGGGCTTCAGCACTCCCCGCCCGCGGTGACATTTTGGGCTATGTTGACTCGACCAGGCTGACCTTTAGAGCAATTGCATGACAGGACACAGATGTTAAATGGCACCTGGGTTTTCCCTGTTAAGAAGCACCCATCAATTACCAACATAAAGCATTTCACTGTAAGTACCTGCATGCAAATACCACATTTTTTAGGCAATTGAAATTGTGATGTGGGTTTAGTACTTGTATGCCAGGGTAGAGAGGGAACAGGAGACCGCGCATTCTCACAGCAGTCCATAAGTGGGTGCTTTCAGACTTAAAGGAGAGAGTTAACTACTTGTAACATTGAAGCTGCACTAGAATAGTCTCATTAAAATGTGTAAAGATGTTAGATGCCCCACACAAATATGTTTGCCCCTCCCCATCGCCCGTGAAGTTAGCGCCTCTCCCAACATTTGAAGGGTTAGCCCCCCCGAAATGTAGGTTTTGTTGCGCCCCTGAAAACAAGCACACACACCATTCACCATATACACATACGCACACTCAGCAATCCATACATATAAGGGTGCACTCTTTCACTATACAGGCACACCCAGGAAGCCACCCGTACATTTAAGTGTGCACCCTTTCACCATAAACTCACACAGGCAGCCACCTGTACATTTAAGTGTGCACTCTTCCACCATTCAGGCTCACCCAGGCAGCCACTCATACATTTAAGTGTGCACCCTTTCACTGTGCACGCACACCCAGCTACCCACCATACACTCACACAGCCAGCCACCTATACATTTAAGTGTGCACCCTTTCACCATACACTCAGACACACACACGATATGGGGTTAAGGGGAGCCTTTTTACTTCAAAAAGAAATTAGGGCTCATTACGGGTCCGGCAGAAACCGTACCAGTGATACCGGTGGGTTGCACCGGACCCGTAAAAAATTACTGGCACCTGACTTCCCAGTGACACTGGGGTATTCCAAGTCTGGCAGTCGGGAAGTAAGGCGCCGGTAATTTCGTTAATCCCCATTCCGTGGAGTCCCATAGCACTCCACGGGAATTGGGACACAGAAGCACCGGCACCGTTGTTAACAATGCTGGTGTTTCTGTAAGGGGTCTGCCTACCATGGCCGCTGTGCCTGGCAGGGTCAGACCTGTTGGGCACGGAAGGCCCGGCAGGCAGATCTGTAATATGCCGGTCCGGAGACAACAGTGCCGGTAAACTTACAGGCACTGTTGTTTCCAGACCGGCATGGTCAGAAGGAGCACCATTGTTTCTTTTTGAACTCAATCTGACTTCATTAAGAAATAATTTCCATTAAGGACCGAACCATAACGGAAACTATTTATTTTTGAAGTCATAGGGCTACCCTCCACCCCATGACATGGAGGCCTCCAGCCTAGGGTCTTCCATGTCATGGGGTGGGGGCACTCCTAGGACTTCAAAAAGAACATTTCTTTTTGTAGTCACTCTGCCTTCATAAAGAAATAATTTCTGTTACAGAAATTATTTCTTTATAAAATGCAGAGTGAATTCAAAAATATATTTTTTTTATAATCAAAAATATGTGGCCCCTCCCAGGACATGTGATGGCGGGGCCCCCCACACCGCAGGGGCTGCGGGGCCCCCTGTTACGCCAGTGCTTCTACGTCAACTTCATTGACCATAGTTCAGCATTCGATCCTTTCAATCGTGAACGGTTATGGTGGATGTTACATGCATGGGGAATTCCGCTAGGGGTCCTCAATATGATTATTGCATTCCATCATAATACAGTGGTCCAAGTGAGAATTAATCAAGTGGATGTGCACATGAGGGGCTAAAACAAGGAAGTATCTTCGCCACCATGTTATTTAATTCATACTTACGGACCGATCGTCAGCATTAAGGAGTAATAATTGTTACCCCTAAATTGGCTAAAGGTTGCCTCCAGTGGTTAGGGTATGCAGACGAGTTGGCCCTGATGGACCCTACTCCTAGAGGTCTTCAACAGCAATTAACTTAATTAGAAACCTATTCCTGAACAAATGATTCCACTATCAATGTAAACAAGACTAAGATTATGTGTTTCTACCCCAATAAGAAAACTAGAAGAGGTAACTTTGTGTGAAAACTAACAGACCAGCAAGTGGAATGTGTTGCTCACTATAAGTACTTCGGTATATATAAAGAGATTCACTGGAAAAACTGTAGTTAAGGTGTAGTTAAGTTGAGCTGATTTAACGCAACAAAAACCCTTGAAATTCAGCGGATATGTGAAGTCATGACCAGCTTAACTTGCATGATCCCGTTGATGTACCCCATAATCCTATGTCCCCATAATGCCATTTTGTATGTCATTGAGAATCCCTTCTCTTATAATATGAATGTGCTCATGAGCTTTGCAATGGAAATGTGGCGAGTTAAACTGCCATTACATTTCACATCCGCTGAATTACAAGGTTTATTTTTGCGTGTAATCTGAATTACAAGGTTTATTTTTGCGTGAAATCTGCTCAACTTAACTACACCTTAATTAAAGGTTTTCAGTGAATTTCAAGGGTTTTGTTATACCATAGATTTCTTTTTTAGTTTTTTTTTTTACAGCCATGTCCACTGTACATGTTCACCAATATGTTTCCTTTGGACCCAATAGTTGGTCACGGCCAACTATACAATTCTTTCGAGCACACTAGCCAGGGCCTTTGGCGAAGGCCTTCGGTCATGCCCACTGGGTGCCTCATCACAAGTTTGGTGGTAACCCTTAAATGCAGCGTTAACATTATTACCGCCACATTTAAGGGTCCGCCAAATCACGGGCTTGGCGGATTTACCACCGTGACGATTTTGCCAATTTTCGGCATTATTACCGTAATAGCGCCGAACAGTCCCCGTTGGGCCCAATGGGCAATTGGGGAATGGGTACTTACCGTTCCACCAAACCCGTGATCCGGCACTAATAGCGCCAGGGGTTTGGTGGTAGGGCTAATATCCCCAGAGGTAATACCACCGGGATTAGCGCCCAACTCGTGATTAGGCCCTAACTCTTTTGGGCCCACTAGTAGGCCATGAGCTACTATATGTGTATTTTGGCCCACTGTGTGTGTGCACTGTATATTTAGAACCACTACCTGGCATCTAGGCATGGCCTTCGGAATGGGCCAGTGGCCACGGCCTTTGCTCATGTGCACTGTACTTGTTCCCCCAATATTTGTCTTTTAGACCCACTAGATGGACACAGTCTTCATCCGTGGCCACTGTACATGTCTTTAGGGCCCACTAGCCAGGGCCTTCTGGCATGCTCACTGTATCTTTTGAAACACTAACTCACCACTAATCACTGCCTTTGGCCGTGGCCACTGTACATTTTCGCCAATTTTGTTTGTATTAGTCCAATATTTTTAACTCTCTCTTTTTAAAAACGAAAGTTCCCATAACTGTTGTTATATTAGGAATGCACTACAAATAACGTAGTTATCTGTAGGTGCCCGCAGATAACAGCAGTTACCCGTAAAAAGCCCACACAATCCAAAATTCTTCCTTTCGCTCCCAAGCCCTCACCAAGTGCACCCTCCTCTTGGCATGCTCTCCCCACCCCTCTCAGGTCCTCCTTTCCTCCCTATCACTCTGCCATTCCCCCAACACTAATCATTTCATGTTACACTCCCGATTGTGTTTTCTTTTGTAACAGCGGTTATCCTGCCGAAAAATCACAGTTATGAGAAAACCTTAAAGCTCTGAATTTGGTCCCTAGACCCCCCCCCCCACCAACTCCACAATTTCATATGGTGTCCTTTTTCCCCTTTCCCACCTTTATCCTGATGCCATTTCATCCTTTCTTCCCCTCCAAATGGCATTTTTTCCACTAATAACCACAGTTATCTCTTGCATCGAACAAAAGTAAATGGCGAGTTTTCATTTCTAAAAAGCCTCTCTCCTGCAAAGCACCATGGGAGAGCTATAATTTTGGCCGAAGGGTGCACCCCCTTCTCTGTCAAAAAGTTTAAAACCTACTGGATGCGATAACATTACACCCCGCTCGGAAATTGAGTCAACGTTTTGTGCCCAAGTTGCTTCATACCTGATCCAAGTTCATCCAGTGGTTATTGCTGTGCTCTGTGCAGAAATGTGGACTTTTCCTCTATCGGGAAATTAATAGGGAGTAGGCTGAAACAGTGTTTTTTTTCAATGTTCTTAATAGCTTTATCATGTTATAACGAATCATTCCCAAAATTACCAGTTTTGAAGGGCCAATGACAAAATTTCTGTTTACAAAATTCCAGCCAAAACCATCATGTGAGTTTAAGATTATTAGCAATCCATCTTTTGCAGTTCCTATGTCTCTTAATACTAAACATATTCATTTTTTAGATTTCCTATGTATCAAGATACTCAACTTAAGCTCGGCAACCGCTGCACTATAAAAAACAGTCATTAAATCAACTCATCAACATCTTGGGGACACAAGAGGAGTTTCTCAAACTCACAGCAGATATTCGTTATGCTCCCTGGTTTCTATATAGAAAGCTGAGATAATTCCATTAATGCTAAATGGGGTGGAACTTTGGAGGCGTAGATTTGAGAAAGATCTATACAAACTAGAAAGTTGTTGTCTGAGTACTATTGCAAATATGGCTGATCGTTTACAGGCTGACGATGTACGGATGGGACTGGGAATATGCACCATTCAGTCCATCATTTTAAAGAGATGGCTAAGCGTGTATTCTAAATTGACATTATTAGAGCCTAATCCATTGACGATGCTACTGGCATATGACCTAGAAGCATCAGGTAGTAATTTGGGACCACAAACCAGAGACAGTATGATATTTCAGGGGAGGAATTGGTGTTAATGATTAAATATTGTCACCATTCAGATGCTGGTACACAAATATAAAGCAATGATTAACCAACTTGTATGGTCCATTGATTGAGCACAACATAGAGTCAACCTCGTCACCATTTCCAATAGTTGGGAATATGTACTGTATACCCCAGCTCAGTATACAATTCTGGCATACCTTAAAGAATTCCCAATCATGCCATAAGAAGAGAATATATGAAAATTAAGGTTAATATTGTGGAGATGATGGAGATCTGAGGACCTAGGTTTAGTTGAAGTTAGGAGAGTAGGTCCTGCAGGCTATGCAGAGGATTGTGCCTTTCCTCACAACATGTAATAGTTGACTTACATGTGAAACCTTGGCAGATCTACAGTGCGACAATGTGTTAGCTTATGGGAAGCAGGGTCTTCTCTTCCACAGCCAAATGGAGAACTTCTCTGAGATAGGTATGGAGGGCAATGACTGTTTTTGACTGGTCATGCAGTATCTATGGCTTGTGCCAAGGCATTAAGAATGAGCCAGGTGAAACAGGACATTGGGATTGAATGGCCACAATGACAGCATGGGATTTGGTAGGGATGTTCTGCTGTATGAGAAGTGTTTGTTATCTATGTTTTATTTAAAAGTTGTATATTGATGATGTTGTATACAAAGTATTTATTTCTTGTGGCTGCAATATACTAATAAACAAAATAATAAAATAGATGCAGTATTTCTGAAATACTGCGTGCAGTGTTTGAGAAATACAACATGCTCATCTTAAACACATGAAATGCCAGCATCTGAGAAGATGACATTTATATGGGACAGCAGCATGGGGTAAGGAAATGCACTACCGAGTTAAGAGTGAGCTTCCTGCTCCTTGTATAAACTGGACATAGGGTCTTAGTGTTACGTCAATGTCCTCTACGTGTTCAAGCAAAGGGACATGTTAGCACGTACCTTTACTCATGGGAGGAAAGGTTTTTAGAGGTGCCATCATTGTTTTCTCTCTTAAACTTTTGACTATGGAGGTGAAAATAATGGGGTATTTTTGGGCAGTATTCTTACTGGAAACTGCTTGGTATTTAACACATGTGATATTTACCAAATATGGCATGATAGAAATACCTTATTCCTCATAACAAAAATGGCCAGCAAAAACAGGTTGTATTCAACACAGTTCCCTTTTTAGTTTGGGCTTTTAAGCCAAAACTATTCAATTATAGCACAGGTAGGAAGAAATGACATATGAGGAGGGACACAAATATTCTAGCTGTTGTTTGGTTATTTGCCCAGCCATTGACTGGCCATCACATGTTAACCCTTATGGCCATTCTCACCCAGTTCCTGCCCCTCCCCTGCCAAAACATTTCCTCATGGGAGCTCCTTGAGCTCACCTTTATCATTCCACCCCAACAAAATTTGCACTCAAAGTGCCTGCCAGTGTTGGAGCTGGAAACATGCTACTGGTTTAATGCAAATATCTTCTCCGGGTCTGCCTTCAACCAATCCTCCTCAAAATACTGGACAAAGCAGCATATCTACAGGTGCAACAATTGATTGAGGAGAACTAACTTCTTGGACTTCGTCAATCAGGTTTCCGCCAAGGTCACGGGACATAGACAGCCCTACTTGACTTAAAAAACCAAATGGACGATGCTAGAGCTGAAGGGAAACCCGCTCTCCTCCTCCTCCTAGACGTATCGGCGGCATTCAACCTCGTCAACCACCAAGTCCTATGCCACCACCTCTCCACTAAAGCCAACCTCTCCTCCAACGCCACCACCTGGATCGCCTCATTCTTGCAAGGGGGGACCATGGAAGTTTTCTCGGACCTTGCTTTAGCCTCACACACCATAATCCTATGCGGTGTCCCACAAGGCTCATGTTCCCTGAATGGGGAAATACCGGGCCATTCCGACCTTGGAAGGCCCAGTATTTCCCCATTCAAGGAACCCAGACCCGGTACATCTCCATTCCCATTTGATCCCCCATAGGGTTCAATGGGAATGGGGAGGATGCTAACAACAGGCCCGTTAATGACGGGCCCATTGTTAGCATCCTCGTCTGCTTGCGGGACCCGCTAATGACGCCTGGTTTTACCAGGCGTCCTTAGCAGGACCCACGAGCAGACCTCGTAATGAGGTGGTAGGGGGTTAGCGGCGCCGGCAGCTCTAACGGCACCGTTAAACCCCTACCACCCGGGTCGTAATGAGGCCCTAGGTGTCTATCTTGACAATATTCTAACAATGACAAGGCAAGTTAACGCCATCGCCTCAAAAGCAGCCTACCATTCCAAACTCCTGACAACAGCCAGACCCTTCCATCACAATTGCCAGAGCCATCACAGGATCAAGACTTGACTATTGTAATGCACTGTTCCTGGGAACCTCCACAAAAAACATGACCAAACTTCAAACTATACAAAACAGCGCTCTGAGAGCAGCCACTGGAATACCCAAGAAAGAACACATCACGGCAGCTAGGAAACAGGCACACTGGCTCCCAGTAAGAGTAAAAGAAAGAGTCCTCTTTAAAGCCCTCTTTAAAGCCCTTGCCCTTACCCACAAGTGCATCCACCTCACTGCTCCACTCTACCTCTCTGAGAAAATTCACCCCACTAGATCCACCAGACCGACTAGAACACCATATGCTAATATGCTCAAGGTCCCCAGAGTCAAGAGAGCCAGAGCAGGAGGGGTTAGCTTCCCATACCTAGCAGCGCTGCAATGGCATGTCCTACCACCACCCTTGCGAGCAAGTCTCCCACCTGGCATTCCGTAACGTGGTGAAAACTATGCTCTTCAACTAAAACTCATCCAATACAGGAACACTACTTCTTCACACACCGAGAATGAGCATACCGAAGAAAGATGCACAATATGTCTTAAGCTGAACTCTGTTTCTGAATGATGGAATAATGATGGCGTAATGTACTCTAACCATGAAACCTCACTTTTGTATACCTGAACTATTTTATCATCACGTGTGTAACTTCCCTGTAACTAAAACTGCCACAAGTAACAGTGTGCAATGCCTTTGGGCTGCATGTGCGCTATACAAATGCAAACATAAATAAATAAATAAATAAATAAATTAATAAATCCCTGAACGTCTTGTACAAAACAAGCATTGGCAAAGCCAACAGTTTTAGCTTGTATATAAGTATTAGGCATTGGCCAGGCACTGCTATTAGATTCCGAGTTACCATTTTGCACATGATACCATCAATGGCCAGTTATTACCACTATGGCAGTACCTGGCAAGTGCTCTTCCCGAGCCTACACAAAAGCCCAAACTACTGGCATTCCCAATGCTTGTCTAACGTTGCTGATGTACTCATAAGTGTCCACCTGGTGTCAACGACGGCTACTTACATTGTAAGTATGTAACATGAATACTATATGTGCATGCAAATGTCAAACATACCGCAGTAAGTCACACATGGAAATCATGCTTTCGAGTGTTGTCATGTTTACTAAAGGTAATGGAACTATCAAGATGAATACTGGATGGCAAGCATACCACAGGAGTTTGATCTTGCACCGCAAGCAGCCTCAAATGGTGATGAAAAAAGTGCACCGGTAGCAGGAAATGTATTTATTTATATTGATTATAGGGAGGTTTTTTTCTAAAGTGCTGTACAATAAAGTTAAATAAATGGTGACGAATTAAAAAATGATAAAAAAAGACAATCAACAAGAAGCTACATTAAAGGAATGGTTCGGTCAACATCTTTTATTGTCCCTACGGGTCGGCCATGTGTTTTTAAGCCTAAGTCGCTCGATTTTAGAAACATTTCCTAATGACCTTACCCAAGTTTTCATCCATTAAACACAAATGCGAAAACAGGCACCAGGGCGCTGCCATTTTGTTTTAATCCTATCACTTGCCCCATCGCCCTGGCTGACCTGCTTTTGCGGTACTAAATCATATCCCCCGCCTCTGAGCCTGTCATCAGCAGACGCGTACTGCCCATTTCACAACGCCAAAGCACGTCTCGTGTCAACAATCGCTGCGCTTCAGCTAATGACGTGTCACCATGGAAATGGCAAGACGCCTCTTTCCTCAATAAGTATAAACAGACCGTTTCACAACACACAGCAGCAGATTTTCGATTCCATTCCTCTCTCTGTGTTACTTTGAGTATTCTGTGACTCGTTTCTGTGCTCTGGTCAGCTACCTTTGCCGCTTGTAGCCCGTGTGAACACCTGTACCATCGCTATAAATTATTTTAGTTTGTTTACCACACAATGGCTACAATAATGTGCTACATGTACTAGCCCGAGTATACCGAGGAGGAACTACTGGAAGGGAAACACGCGAAAACGATGGGGTTTCGGACGGCAGTTGGCAGGACGAATCAACAGATGAAGACACTGGACCTAATCGCATGGACGGTGTTTCCACCTGGTGCACATGCAATCGGTGCGAGCTAATGCCAACCGAGGAGGAGAACTGCTGCTGCTGTGAAAACTCAGGATGCGTGGCCTACATTTCGGAAGGCGAGCCACAACCGCAATGCATCACCAAGCTGCCAGACTTCAGGGCAGCCTGCCTCACACGGTCCGTGTTGAGAATAATGATGGTGCTTATGCACGAACTTCGCGCAACTGTTCGTCCTCGTAATCCGAGTAACAAGTAAGTATAATCTGCTTGTGATGCCACTACTATTTCATGGTCGTCTCCTATATCCAAAATTACATCTACATATCATTGTAACGCATGAAAGTCGTTCAATAATGTGCAGTGTCTAGATAGCACTTGTCCGAGCAGAATGCCATTAGTTACAAGAATTGTCAACTTATCTTGGTCATTTAAAAATAGTTTGTATCATTATTTTTCACAGGCGGTACCGTTCCTTTTACATGGTGGCTTCACGGGAGGCTTGGACACCGCGTTCGAAGAGTAATACCCGCCTGTGCCGTTCGTGCCATAAGAGAAACTTTCCCGAGTGACTGCGGTCAGTACAGGGGATTTTCCCTCACTGTGCTGCAACATGACCTGTACAATGTGTAAAGTTTTGTATTTTTGTGCCATCAAAAAAAGAAACAAAATAAAACACCACATATATTTTAACAACTGTTGTTTCAATTTTGTAAATGAATCAAGTGTGTCTCCATTCAGCAGTCTTCCTGTGCCTTATCTGCACGCCCACCGGCCCATCCATCCATCCATCCCCCCTATCAAAGGCAAAGTATAACTATATAAAGTATAAAAAAGTAGTTAGTTTAACAAAAACAAAAGTCCAGTGGATGCGCGCTGCCATGGGCGGCTGTCAGGGGCGCGAACAGCCAAGGTGCCAAAAAGCAGGTACACTTCAAAAGGTATCCCACGCCAAGGGCCCATCGCTCACATGGCCTCCTCAGACTCCGTGTCTCCAGGCAGGGCTCCCCCTTGAAGCAGGCCGCCCTCCTGCAATCCACATAAGTGGGTCTCCATTCAGCAGTCTTCCTGTGCCTTAACTGCATGCCCCAGGCCCATCCATCCCACCCCCCTCTATCAAAGGCGGTTCGCGCCAGTGGATGCGCACTGCCATGGGGGGCTGTCAGGGGCGCGAACGGCCAAGGTGCCAAACAGCATGTACACTTCAAAAGGTATCCCACGCCAAGGGCCCATCGCTCACATGGCCTTCCCAGACCCCCTGTGTCCGGCCAGGGCCCCCCTCATGCTGGCCGGCCCCCGGCAAACCACATAATACCACGACATACACACGTCATTCATTCACGAACACACCCCTGTTTGTAATACTTTATAAACCACTTGATATGTCTCATGAGAACATCTTTGTGCTTTGCAAGTCAACTCTTGAACGTGCTACCTGAGAAACACTGAGATCTATGCTAATCTGCTCGTCGTCGTGCTATCCGTGAACTTCTGTGACCGCTTCAAGCAAACTCGTCAGTGGGCTACCTGTGGCCATCTACCTGTTCTCCTGCAACATACTGCTCTGCTTGCTGAATCCAACTGTTTGTTGGTCAAGGTAAGGCAATGTATCCTAGTCATATTTCATTGATTTTTAAATTTCTATTTATTTGCTAGTAGAGTACTCAATAGTGCTATGTTCATTGGTCTCCTTGATATTGACTTGAGTTTCCATTGTTATGCTATCAATAGATCTATTTATTTTCATCTGTGTCAATTGTCATCGAATTGCATCCTTCGGGGGTCCAGTCTGTAATGTAAGCATGTTTCCTTCTCGTGCAAGACAGAACATCCAAGGGACGAGTTACATGTTCAGAGTTTAGTCACATCATTTATACATTTCTGCAATTTATGCAAAAACTAAGCCGCACATGATGAACTTGTATAGTTCCTGCGACCAAAACAAACCTCGCATTGAACATTGTATGGTTCATTTACTTTTGTATCACATTTTTATTCATCAAGATTGTATAACAATGTTGATATTTGCCTGCCTGTTCGATTAGCGGTTACCCTTCGAAGACCCATGCTAAATCTGAAGGCACTACAATGCATGTATTCCCGAAAACTGTTGATCCAATAAGAGAATGGGTCAGACATTGCGGATATCCACTGTATGAGCTGGAAAGTAGAGTCCAACAAGTCTTAGAGGACAAGAGGGGTGATCGATATTGCATCTGCAGCCAGCACTTTTCCTCGAACATGTACACAACATCTTGGGTAACAAAGAAGAATAAACGGAGAACGACGCGAAAATTGCTCGCGAACGCTATTCCCACTTTATTCGTCCACATTCTGCCACTGGTGAGTCAAGTGTCTGGATTTAGCTTTAGGCCTTGCGGTAGTGTGTAGGTAGCCGAATGGATTCATTGATATTTTAGGCGTTGTGTCCCTTGTAATAGTTTCAACATTGTTATGAGTGTATAGCTTTTTGAATAATGACATTTATCAATATATTCTTTTTCGATTTCATAACCCACAAACGAAATCTATATATGGGCACAGGGAACTGTGCTATATTGCACATTTTCAATAGCATTACTCTCAAGTATTCTGTCTCCTTACATGGCAATTTTTAATGTTGGCATTTCATTATCAATCAATAATTGACCTTTACAACTGCTTGACTATCCCTTGAATCTGAAGCAAGAACATTCTACATCCGTGACGTGCTCGCAGTTATCAACCACTTCTAGCGCGTATCAGCTAATCTTACTTGGCTATTCCACTACAGACTTGTTTTATGCATGTCAAGTAATATTTTTATTGTATCGTGTAATTATTTTACCAAATGTTTGGTTAGTGCTTTCCAATTGATATACACCTTAGTTATCATCCACTGGTGTTTGTTTTCAGTTATGATTCGTGTTATCCATATTAATGCAAGTAATGTCTTTCAGGGAGATGCTGAAGCATCCACCACATTTACAACATCCCTAGATGTTCTTCAGCAGGATACTGACAGCTCCATCGAACTAGATCATCAGAGCTGGAATACTTGTCATTTGATTGTTCTACACAATGTTTCATTCGTGGTTAGCCATTGATATGTACCTGTGCGGTCGACCCCAAGTGTGTGTTATGTTTTCAATATTGTAATCCTTACTAATGCAAGTACTATCTTTCAGGCAGTTGATGGAGCATCAACCCCTGCACTTGATGCGGAGCCTGACATTCAAGTAATTCCAGGGGAAGTTGAAGCGGGACCTTGCAAATACGAATCGGCGCAACAGCTTTCGGAAGTGCGCACTACATTTACAACATCCCTACATATTCTTCGGCAGCACGAGGTATGGATACTGACAGCTCCATCGAGCGTCATCATATAACGTGATTCCATTTGCTATACTTTCTTCCCTATTGACGCAAGTTCTGTGTTTCAGGGAGACGACGGAGCTTCCACTACAATAACAACATCCCATTTAGATGATGCAGATGTAAAGAAATCGGAGAAACAAGTCGATTAAATCTGATCATATTTAGATATTCCTTGATTCTTTTAGACAATGCATCATTTGTGGTTATCTCTTTATATGTACCTGTACCGTCGACCCCAAGTGTGTGTTATGTTTACAATATTGAAAACCATACTAATGCAAGTACTGTGTTTCAGGGAGTTGCTGATGCCTCCTCTCCAATACATCCATTCATGGCAGTCCGTGCGGAGCCAGAGGTATGGATACTGACAGTTCCATTGAACTAGATCATCAGAGCTCGAATACTTGGCGTTTGATTGTTATACAGAATGTTTAATTCGTGTTTAGCTATTGAGATGTACCTATGTGTTCGTCCTCATGTGTGTTTTCTGTTTTCAATATTGTGATACATAGTAATGAAAGTACTATGTTTCAGGGAGTCGATGGAGCGTCATTCCGTGCTGTCTATGCGGATCCAGAAAATATAGTTGTTGCAGCGCAAGAGGAAGGGAAGACATGCGGAAACGAATCAGAGCAACAGCGTGCAGATGTTGAAGTTTGAGTCAAGAAAGTTGCAAAGAAAAGAAACAAAAATAAGGTTAGTTACAAACAGTTCATAATTTTAGGAATTGTTTGGTGTTGGGGACTATATCATGTTTTTTTCCTGTCAACTGTACTATACTTTATATTGCGTTTAAAATGACCATCCCTTTTCCAATCTGTCCTCTAGTTACCAGTAGGTGTTCGAACTATACATACACAGACAGTGAAGCAAATGAGAGATGTTGCTTGCCAGACCATTTACACTATGGAGGAACTATTAATTCAGACTCGGCATGTTGAGACTCGAGATGCTCATGTCCAATGGCCAGAACATGAATTGAATGTGTCCGGAGAATCCAGTAAAGTTTTATTGGACCATTGCTACAGTTCGACCGCACCACCAAAAGAAGATGATACTGAATGTATTGAAGATAGCTCTGAAGTAGTCGCAGATCAATTCACACAATCTACACCCGCCAAAAAAATGCCACCCAAAAAGCTTTCAACATTGATGTGTTCTCCCATCAATGCTGAAGTAACAGATGTTGAAATGACAGAGAATGAACCAGCAGAAGCACCCAACGACGCATCAGAACCTGATATCAGCGATATTTCTTTCAAATTTGTTGATATGTCCTCAACGGCACAGTCCGAAACAACTTTCACGCCGGATGACAGTATAATGAAAGAGGGCAAATACATAGTATTCGACAGTTGTTTGATGGATATTATAAGTATGCTTAATGTGGGCATTCAGTTGGAGGGGAAGTATGTGGGGAGCCATTGATTCATGTGACTCGTCAAAAACAAGGCAGTAACGTCAAAATACATGCCACCTGTAGATTAAATCATGCGTTCTCATGGTCTGCACAACCGATGCTGGGGAAGCTGCCAGCAGGCAATCTACTGTGTGCAGCTGCCTCACTTTTCAGTGGGTCCAGTTTTAGAAAGTTAGAGTCTTTCTTTCAGTTTGTGGGACTCCATTTCATTTCTAAAACACAGTACTACAAATACCAACATGATTATCTGTTTCCGGCCATTAGTGATGCTTGGAAAATTGAACAATTGTCTCTAGCAAGTACATTCGAAGGGAAACGATTCAGGCTAGCCGGCGATGGACAGTGCGACAGCCCTGGATTTTCTGCCAAGTACTGCACCTACCACTTTCAGGACATGGATAGTAAGAAAATTGTGAGTTCGGTGGTCTTGCAGGTGTCCCAATGTAAATCCTCAGTGGCCATGGAGAAACTAGGATTTATAAAATCATTGCAATATCTACAATCAAAGGGAATGCACATCAACCTCATAGCCATGGACAGACACGTTTCAATTGCCAAGACAATGAGAGAGCAGTTCCCGCATATTAAACATCAATTTGACGTATGGCATCTTGCTAAATCAATCAATAACAAAATCTCGGCTGCAGGGAAAAAAAAAGGTATTGAAAGTATTTCACAGTGGTTCCAGTCTATCAGCAACCATCTTTGGTGGAGCTCCAAAACTTGTGAAGGGTCAGTGGAAATCCTACTTGAAAAATGGCGGTCACTGATGCACCACTGTACCAGCGTTCACCGCTGGACAGAAAACCAACATTTCCACCAATGTGAACATGGGCCTTTGTCCACAGAGGAGGCACGGAAGAAGAAGTGGTTGATTGCATCTTCACCTACACACAAAGCCATTCAGAAGATTTGAGGGGACTGACAGAATTCTGTCACACAGGAGAATTGGAGGTGTTCCACAATATGTGCCTAAAGTACAGGCAAAAGCAATTGCATTTCAGCTTACAGGGCATGAAACATAGGACTCTACTAGCGGTCTTGGCCCATAACGAGAATGTGGGCCGTGAACAGTCTAGGACTACGGGAAATGTAGGGATGCCTCGCTACACTACGACCTTTGGAAAAGAACTGAGAAATGGGGGGGGACCAGTATATGAGGAAATGGAGTTCGACTTTGTTAAAGGCCTTATTGTTAGTGTACTAGAGAAGCACAGATATGGAATTTTGAGCGTTTCTGTGCAGAGCACTGATGTATTACCACCAAACATTGCCACTGTGCCATGTCCACCCAAAGTAGAGCTTGTTGAGAAGTTCACATCCCGGTTTAAATAAATCATTGTAATCTGATTGTCTTTTTGAAAATAATGTTATTGTACAGTGTGCATACAAAGTATGCTAACCCTAAACCCTCCATTCACCATCCTGGGTGGTGAACAACATGGGTGTCATCTTTGACTTCTCTCTCTATTCACCTCATATCGCTGACCTTGTGAATATGTGTATGTATATATTTATGTTGCTGTAAGTAAGTTTCGCATTCTCATGTAAATGCTGCGCACTGTTAACCGAGGGGAGGTTTGCGTATTGCAAATAATAAAACAAATAAACAATAAATCTCACTTTCAACTCAACTCCTCGGGTACTTTATACTTTCCCTGACCTTCCCCCAAAAAGTCAATGGGCCTCATTACGAGTCCGGTGGTAACCACGGCGGTAAAACCGCCTGGTTACCGCCGGACTCATATTACCATTCCGCCTCCGTGACTCCCGGAATTACCAGGGCATTACATCCCCGGTGTCCCGGGAGTCACGGAGGCGGAATGGTGCTAATCCCCATTCCCATTGAGTCACATAGGACTCAATGGGAATGGGGAAGTGGAAACACCGGCACCATCTCGTGATGGTGCCGGTGTTTCCACGTCCGCCTGCAGGCAGGAGGTGTTCAACCCGCCAGGTCAGACCTGGCGGGAAGATCACCTTCCGCCTGCAGGGGTCGGGATCGGGTGGTCCGGAATTAACAGTGGCGGCTGGTTTACCGCCACTGTTAATTGCGGACTGCCCGACCCGTAATGAGGCCCAATGTCTCCATAGTTATGGTTCTCTAGGGCTGCAAAGTTTGCGGACAACGAGGACAAAATTGGGGGCCTTAGAACGCACCAAGCGAGGCGTTGCAGATGGGAGAGAAGCCAGTTCGCATTTGCACATTGAGGCCTAGTACAAAGATGGAGTCGAAAATTCAAGTTCTCAAAGATGGCTTTAGACAGGATGTTGCAAAGTAAGAATGTACGCTCATGCAGAGTGAAGGTCAGCGGCTTTGATTTTTTGCTCGCGGGCTGAAGAGGCCCGCGAATCGCACTGGCAGTATAAGGTTCTATTGTTTTTTGGCCTTCAGAGACAGGGACCATGCCGAAAGGACTTCATTTGAAGGAGGGGGGCAATAACGTAAGAGACGATAAGGCTGAAAATTCTGAAACTAGACCGAGTTTCATGTTAGTTCAGTATATGAAAAATCGTTGGCACGAACACAGTGGGATTTACGGACTGCATTACACAGAGATACAATGGAAATGGCAAATAAAATGTAAGTAACTCTTTAGACGCTTTTATACCGGAATGAATGAATGAATGAATGAAGAGCAAGTACAACATTTGTGGGATCGTCTTTCTACCGGGCACATGGGCATGCATGTGCCCATTCAACACGCATGTAGACAAACAGTTGTTCTCAGTGGTTCAACGGTAAAAAAAATCATTAGTTTGTGTGCTAACCTCGATTTATTTCGTTAGTTTTCGCATTGCTTTTAGAGCCGAACATACTCCATTGCACTATCCTCGCAAGCAAATAGTTTCAGCTCGCCCGTAATAAATAAAATGAATAATAGTAATAATGAGTAATAGTCAATTTTTATGTTTTCTAAACAGGTACATCCTACTGTACTGCCACTGCCATCTATTCCAGACCCCGGCAGACAGATTTTTCAACCGCCAGCTGCAGCTTCTTGTAAACAACTGCACAACATTGACCATTTTATGGGACGATCGCCAAGGGGCCATATGCCCTTACACGGTACTAGCGGCTAGAAGCAACATATCGACCTTTACGGTGGCCCAGTGCCTAGTTGATGGAACAGCCTTGCGGTTCACCGTGCATCCAAAGTGCTTCTTTTAACGAAAACCAACATCCTGTGTACCATAAAGGAACAGTGCATGACTCACAATAAACTTTTCCAGATTTGCGGATCGAGAGAAAAGAAAAAAAATTCCATTCCGATTTAATATGCCAATTGCTGAATATTCTCTAAACATTTAATGTCAAATAAATGTACTTTACCAAATGTACTGTATTGCTGTTTGATTTTAAAGTACATATTCCGAATTGTGGAGCACTGTGTTGTGAGTTGATCTGTGTTGGTTTCTGGGTTCTGTGTGAAGTCGCGTAGAAGACGACTGGGCGCGTTTGCCTACGCAGCACAGTAACGTCATGGAGAGAGGTGGGGAATATGAATGTTTTGATAATGTCAGGCTCAGGGGCGGGGGATATGATTTAGTGCCGCAAAAGCAGGTCAGCCAGGGCGATGGGGCAAGTGATAGGATTATCACAAAATGGCAGAGCCCTGGTGCCTGTTTTTGCATGCGTTTAATGGACGAAAACTCGGGTAATGTCCATAGGAGATTTTTCTAAAATCGAGCGACTTAGGCTTAAAAACACATGTCCGACCCATAGGGACAATAAACATTTTTGACCGAACCATTCCTTTAAGTGTTGGGAAGTTGAGAAAACATATGTTTCCAAAGAATAATTGAAGGAAGGAAGTGCCAAAACTAAAAAGGAGAGAGGTAAAATATTCGAACATTCAGGATCAGGAAGAGGAAATTAGTAGAAATGCCACTGACCAAAGGGAGGGAGAAGAACAGCCAGAAAAGGTGGAAGAAGGAGAGAGTAGGGGAAGAAGATTACAACGTGATAAGAGGAGAAAGAAAGGGAGGTGCAAGCCATACAAGCATTTGAAGACTGTACATAGAAAAGGAAACTGGATATGGACATTGAAGAGCAGCAAGAGTGGTGAGGAGGCAGGCAAAGAAGGCGAAAAGGCTGTGTTGAGCATGTCTTGTTAAAGGGGGGAGATCATAAGCAGGAAGACCCAAACGAAGAAAGTAGCAGGAGTCCAGACGCGAGGAAACTAGCGAGATTGTAAAAGTGTTGTTAGTGTAGAAGGTAAGAAAAGGACAGATTTGGCAAATATTGTAAAGCTGCAAATGACAAGAATGAGCAAGAGAAGAAATGTGATTTCAAAAGTTCCCCTGCTCGTCAATTGTTTCATACAAAGTTTGGAGGAGGAAGCCGGAGACAGGGCGGTGCTGCTCCTACACCGCCAGGCTGCAGGCTGATATCATGACAATATATTCACCAGACAGAGCATGTGCAGCGATTCTGCAACACCACCTCGAGGATGGACACACAATGCAAGGTTCAGTCACAATCAGAAAGCCATGATTCAGTGCACACATCAGAAAAACAGTCAAATGGCAATGGATCAATCAAAACCTCTCCATGGGTCACTGAGGAGTAAAGCCGTTTTTGCGGTTAATGCACATGGACTGTGTCAGCAAGAGAGCACATGTAAGAAAACAGGCTGTGCCAGTGCCTGTAAATCATGCATCATTGTAGTGGATTGATGAATGTTGTCCTGTCCTGCTAACTGTCTATGAATGCTGATAGAATATTGATGCAGGTGTGCACCAGCACAGGAGAATGTTGATGAGTGCTTGAGTTGGGGGTCTGATCTGGAGTGCATGAGAAAGGCTAATGGGTGGTCTCTACTGCATATAGATTAAGAGTAACTGGAACCTATTAACTAAACAAAGTATATATGCAAAACAAAGCATACTTGGACTTTCTAGCCAAGAGTCTCCCAGCTGATCTCTGTCTGGACCCACAATCTATCATCCTTTGGTTACCAGGTCCGTCCGGTGACTTGACAAGAACCCAATGAACTAAAGGGAACAAAGAAACAGAGGAGAGCTCTGGTGAGGAGGGCAGCACAAGATAGCCGACCCACCGGCCACCAAAGGAGTCATCCAGCCTCTAAGGGGACAATGGGAAAATGGCCCTGCTACTATTCTTAGACCTATTGGCGGCCTTCGATCTGGTTGACCATAAAGTGTTATGCAATCACCTTGCCTCGGCAGCCCATTTCTCCCAGAATGCCATTTCTTGGATAGAATTGTTCCTTAATAATAGGACAATGTGGGTCTTCTCTCCATCAGCAGCAGCAGACGCTATTCATTACATGCAGAGTCCCTCAAGGCTCCTGTGTATCACCACCTAGGTACAACATTTTCACGAAGCCCTTATTCGATGACTTGAACCATCTGGGTTTCACCTACATTAACTATGCATATGACACTCAGATCCTCCTTCCACTAATGGGCGTTTATGATGATGATGTATTATTAGTGAATACAATGTATCTAATCATTCAGGCATGGATGGCCACTCATGGCCTCTGCCTGAATGACGATAAAACTGAGCTGCTGACTGCGGGTTTGTCAGCCAACTTGAAGAAATTAAACACAGACTGTGCCTTCTTCAATATCGATGGAAACAAAATCACTGTAGCCAAAGAGGTAAAACCCCTAGGTTCTACCTCGACGCCACATTAAATCTGTAAAAACAGTGAATGCCACAGCCTCGGCTACTGCCTATACAGAGAAACTGATCAGGGCCTGTAAATTGTTGCTCTCGAAGGAACGTTACATTACCCTCGCCAGAGCACTAATACTGTCCAAGCTGGACTACTGCAATGCACTTTACCTGAGAGCAAGCAAATATGTTATCAGTAAACTACAAACCCAGCAAAATAATGCCTTGAGATCTGCTCTAAGTATCTCAAGAAGAGCTCATACAACCGAAGCATGAAGACAGCGCAAATGGCTGTTGATCAATGATAAGATCCAACTTTAAACTATGTCCCTCATGCATAAATCTCTGAACCACGCAGCTACGTTTTACCTAACAGAAAAGGTTAACCTCAGACCCTCAACAAGAGTCACCAGATCCTCCAACACACTCAACTTGCTAGTACCTAGATACAAACTACAAAAATCAGGAGCGAGTAGCTTCCCAGTCATGGCTGTTCCGCTTTGGAATTCACTCCCCATCTCCTTAAAAACTACCAACTCATTCGCAAGCTTCAAAAGTAGATCTATCAAATGTCTAGTTGAGAAGCACTAACTTTAGGCCTTTACCCCATTACCCCGGATCCCTAGTTGACCTTCACTCTGTATATTGCATTGTACTTAACTGTCACCCGTATGATGTATATATGTGTAATTTGGTTTATAGTGATAAAATCGAAAAATAAAATCTCGAAAAAAGTCGAAAAAAAAGGTAGAAAAAAAAAAGTCGAATTTTTTTAATGACGTTTTTTATTCAAAATGGGGGGGGTTCCCCCCCAAACCCCCCTTTTTTTTACCCATTTTTTTAATCCCAGACCCCAAAATAAATATATAATTAAAAAAAGAGTAATTCGACTTTCTTTTTTTTGAGATTTTTTTTCCGACCATATTTTCATTCGAGATTTATTTTTCGAGATTTTGACCGACCACTGTGTAATTTGACATTGGTAATATGTGTAATTCTGTATGACATCTGTAATATATGTAATTCTGTATAACATCTGTAATACGTGTCGTGTAAGTCTGTATGCTATGCCCCTGTATTCATGTAACATATGCAAATGCCAAATGCGCCCAGATACCTCTGGATTAAGGTGCGCTATAGAAATAATAAAACAAACAAACTAACAAACAAAGGGGAAAAGAAACATAAGGAAACAAGGGCCACACGTGTCAAGCAGAAAGAGAGCATGGAAATCAAGTTATGAACCAATCTATGTTCCCCATCCCCTCCACCTGTCAATGAGTGATCCCGATTGCACAATGGACTGGGTGCTGGCATTCAATAATTCAGGTTGCCATTATTACAACAGCAGAAGCCAGCACTAGTACTTCTGTTGCGTCCTAAAGGAACATGCAAACCCTAGTACTCCTGGGTCATGTTTGCTAAGTGACTCCTCCAGGCATGTGTTTCAACTCTATGGGACCCGCTCCCCGTGACTTGAAGGATTGTGCAAACACTGTGTTGGTATTTAGTAATAACCAAACTAAAACAGCCAGCCTCTGACCTTGCTCAGCATCACCGCATTTTCTGGCGTGGACCCAGATGCCTGTTGGAGTAGTATGCCATGCCGTTCGGGCCTGAGGGTGGCCAGGCCAGGCAACCCAGGATGTTCGGGGGGAGCAGGTGTGGCGCAGTTTCAGAGCATCCGAACCCCCATTATACCTGGTGTGCCTCATACAAGTTAGTGCTGTGCGCATGCACAACCTTCCCACGCAAAGGAAATACTGGAGTGCTCATTTGGCCCACGCAATGAGCACAGGAGAGGGAAGATCACACCACAAGAGGTTCCTCCTGAAGCCACCTGGCTGAGGAGTCCCACCAGGAGCCCATGTACGACAGTGGTCTTTCAACCAGGGCCCTTTCACGTTCTTGGGCTTTAGCTGGAACTGTTTCATCACGTGGAGGTTAAGCTTCGAAAGAACCCTGCATGTATTGGACATTTTGGTCATGCTACTTCCCTCAAAAGTCACACCTCAGATTTTTGTTTGTGGATGCCATGCTGTTGATTTTGGCCACACCAGTGTGGACATGCTGGGCATCCCATCAATATAGAATGTTTCTTGACTGTATTACACTTTTCAAGATTGGCTGCAGATGTGCGTGGCTAGTGTGTCTGAGTATGTATGATGTTGTGTGTTCTAACTTGCAATTTAGGATTTTAGATTAACCTATTTAACTTCAGCAAATGGTTGGGGTTAAGTCTACACCCAAACTAAGCTTGTGATCAGATCAATGTCTTTCGGAAAACACTTTGGTTTTAGGTTGTTTGTTGTTTACAGATATATTTAAACGTAGCTGTCTAGGCTTTTGCCTCATTAGCGTGAATGTTATACATGTATTTTGTGGCCTAAGGAACAGATTAGCCACTATTGTAATAGATTCCTAAAGTAAATTATTGGACTAGGTATATGCCCCTGCATAGGGTATCCATGTATAGGTCTTAGGTACAGACCTCTAGGAAAGGTGTTTACGCCATGAAATTACTTCAATCCTAGGTTATGTTTTTAGGTATAACAATCAAGGTAGCATGTGGGGCGAGAGGACAACAAAGGAAATAACATGCCTGTCCTAGTAAGCAAGACAACAATAAGCAACACGGGTTCAAACCTGGTCCTGCACTTAGAGGCTGGACTCAGCCATGAAACGTAATATAAGTTTAATATGTTTAGCATGTTTTAGATATAGGCAGTGGGCATAGGCCTCAAGGAAATTGGGAAATGTGCTTAGTGTAAGGGAGGAAGGGTCATTTTCACCCCCCGTAGACCCCGTATGAAGTGGAAGTTATGCTCATTCAATTGCTGGAGACGTCCCTATGTCTTGGCTACCGGTGACGGCGCTTGGAAGCCATTGCATGACACACAACAAACTCCATTTCGTAAGTCCCCAGACTCCATTTAGTATTGGTCCCAACTCCATCTTTTATTAAGCCGCACTATGATTCCTAATAAGTCCTCTCTCCCTTCTTCCAGTGCCGTGCACAGTTAACTCAAGCACCCCTACCTCCTCCTCCCCTGCCTGTGCCGCGGCTGTACTGTTCTCACGAAAGCTTGGGCGCGAATTGTTACAAACTGACAATGTATTTCTTCTCTTCCTCTGAGATCATTGCCCTTTGTGTGACCGGGCCGAAGCCTGGCTTGTGAAACCATTCGTCTCCACAAACATGCCCCAGCTCCTTCAAACCCCCCACCTTTAGCAATTATTGCCTGCATAACCTTCGCCCCACTGTGTTCTTTTCATGTAGCAGTTGGTGATTGCCTAGATTGCCCCCATATAACTAATCCTGCGTGATCATATATTCTCCTACTAACACCTATCAGTCCTCTCGTTTGAACCATGAGGCACCAGGCGAATGAATCTCAGAATGACACATTTAGATAAGGTGTCTGGACCACTGCGTCTGTTTCCCCACTGAGGCCCAGTCGCGTCTCGGGAGCGGACGCAGTGGGGACAGAAGTGTTTCCAGCGTGTCCGCTCCGGAAATGGACCAAAAAGAAGGTAAGTGGGGTTGGGAGGGCGGGGAGGGTTTGTTTGGTTTGGAGGGTGTGGGGGGGACACTTACCTCGATCACCGGAGGGGGAAGATGGCAGCCTCCAGCTGTGTGGTGGCTCAAGCTGGGATTACACTGTTCCAAGCCTCCTCCTTGGCTGAGTGGCTGCCACACACCCCTGCCGGGGACATGAAGGAACGTAGTGGGGAGAGGGATTCCAGGTCGGGTAAAGACCCAGCGAGGGCCCATCAGATTGATTGTTACAATCAGATTGACCCTCGCCGGGTACTAATATGGATTAAACGTAGCTGAAATGTTCACCTCCATGAAATATCATTATTCACTGCATTCATTTAACATATTGGGCCACTTTACACGGTAGGAGATGCTATTAGCGCCATGGCTAGCCCCTTACCGCATTCCGGCTCCGTGTTCCCGGAATAGGGACTTACCAGGTCATTCCGAACTGTGCGGGACCGGTAAATCCCCATTCCAGGAACCATTCCCCATTCCCATTTGAGCCCCCATAGGGCTCAATGGGAATGGGGATGGAGCTAATAACGGTACCGCAAATTGCGGTACCGTTATTAGCTCTGAAGTCCCTTAGCGGGTCCCGTCCTTAACACCTGGTAAAACCAGGCGTTAAGGAAGGGACACGCTAAGGGACCTCGTAGTAGGGCGGTAAGGGATTACCGGCACTGGTGCCTTTACCGGTGCCGGTAATCCCTTACCACCTACCGTGTAATGAGGCCCATTGACAAATTTAAAAGTAAAGATTTTTTTCTATCTTTCTCTAACGCCCTCTCCGTTTCTGCTTGAATAAACTTTTCAATTAGAAATGGTAATCAGAGTTTGGAATTTTATTCAAATGCTGATCCTTCAAGAAACAGCAGTTCAGTAAATGCTTTAAAAGCAAACCATTCTGTGATGGATTACGTTACTACAAATTGGGTGCATTCTACTTCAAAAGCACCCATTCATCAAAAGAAACAAGAAACAAAACAACATCAAATATAATGTTTTTCTCCAATGCAGGCCTCCCCATTTAAATTCGTCACAAGAGTTTGATTGGGATGAAGCAGGAGCACATGTACCCTGATTAAGCATTCATGCAACAAAGCTACTGGCAGGAACGATTCACACATTATAATAACTCACCCAAGTACCACATACTTTTTTGCAGCTGCACTCCCCCTCAAAATGGCCACACAATACTCCTGTGCCTATTTAATTCGCAGCTGTGAGAGCATCATAATTGTTCTGTACTGCTTGCGAACATGAAAACAAACTTTAGGCCAATCAGTAAACACGGTATTCAATCTCTCCTGAAAACATTAGAGTACAACCCCAGACACCGTGCCTTGTAGCTATGGCAGTGATCATCCCACTACCCAGCTCCGTTCAGATCCCAATACACCCCTGAAATGTAGTGAATTGGTACAGAACGGTTCCCGAGGTGGACCACTTGGCATCCTCTGGCACCAAAACCTGACTCTCCTGCTGCCTTGTGAGTTGCAATAGGAGAGGGTGCAGATTGTGTGTGGCGCAGCCTTCAGAGGTGTGGCTGTTGTGTTTACAATTGTTTTCAAAAATCTGAATTGTGTTTTGCCTCTGTGGATGTGGCTGCCGTGTGCTCCATCTCTTTCCCAAAGCATACATATCAGAAATGCATTCACTCATAAAACAAATGCCACCACTGCCTGCAGGCGTGCAGTGAGTAGACTGTGGTCTACATACTGGGTAAAAGGGGCTTGGATGGGTTGCATGTAAGCACCCCATTAATGTTCAGGTGGGAATGAAGCACTGGTTGTGCTAATAGGTTACTGACATGGCTACTGTCTTTGGTAATGGAGCACAGCTGCATGCAAATGGCTAATCATGATGGCAGTATTGCTGAAATAAGCATGCATCACACTTCCACGGGGGAGCTAATGCATGAGGGACAAATCAATTTCTGTTTCTTACTTATTTTTTTTTTAATTGTATTTGTTTTAAAAAACCTTTTACAAAAAGAAAATTAACCATTTCAACAAAGCAACAAAATTAACCATTTCATCAAAACCTCAAAGAATTCAACCATAGAAAAATTAAAATGAAACGTTCAAAATTACACAATCATTAAAACAGCAGTAAAACACACTAAACGGAAGGGAAAAAAATACGACAAAATGAAAACCAGAATAAAAGAACAAAGCAAGAAAGAAAACATTAATCAGAAGCAATAACAATTTCTTAAAACACGAATTCCACATTCCAATCTAAAATGTGATCAAATTCAATAAAGATCGCTTCTCTCATACTTTTCGCCAAATTGCTCACTTAATTCATTATCATATAATTCCTAATCAAATAATTATTTCTGTTTCTCAAAAGCTTGGCCTCACCTCCTCTACACTGCATGTCTTAGGACACTGTTTCAGCAGGACCAGATCCCTCTATTGTTGTATTCCAGTAAACCATATATGATGCCTAGCAGAAAAATGCTGCTTTTTGTAGGAAGGCTATAAAAACAATGACAGGCCGATTCATGGAAAAGACTGCATTAATCACGCAAGGGCGTGCGCCGAGAAAGATACTGCGAAAGCCTGCTTGCAGAATATAAAAGAGCGTGCCTGCGGATTCATGGAATTTCCTGTGCAAAGTAACCATACATGTAAGTCGTGGAGGGAACGCCCATGACACGCTCCCATTCAAAGCAAAAGCAGCCAGTACAGCTACCTACGAATACACGCACCCTTCAAGCAGTGGGTGGGGTCCCCCGCAAGTGGGCTTGCATCTTGAGGACCCTGTGCCAGGTCCCCCTGTAACTGTTACCGGCATCCCGACAACATGCGAACGATGTATCATAACTCAGTTAAAGCTCTAAAAATCTGTCTGCAAACCCCTGTAAACTGTTCCTGCTGCACACTACACTGCATAAAAGCACACCTAAGTCTGATCAGATCTCCGGCTCCGTACATGCACACCTAAATCTGACATGCAAACCCACCTCTGCGCTGTGATTGCTATGCACAAGTGTACTTACACCTGCCTTTGGGTGGCGGAGAGATGGAGGGATTTGCGTGGGCATTTCACAGGCAGGAGGTTGCGTGGTCACATCCATGAATACACTTTGTCGTGCGCATTTGTGGGCGTGCTATAGACTGCCTGCGGCCCGTCCCTTGTAATGCACACTCTTTCACTCATTTTCGTGTTCTGCCCCTTACTCGGGCCACTGCACGTGCCTTGCCACGCTCTGCGTGGTGCCTCACGGGAGGCATTCGACCACTCGCAGAGATGTGCTAATCCTGTGCGAAGTCCACGCAAGTTAGAAAAATGTGCCACGCAGTGAATTCCATGAATCATCAAATGGGTTTTTGCATGTCAAAGGGCACACAAATCCCTGATTTTCCACACAAATAATTCCATGAATCGGCTCCTAAGTGAACGATACAAAACAAAAGTGCTAGGCGTCTAATAGACACGTTTAGTTTACATCTTCTAAATTTTCCTATGGCACAGGAGAATTATTACATGGACTGTAAGAATGTTTTATGGTAACCTATATAAAGGGGTCTGCAAACTGCGGCTCTCCAGATGTTTTGGACAAAAAAAAAAAAACACAATCCATCACCATTGATTATTGTGGTTAGGGTGGATGGGAGTTGTAGTCCAAAACATCTGAAGAGTAAAAGGTTTAAGACCCTTGAAGAGGAAAGCGATCTTAATGAAGCAAGTGTCGAAAGGTTGTATAAACAGTAGTTTAAACACATTGAAGGAACAGGAGTCTTAAAATGAAATGTATGGACTCCTCAAACTTGAAAGACATTCAAAGAAGCTCACCGATGTTATGTTGCATTTGAGTTCTTAAATTGTAAAATAATGTGTTTATTTACCTCATTGTGCGAGCTGTAGGCTGGTCAAACATTGATATTTGATGGCAAAGGCATTCCGAGTTAAATAGATGTCTTTATTTGAAAAAACACCTGCAAGATCCAAGGTAAGACTATAAATGCACTAAGGGGTAAATCTGAGAAAACAATGTCAGTGATAGGCCAAGATTTTCCTGGGTTCTCCAGCATCTTTACAGCACCACAGGAGTAGATATGAACGCAAAAATCTTAATCCTAGCTTTAACCAGTTTGTGTCTGTCCAGTGACTCTGCAGTCCATTAAACAAACAAAGGTGGTGTTCAACATACATGTTGAGAGGTAACGTTAAAAAGTCTTTTAGCCTCCTGACTAGCCCATCAAAATAGAAATATTCGTAGTCCTCTAGATAGAAATGGCCACAAATATATTCTATCACTGTACGAAGGTAGCCTTCAAACACAAGCCAAAAAGCCTTCCCTGGACAATGCCTTTAAGGGAGTACAAAGAGTTCAGTCTTGTGAAGAGTTCATTCTGAGCAATTTACAGTGTCTTGGCTTCCCTAGTTCTCTCAACAATCTTTATCTCTTCTAATCTAGAGACAGAAGTTACATATATGAGGAGGGTAACCTTCCTGTGAAGCTACTAGCTTGGACTACTAAACATAAAGGACAAGGTAATCGGATTGACAAGGTTAAAGATGGAGATGTTCTGGAGAGGAATCATAAGATATTGAACGAGTGCTAACTGCATACATTGAACACGACTAATAAGATAAAAATGTCATCAAATTGTATTCAGCAGCATTGTATTCAAGTGGCAGTAACTTGGGTTTTTGAGCATCATAGAAACATCTTACCATATCAAGAATGAAAGTTGCGATCTCCAAATGGGCCAGTGGCAAAGCCCCTAGCCGTGATGAAAATGCAGTTGGGTTGTCAGACCTATCTGTGAGAGTTTGCCAGTGGAATACTACAAGGGGTTTGATGACATCCTGCCCCTCTTCCTGTTCAAGGTATTGCAAGGAAGCACTATCTAAAGGACGGCTCCCTGAGATAGCCAGACATGCGACCATAGTTTTGTTCCAAAACTAGGAAAGGAAAGGTCACAATGCTCCTCATACCGACCATTATCCTTATTAAACTTTGCCAATAAGATACTACCAAAAATGCATACTCTTCGGCTGGAAAAATTAAAGGACATTGGGGCAACTGGATCAATCTGGGTTTGTAGCAGGCATACCCATGCAACACAATCTCTATTGCTCTCAGGGTTGCATGGAGAAAGCTTTAGATTCAATAGAATGGGATATCATTAGAAGAATGGCCATGGGAGTAGACGTTATCAGTTTAATCAATCTTCTATATACCCAACCCTGGGCCAGGGTGATGGGGAATAATACCACATTGAGAAAACAAACATTGTCCCAGGGCGCGAGGCAAAAATGTACCATGTCGCCATTACTGTTCACCCTAGCCATTGAGAGTTTGGTGTGCTACTTGAGGAAAAAAAAGCAAATAGAAATGGGGCTACAGCCGTTTCCAGACAATATTCTAGTGTTGCCATTTGCTGACAATCTCCAGCTAGGCATTAAATGAGGGGTGCACCCTTTCCTTTTATAGCACCCTGTCACAAATGACATACAATATGTTACAATAAATGTTCCTATGGCGCATCAGCAATGTTATGTGCTCTGAACCCCAATTTGAAGGTGTCCATATTATAACGCTTCAGCGTCTGAAGGCTCTGTTGCTCTGGTGCCATGTTTTCTTTAATGTGTGGCAGGGGGCAGGCCCTGTTTAAAGATACGCATAATGAAGCTGCCTGAAAACAATCATTGTCCTGAACGCATTATATGTTTCTTTAACCATCGCCTGCACCCTGCCACAAATTAAAGAAAGCATGCTACAATTTAATCAGTTCTAAAGACACACAGCAGTGTTTGCATTTTGAATTGAATGCTCTTGGCACAAGACAAACACGAGCTCCATCAAGAAATTCCTTGCAACTGTACTACAAAATTTGGTCCGAAATTTTCACATAATGCCCAGGCAGATTTTGTACCAAATAAAGTTGTGCAAAACAATAGGACGATACCACTACACATCTTTTGTCAAGTAAACAATCCAAATGAAGCAGAATCTGACCTGTAACTGAATGTGGAAAAAACAAAAAACATGTTTCGAAGTCAAATGTGCAACTACCCTATAGCAACACTTCAGATAATGTTTTCAGCAGAGCCTATGTGTCAAAGTCCTTCCAAATAACTTGTGGTACCAGATAGGGATGGCAACTTTCACAACAGTTTATTTTTATTTTTTTATGGAACTGGAGGTCCTAGAAATAGTAATACATCAAAATATAAACATCAACGGTGTTACCAGCTTAGTATGCTAAATTAAAGTAACCCTCTACGTAGACAATATAATGTTAGTGGTCAAAGACCGCCAAACACCCGGTACAACAAACATTTCTCTGATATTGGAATTTTCCTGCTTCTCTTGATACAAACTTAATTGGGGGGGGGACATGGGAAGCAATGCTGCTATCACTACGCTTGTATGAAGAATTAATTGGAAATGTTAATTTCAAATAAGTAGAAAAAAGTTACAATAATTACAAATCAATATAAATAGGGGACTGAAAAATATTCATATTGTGGAGTATAATCTCCAAAACGTTCGAGAGTGTGAAAACGAACATCTCTTCCTAAGGCTTTTACTATGGGGGATAATTTAGCTTACTAAAATGGTCAAAATTCAGAAATTAAATTATGTGTCAGTAATGATTCCAAAATCTCCTAGACCAGGGGTCTCAATGCTGCGACTCTCCAAGAGTTTTGTAATAACAACCATTATCCCTCTCGCGGGATGTATTGACCCACTCTGTTATAGTATGTGGCATCACTCTGCTATCTATGCTGCAAGAAACAGCAAAATGGCAGCAAAACCCTTTGTGTGCGCCAAAACCTTCAAAACCGAGTTTCAACGCACAAAAAGATGGCTGCACAACCGGCCACCCATAGTGCATGTGTGGTGGAACAGAGCATATGATGCAGAAAAAGTGCCAGTGGACTCCATGACAAGCAAACATGGAGTACAGAGGGATAAGCAATGCTTTGCAAGTGAAACTCCAAAATTTGCCTGTAAATGACATCTACTTTGCTGCTGAAACTTCGAAATGCCAATACATAACACTTCCCAACACTCAAAATCTTGCTTGGCGCTAAAATTAATTTAACCTAATGAAGCACTGTGAATGTAAAAAGTCCTAAAAGGTTAAGAGCAATACACCATCTCAGCAAAAACTGGATTGCCTGTGAATGACAGCCCCTGTCAAAAATCTGTGTGCAGCAGCCTGGGCTACCTGTGAATGACAGCCCCTGTTAAATGGGCTCTCCTGATGAAACTTTAAGGTTATCTAAACTCAAAGTCTGCTGGATTAGCAAATATAAAAGGACTGTTGCTGAAAGGAACACATATCTTAGTTGTTTTGATCCCACAGGTTTAAGTTTGTTTTCTGCTGGATTTCAAGTCAAGAAATTAAGAATAAATTAGCCTGACTGGGCCTGCAAGAAGTGGAAAAACAGGTTTCCCCCAAGGGGAGGAAAAGCTTCTCAGCAGAAACTAACTGACATATGATAATCGTGGGGCAGGACAAACTTTTGTCTGCAGCCAAGGTCTGAGCAATGCCAGATTCTCCAGGCCAGGAAATGGACATGTGAAAAAGTCGTAAACTGGGCTGCTCCTTGAAGGTCCCAAAGGTGGGGGCTGCTCCTTGACTCCAGTGACAGAGACTTATAACTCGCTATCAGAAGTGGTGAAAAATATAAAAAGGACAGATTTGTTAGTCTAATTTTTGTCTTTACATGTCAAGATGTGGTTGAACTGTGTAACATATTGAAAACAGGAATGGCAATACATGTGTTTTTATGTGAACTGTATTTATGCTAGAATTGTTAAACTTTACACACAAATCCTTATGGTAAACACACATATTTGTGGAAATTTGGAGAAAGTTTGGACAATATTTTCAGGGCGAAATGGACAAAATGCTGCAAAAAGGTGAAACATGGTCTCACAACTGTGGGACTTTGAGGAACAAATACCCCATAAAATATGATATCCTTGTGTGTGATTTTTTGTAGAGGTTACAAATGTATAAATATGTATTTAGGACACAATTCGATTTTGATACTAGTGGCTAGGTGAGGTTTCTAAGGATTGCAAAAACCGAACCATACATTTGACATAATCTGTCTCTGATCCAATCACCGAATGCAAGGTGGAGATGAGGCTCTGATCCAATCCCAGTTCACAGGGGCAGTTTTAGTTAAGCCGGCACATACACCCATTTTTTAATGTCATTTTGACAGGATAAATAGAGACATCTGACAACACATAGACACACTCTCTCTCCTGATTCCAGCGAAGCATTTTGTTCCAGCATTCAACATTCAGCCTTTAACATCCTTCCAGATCCAGATGCCAAGGACCAGGCCAAGCAGTAGCTGAACCATTTTCAGCAAGGCCTTAATCCTTAACTAAACCTTACCACCCAGTGAAGCACTGTGGATGGGGAAGCATCCCGAAAGTATCTGGCTTGCTACCATAAGGCTTGCCTGATGAACTCGCAATCCCACTGATCTGAAATATCCAGAAACAAGAAGGGCAGATCCCGTGCAGTTCCGGTGACCAGCCTAGCTGATCCTGTCCTGGAACCGATGTGCTGTCCTTCCCTGATAGATCCAATCCATTGACCATAATCTTCACGGGCCCAAAATCTTAAATCCCAGTGGATTGTGAGTATTAACGGGACGCTAGAGAACTACTGTATACCTTGCCTTATCTTGTCCGATCTAATCTCTGAACTAGACCTACTTTCATAACCAATAACACTTTCAACATCTTTAGTGCTATCTTATTATGTCTAGTTGCTAAAGTGCCCTTTTCATAGTCATCACTGATCCATAAATCCCACTTTGAGTGTTTGGACTGGTTCCACTGGGGAAGCTGCTGGGGATCTGTTACTGAAGTCATGAATCAGTCTCAGAGCTTACTGCATCCCGACTTGGTTGTCTAGCCTACATGCTCTAGTCTTGAGTAAGTGCATTAGCCATATTTTCTGATTTTAAACTGAAGCCTTGTCCAAATGTGTGTCTTTATTTTCGAAAAACACCTCTCACTAAAACCTCCATAACTCCCTCAGTTTTGTTGATAGAAACAAAATGTTAATTTCTACTGGAACCAAACATCCTCAGCTATCTCCACAATGCGAATGACCATTTTTTATTAAAAATCGAATAGGAAACGTTTGCTGCTAATTTCCATTTAGCAAAAGTTTTACACTTGTGAACTGCCTTTAAATTATTTCCCACCTTGCCGTTGAGATTTCAAATGTTTTCTTTTGATTAAATCATTGCTTGTGATTGCTTGCATCTGTTCAAAGCTGCTCCCGTAGAATTTTATAATAATGTAAGCATTTTTTACCACATTTAGTGTTTTTGCTCAGCCAATTTCAAAGCCATTATGACAGTTGAAAAGTCAAATCTGTTTTTCTCTTGTGTTTCAGGGGGGAAGGTGGGAGTGATATTCTGTTTGATCTGTCTTATTCCTGAGTACCTGCTCTATTTAAATAGCCTATTGGGGGTTTGAGGGGTATTGCTGGGGGAACTTCTAACCACAGTGCTATCTGTTCCAAACCAACCCAAATGTATTATTTTCTGTGTTGCATTCTTTTGTGTTCATTACCTGATTCCCAGTGCATTAAATATATTATTCAGTGTTCTGTCAGCCCATTGGTGATTGTTGTTACCTATTAAAATATATTGTGATTTAAATTCTGAGTAAATAAATAAATGTTTACCTTTGCAAACTAGCTTGATTCCTGGTTCGGTGTGACCGGGGGAGCGGGGGGGAGTCTCAGGAAAAGGGTGTGATATGAGTGGTATATCATTCAGAATATTGAACTTATAGATACAAATAAATAAGGGTTTCACTTGTGCACTACATTCTAGGTGAGACTTGGGTGTGTGCTTGATTGAAATCAATTACACTCTCCATTACCTATGCTGGCTAGGGATGTTGGGAGTTGTAGTCCAAATATCTGGAGAGCCAAAGGCTGCATACCCATGTCTTAGAACTTCATGATTGAGTTATTAAATCTGATCCCTGCTGGTGTATCTGGGATAATTCCAAACAAAGGATTAGCAACACTTAATTACATACAGATATGGCACCTGGAGGCATATGTTTGCTCAGTGTTTTACCCAGCAACGCAACTCAAATTTATCAAGTACTGTAACTCGCCTCCTCTTCTTCATGAATGAAACCCCTAAAAAGGTAAGGCTGTAAAGGGAATTACTAGCTAGTACTTATGGTAGTCAGACCATTCTTCATGTTATTTTTTTTCTTTTACTTAAACTTTTATACAGTGGTAGCCCTACCCAGAAAGCCTTGGAGCGCCTTACCGAGTTCAAAAGTGTGGGGGTGAAAATCAATGCACAATGTTTTTCAGAACAGAATAGGAAGATTATGATGAGACAATTATGGCGGGAGAGGTGGTCTGTTTTGTTAGGTGCAGGGAAAATGTAAGTTATGAGGCTTTTATGGAAGGTGGTGATGGAGGGTGAGGCGTCGATATGGGCTCTGGGTGTTCATTAGTTGAAGGCTTTTTTGTGTTCAGGTTAGCTTGCAGAATAGAATGCGTGAGCAATTTTAGCTGGCTTGTTTGGTGTTTGAGTGTGTGGTGGGTTTCAGTTTGTTGTGACATTAGGATGGGGTTTTGAGGTGCATGTCCTTGTATACAATGCAGTGTTCTTTGGAAGTGATTAACTGAGGCACTTGAGTCATTGAAGCTAGAAGAGAGTTATAGCAGAATACGTCATTCCACAGCATTCTGTATGGTTTGCAGGTTGCTGAGTGGTTTGTTGGGTGCTCCAATGAGAATAGTATTTCCGTAGTTAAAATGGGAGAAAACTAGTGCCTGGACTGCATTATGGAAATTGTTTTGTGGAAGGATGGGGTGGGGTTTGATCGATAGGGGGTCAGCGAGACAAAGTGTGTTCTGTTAGTGAGGTAGGAGGTGAACCAGTTAAGAAAGGTAGCTGAGAGTTTCAACCATTTAGATTGAATGTTTTATAGGATGGTGTGGATGATAGTTTCAAAGACAGCTGGGAGGTCAAAATGGAAAAGAAGCGCTGGCTGTCAGTGATGTTGTGGAGGTCTTCCAGGATGCAACGTGTCTTGGTGCTGCAGCCACTCGAGTAAAAGCCTGATTGGCATGGCTTGTGGAGGTTTTTTGTGATTATGTGCTCTTTGTATTGCATTGCGACAAAGTGCTCATGATTCCATTGAGTTATGTCAATGGGCCTCATTACGACCCAGGCGTTAAGGGTTAACGCCGTCGTTAACCCTTAACGCCTGATTCTGATTTTAACGGCTGCTTTTAGCAGCCGTTAAAATCCATGGCGCTAACCCGCCATGATGCTAATTACGCCACCGTAATTTACGGTGGCGTAATTAGCGCCTTCCCCACTCCCATTATGCCCTATGGGGCAAAAATGGGAATGGGGAAGGGAAAATGGGAAATGAGGATTTACCGCCCCACTCACCTTGGAATGGGGCGGTAAACGTAGTTTACACCATGGTGGTAAAGTTGGCGTACTTAGCGCCTGGGTAATGACCCCCAATGTCTTAAAGATTAGGCAGAGGATCTTAAATTTGATCCTTTGTTTGACAGGAAGCCAATACAGAGATCTTCTAGGGGCGAAATTGCTGCTGTTGTGGGGACTTTAAAGATAAGTCTTACTGCCACATTCTGTCAGTTGTCTATCAGGAATCCCAGCAAGCAACGCATTACCATAATCTAATCTAGAGTTAATCAGGGATCATACCACTGGAGCATGAACTTGCTGGGGAACAAAAGGGAGGGCGAGGCACAGACAGAGTAAAACACTGTCCGTACTTTGGTTCCAACATGTTGTTCACTACCAAGATTGGACTGCCAAAAACAAACCATGTTTTTGACTTTTTAAGTGAATGACAGCTTGGAGCCAAGGAGACATAGGGGTGGTGGGCATTTAGATTGATCTGCCACAAGATGTTTTGTTTGGCCCAAGCAGAATCGCCTCTGTTGTGGTGTGGTTCAGCTGAAGCTGATTTGTCGACATCCAATGGCTCACCCCTTCCAGGCACTGTACTACTTTGTGTAGTGACTCTGATGTGTTGTTGACTCAGACATAAATCTGGATATCAGCAGCATATGAATGGAAGTTTATATCGAATTCCCTGAAGATACCCATCAGTGGCTGTAGATGTAAGTTAAACAATAAGGGGGATAGGGAAGATCCCTGATGGACTCCACAATTAAGTGGTATAATAGCTGAAAGGTGGTCCTCTAGTTTAACTCGCTAATCCCGATTAGAGTGAAATGATCTAAACCATTGTAATGCATGGGCTGATACTCCTCCCACTGATACCAGTCGGGACAGTATGATCCCATGATCCACTGTGGCGAAGGCTGCCGAGAGCTTAAGCATCAATAGTAAGGATAGAGCACAATTGTCAGCAAGTTTTAGGATGGCACCCCAAACCGCCGCCAAGGAGTTCTCCATTCCATGAGCTGGGCAACAACTCGAGTGAAGGGTGTCAAGCAGCACATGTTTTTCCACATGTGGCTGGAGCTGGCAAGTTATGACTTTTTCCAGAATTTTGACTGGCCAAGCAAGGCCAGCTACTGGACGCTAATTTTGCAGGTCGTCCGTATCAAGCCAATGCTTTTTTAATAGTGGTGAGGCGGTTGATAGTTTCAGTTCAAGGGGAAAAGAGCATTGGTCTAAGGAATGGTTAACAAACACTCTAATACATGGTTAAATGGCTATAACATGTTTTTGTGCTACCTAGGCAGGTATGACATACAAATCATCATTGGTTAGTTTCAACTTTTTCATGAGGGTGATTATAGTCTCCGGAAAGACTGGGCAGATATCAAAGTGTGCTACCGCCTGTGGGGTCATAACTGTCACAGGTTCTGAAAGCCCTAGTTATGACATTTCATGCAGTCTAAAAAGGGCATGCACCATCCAGGATGTGTGCTGGTTTAGTTTTTGCTGTGAAGGCTGTCTGGGAAACATGTAGGTTAAAACACGGAGTCACAAGTATGTTAAGATGCAATGTTTGTCGATTGTAAACCAATGAGCAAAGGAAAAAGAGAATTCAGCAATTACTGTACTGCTCCAACACCAAAATGTATAAACTTGCACAGGCCTGGTTTAAATTAAGGATCCATCTTGAAAATATGTGTGCTGGATTGCAAGATAGACTTCAGTTTTGGCGCACAAACAAATGAATGTGTCAATTTGCTTACTGGTCATTGCACTAAGCTTTGTTTACGTAAACCTGCAAACACTGCTTCATTTAGAGTCCAGCATTGGCTGAGGCCACTTCAAACAGATTTCTGACAAAGGATGTAGATTCATGTATAGACGCACTCAGCTGCACTGATAACATTAAGAAAGGTTAGAAAGTATCCGGAGGAACTTTAAGTTGATTGCTTGTGGGTAGAGACACTTTGAGTGTAACTATAAAACCAGAAGAATGTCCTTAATTGAAGTCATAAATACTTATGTTCCTTCCTGTGCACATAGACTCCAATGTATTATGAAACCTATGTAAGCTGAAAAATGGACTGAGGAGACACAGGATTGTCTCTCTTGTGTCATCTCCTGCTAAGCAGCTACCAACATGTTACCCGACTAACCTCACCTATACCTTGACTTCTCATTTGATGGTGGGAAGGGAGTCCTTTAACTATGGCTGGTGGTGGTGATTGCATGATTTCTGTTTTTTGAAGGGGGCTATATGGCAAAGTGCTTGGGCAACTGTGATATTGTAATTGATGACAAGTAAGGTGGGGTGCTTCAGTTGGCCACTATTTTGTTTAATTGATTTTATTGTTTAAAGTGCACAACTAGCTCGCTAGCAGTGGTGCGCTCTACAGTGTGTGGGTTACCAGCATTTTGGCTGGCATCTTTGAACAGGAGTGCAGGACTGAGAGTTGATGGCTGTACGTTGGTATGTGCATCCAATTGAATTAGTCCTTGCTCAGGTATTATTAAAAAAGCCATGTTTTGAGAGATTTGCAAAATGGAAGAATTGTGGGTGCGTAACAAGAGAAGTATTGTTTGTGGGTCCTCTCTTAGTAGACAAGTTGTGATTCAAGCCATTTGGTCAATTTGCTGCATGAGGAGCAGGTGCTACCAGATTTGTGGAGCTTAGCCAACAGATATGCTGTTGTGCTACTCGTAACTGCTTTGTAGATGATAAATGCAGTCTTCAACAATATCCTGACCTGGATAGGTAGCCAATATAGTTTTCATAGGACTTGGGTGATTCAGTCAAATTTCTATTCACCCATATTAAGTCATGCTGCAGTGTGGTGGACTGCTTTAAGGGGAGCCAAGTGAGAAGCTGGGAGCCCTGCCGGTAGAGGATTGCCCCCATTGATGTGCACACCCACAAGGGCCTGCTCTTTGGTACGGATGCCATGAGGCAGGATGAAGGGTTTGATTTTCCAAAGGGTCGAGATTCAGAGATTGGCAGTGTGTTTCTGTAAGGAGAGACTGCTGTCAATGGTGAAATGTGTGATACCATAATGTTGTGTTATTGTGTGAAGCTAACACAATTCTATACATAACAACCCCCTGAAGATGTTCTGTGAAGCATAGAAGAAAATTGTGTGTAAGGAAACATGGTGGGTCTAGTCCAGCTGCATTAAGAATAGCTGAGTAGCTTATGAATTTGTCTGTTATTGGCTATATTTCAGTAGCAACGTGATCCAAGTTGTTTAAACCTAGAGGTTTTGTAACAATAAATCACTACATGTTACTTTTGGTTGTTAGAAGATTGGTTAGCACACTGCACTTGTGTAAGTATTGTTTTAATGTAGTATTTTGGACAATTCAACCTTAATACATTTGTCATATTTATTGCAGCAACAAATGCTAATTTGGGGAGCACAGGTCGCATTTTAAATAGTATACAGATTAAGTATTTAAACTAATCTCTTTTCTGAATGAAGTATAATTTTCTACAGCCATTTGCTCCAGATCTCCCATAAACTTTTCTAAACATGTTATGTCTTCAATAGCAGTTGTTACTATTGGTGTACTACAGCGAGAACTAATAGAAAGACAGATTTTGAGCCTTCAACCTTTCACACATATAGAGTGTAAAGTAGGTTGGGTCTTTGTTTGATGATGTTTATACGTTAACTCAGGAGACCCATACAACTCCACTTCCCTGGTGTCTCTCTTTGTGCTGTCAATGGGGAAGCCTAAGGGTTTTTCTGAGTCCGAGAGTTGTGGATCAAATCCTTCTAGGCTCATATCATTAAGCCATTGTTGGACACGTTGTTTCTTAGCGAGTGTACTGATGAGGACAAATTCAGTCTTAGATGGGTTAAGTTTGAGGCAAGCAATCGACATCCAGGACCGGATGATTGCTAGGCAATCGTAGGGACGAATGATGTCCTGCGCGCATTGCACAAGTGGATTGACTAAGTGGCTGCTGTCTCGCTGTGGTCTCCCTAAGCTGTGTTGTGCGGATTCTACTGCAGCTAATGACTTTGCTACTGTGTGTAGCACGGACACGTGAACTTTCCTCATTTCCTCATTTGCTGGGCACTGCCCTGCCTCCTTTGCCAGCACTCCAGAAAATTCACGTTCCTCGCGCATCGTGCACGCGCATTGCACAAGTCGATTGACTAAGTGGCTGCTGTCTCGCTGCGGTCTCCCTAAACTGTGTTGTGCGGATTCTACTGCAGTTAAGGACTTTGCTACTGTGTGTAGAACGGACACATGAACTTTCCTCATTTCCTCATTTGCTGGGTACGAGCTTTGAAGAACGTTATTGTGCTTGGACATTGCATCAATATCATACGTTATGATTTTCGGGAGCGAAGCATGTGAATAATCTTTTACTACCTAAGCACTGCTTTTATTTCCTCCTTTCCAGGTGCAGCCCCGCCTCCTTTGCCAGCAGCCCATAAAATCCACGTTAATCGCGCATCACGTGCGCGCATTGCACAAGTGGATTGACTAAGTGGCTGTTGTCTCGCTGTCTAGTGAGCTAGCGGGAGGCGGTTGCGCATTCTGAGCTCAAAACTCTAAGGTACTGCGTCTGTATATATGTATACATTAAAATCTAATATGCCATCTTCAATGGACCTGGTATTGAGAGGTAATTTAAATCCCACCTCCAAACCTAAGGCTGCAACCCCAGTGGTGAAGTTGAAAAAACACTCATTAAGAGCGTTACAACATTCAATGTCACTCTCAATGGATATTAGGTCCTTCTATAGACATGAGTTGTCTCGACAAACCCTGGAAGCTTGCCTCACCACTCGGAATAATGGCGCTGCGCCTGCCCTAACGAATAATGTTACAACAGGGGATGAGCCGATTTTTGTGCTGCCAACCGATGCAGGAGCAAGCGCTGTGCCTGAATTGCAAGAGATATCAGACTCTGCGCTTGACTCAGCTTGCAAATGCAGTGAGATTCAGGAAACTCCGATAATAGTTTCATTGGCTTGTAATCAAGCATCATGTATAGTGCTTTGCTCTATGCTATTGCCCATATGTACCACCCAGGCGCAACACAAGCCGACAGAATCCTCTAATGGTTTGATAATAATGGGGGAAATCAAGGATGATGCACTTGAATTCATGAACATTGTCAATGAATCAGTTCAAGCCTCACAGGAAATAATGTACATATGCTCCAACAAGGGTCATTTAATCCAGTTGGACGATGGGACATATGATGCTACAATTATTAACTCTTTGCGTCATGAAGGTAGACCATCATCTGATTCTAGAAATCTCACCATGATCTTTCTAATTTGCCCTCCATGTTTGATAAAACACTGAATCCGTCCCCGGCTAATTCATCATCGTTTATAGCCCCAACACTGCGAGGGCCTCATTTTAATGAGGACAGACCCAATAAACAGTTTTTCATACAGTACCACGAGTCTCAGCGTTTCTCCATTCCAGAAGCCCCAGCCTTGAACAACACTTTGAGTGCAATGAACACGGCACTCCTCACCATGGCTAGGCTATATGAATCCCTGGATCAGAAAATATTGACCTCACACAATCAGTCCAAAACAGTCAATGGTCTTTATAACGAAACATATTGAAGACACATTGACTGATCCCTTCGATATTAATAAATAATAAGTTAGTTTCATTACAAGATGACAAAAAGGCAGAAGTAAACAATGAGATTGCCAGATATGAAATTCCCAATATTAAGCCAACAGAAGTGGCTACAAAGCAACTAATTATCACCATCGATCCACTTCAGACACCATTAGTGGCAGAACCTACTCTGAATGGCAATTATAATATTTAGGCCATTGACCCAGAGTCTTCGAAGGATCCTATTTCACTGCATGTTCAACGTAACACTCTACCGTGTGCTGTTCCACCATGTACAAACAATTCTTTTGATATGTTTAATAAACAGGGTTCAATCACTAAGTTATCAGAGTAACATCTCCTCAAACGCCACACCTAGAGTGGGAATTAGGAAAGATATCCCTGCTCGTAACCAGAAATCAAGGATAAGATGCGTTATAAAGGTCTTGTCTCTGCTTCCGAAAGATAGACAGGCAAACCAAGGAAATAATATTAAAACACGGGCTGGAGAGGCATGCATTGCTCCACAGATAACGGCACAGCCTACAATTTACAAACCACTTGACGATCTAGTAGCACTTTCTAAGACATTTGGTTGCAAAGACACCAGTGAAGGTAACATTGAAACTTTGGGTGCAAGAACTATACCTTTGGCCCCATTATTAAATCCAGTCTACCCTACAATGGATCAAATGAGAGAAGTTATAATATCCACCTTTGCAGAATATGTCTCTCATTTCCAAGATAAGAAGGCTTTAAATGAAGCGATCACAGTGAAGTCGCCAGCTATTTCGCATTATGAACCCATTTCAATGGGCCCTGTCCCTCGGATTGCAGCGACTCCTCCAATAGGTAAAGAATTGTTATCATCTTGCAATGGAAGGAGTATAGCATCTAACTTTCAAAAAACAACCTTAACTAAGTTGAAGCAAATACTGCTGATGAAAAAATCTGAAACAAATCAGACACTTAATCGGCTAATTTTGAGATGCCGTGAACACCCATACCCACAATACGATCTAAATAGGGCAAACATTTTAAATATATGCGAGGATATTCCAAGTCTGGAAGACCATAGACCTGGTAGAATTTACAGGCGAAGAATCCTTATCTGAGGTAACACGCTGTGGTCCGCAAGACAAGTACTCTATAATTTGGGATTCATACTTATGCAAGATCAAGTACAGAGTCAAAATTTTATCGTGGGAAACTCCATCCAAAAGCCCAAAATATATGAACACTGTAGCCCAGTACAACAGACAAGAAATGTAGAAAATCAAGGACTCCTTGTTAAAACAGGAAGGCGACATGGATAACGTCACAATAACCATCCAAGTTTGACGCTACCATCAACCTGATATCCTGGAATACAAGAGGTCACAGCCGCTTTATTAACTCTGAGCTGACTGACCTCCATGACTATGACATCATAGTGTTCCAGGAGACCTGGTTGACAATTGAACCCATCTGGGACGATTACAATATAATTACAGTTCCGGCCATACTTAATCCCAGAGGTCGGCCAATGGCGGGCTTACTCATCGCGACAAAAAAGACCAACCACTTTCATTTAAATATGCTCAAATCTGTGTCGACGTACATACAGGTTTTCAAAGTTGAGAATTATCAATATACCCTAGCCATTCTCAATATATATTGGGGACGAGCTTGACTGTTTGCAGAAAGTTTTTTTGATCACATTCAAAATGTTTTGGATGACCTTCTTTTAGATGAATCGATCAACTACACAATGATATTGGGAGACCTAAATCTCCACTTACTAGAAGACACGACACTGCCAGAAATGGGCGATGAAAGGAATTGGTCTAATCTCATGGTGGACAGACATTTTGCCATCATAAACGACTCAGTTCCCACATCATGCCACGCTAGACTACATATTCACTGATGGCAAATTCTTCAAATTGATAGATTCTTTAGTTGTCAAAACCAACAGCGCAAGTGATCACAACCAGCTCCATCGTACATGGTCTTGGCCAATATTACTGGTGCATAAATCTCCTCAGACCCACCAAGAAGATATATTGGTTAATAATGCAGGTAAACGCTTTAAGGGAAACCCAAGTGTTTCATACAATTGCCTCAAAGCCGTTAGGAAAATGCAGCAAAAACGTTGCATGTTAGAACAAGGTTGTTATAAGTCTGCCATGCAAACATTCAATCAAATAAAACAGTCGGACGGTCAACATATTCATAGGCCCCACCATGCTTTTGATCCGATGATAAAACATCAAAAAAATTTATTACGACAGAAGATCTGAAATTGACAATTTCATTCGACCCTTCCCATCTCTTCGAAAATGAAACACTTGAAATCAGTTCATAAGAAATGGCTGCGAAGGAGGAGAGCCATACAGTATCAGAATGATGGTAGCCAGATGCTGACCCAAATTTTGACTAAATCATCAGCTGCCATCTGGTCCTCGTTGAACACAGCTTTACATAAAACTCAATACGCCGTGCAATCAAATTGTATCTCAGAACACACATGGCGGAATTTCTATGATAACGTTTATCAGTCGCCGTTCGCAGATCTTTGAATAAATGTCAATACTATAAATTGTTCCCACACCTTCTCCTTTGATAGAGAAGACATTCTTCACTGCATTACAAAACTTAGTCGCTCACGTGCATGTGGGCCGGACAGATGACACAATTTAATGTTAAAACAAAACCCACAAACTTGGGACACATTTCTACATGACCTCTTTCAGCACATTATGAGATCTGGCTCGATTCCCCCATCCTCGAGGAAATCTATCATCTTGCCCATCTTTAAAAAAGGTGATAGATTCAACCCAAAATCTTATCGCCCTATTGCCCTACTAGACTGTCCGGGGAAAATGGTCATGCGACTTGTCTTTGCAGAGTTTAGTAATTGGCTCACTTTTTCTGATCTCAGAGAAGCATTTCAAACAGGCTTTATCCCAGGTTTGGGGACAGTGATAAATCTAGTCACCCTCACAGTGATAATAGAACATGCCAAGAAGAACATCCAGCCGATTTATGCCGTCTTTGTAGACTTTCACATGGCCTTTGATTCCGTGGAGAGAGAGTTATTATTCTGAAAGTTGATGGCTGCAGCCTGCCCTTGGTATATCCTCAAATGGATATATGAATTACATACACAAACTAGCATCCAAATCCAATTGAATCGGGAAGGCACTTTATCCGATTCTATTCCAACTAGTCGTGGCCTCAAACAAGGGTGCTTCCTAGCCTCAGCTCTGTACAATGTTTTCATCGCGGACATTATTCATCAGTTCAGAAATCTTACATCCAACTCTCGCGCTTGATGTTAACGACTCTAGATATATATGCACAGACCAACTGCATTGCAATTAATACAAAAAAACTCAAGAAGTTCAATTTGGCACTGGTAAGCAAAGATTATCATGCAATAGATGGAACGTCCAAGGTATTAATTTGCAGATTGTGTCCCAGTATGTATATCTGGATGTGGTAGTTAACACTCATAAGTGTGATAAACCGTATGATGAAAGTATAAGAACTAAGCTAGCCACAGCTATTTCTCAAACAAAAATTATCAATATGAAATATTGTAAATTCTCAATTAGCCCAATTATTACCTACTACAAGCAGAAGGTAACCCCAGTTTTGCTCTATGGGGCAGGAACGAAAAAATGGAAATCAGATGCTTATTGGTCTAAGATTGAGGGTCAATATTGGAAGAACACTTTATTGTTACCCATGTTAGAACCCATTTCAGTAGTTCGATACAAATTGGGATTGATTTCGCTTGACTGTATGTACAAATGGAAAGCATGCAGACTTTATCGCAAATGTATAATGAAAGAAAATGATAATGGATTGCTCATGATAATATCCTCTTATTTACAAACATCTGAGGATAACTTCCCAAGGGAATGGAGAGCTAAAGTCCTAGAGGTTCTGCACAATGCTGACATATTTATTGACCTTTTGATAGAAGATCCATATAAGGCAACAAATAAAACTTTATGAATATGATTGGATATGATCAAGAGACCAATGCCTGGTCTATAAACAATTTTCTAAGAATCCATTTGGTTTTTTTAAAAACTAGGCATGACAGCTGCATACCTATTAAAATCTCCAAGTCCACAGCACTGTGCAGACTTCCTGAGATTTAGACTCAACCTGTGGCCCACCAAAGAATTCTTATGTAGATATCGATTGCTATCTAAATCAGAAAATCTATGCAGATTCTGTTCACTGGAAATCGAGACATTAGAACATCTGATTACAGTATGCATAGAATTATGCTCTCATTATTAAAATGTATTTTGAAGATTTTAGAAGTTCAACACCAGAATGTCTATGGACATACCTATTTCATATGACCAGAAAATCAGTCAATTATGCCACGGTTAAATAATTGCATAGTTTGAATCTGGATGCCCTTAACCAGACCTTAGATGAATAGTTTGATATCAGTGTTGTCAATTACATTTTATTAAAAATCATGTTTATTGAGGTGTAGGATTTTGCTCACTTGGTTTTAGAACTTCTTAGTTTATATTAGTATTATCTTTCTTGTCTTTCTCATTTTTAAATCATCTGTTCATGTGATCAGTTGAAATTGTTTTAGTTGGACTTGTTTTATGTTTCACGAAGAAAGAAATGTATTTGTAAATGAATTGGAATGTGCTGTTGTTTATAATATCTTGTTGAAAGGTTGGATTTGATCCAGCCATAACAACTAATAAAAAAAAAAGATGGTATTTGCTGTCAAGTAAAACTGAGTATCATCCACGTATTGGTGGATGGCTATATTGGAAACCTTAAGAAGAGTGCCTAGAAGTTTTATTTAAAGGTTAAAAAGGATTTGTGAGAGGATGGAGCCTTGGGGAGCTCATCAGGATACCTGGAGTCAGATAGAATGCAACAAGTTCATCTGGAAAACCTGGTGTCTGCCCAAGAGGTAGGAGGTAGACCAATTTAGTACAGTGCCATAGAATCCTACCCTGTTGGATTTTACAAAATAACATTTTTACAAGATAACGAAAAACGAACATTTCCCATCCTTTCCAGTTTTGTTATGTCCATTCCAACGTTAGGAAAGAAAAAGATGAGGATGAAAAGCAGAGGTAAGAAAAAGGAATGATCCTTAGCACTGAGCTAATTGTAGACTTGGGAAATGTCTCCCTTCCCGTCTGGCGGAAAAATAAGGACAGTCTCAATGCTATACTTGGGGTAGAACCCTGACTGATAGTCATATAGGAGGTGGAGATGCTTGATTCTGGTGAGTAGTTGTGCAGTGACTACTTTATTCAAGATTTTGCCAATAAACATGAGGTTAGTAAAGGGCCCGTAGTTGGCCAGGTTCTCTGTATCTAGGTTTGTTTTTTTCAAAAGAGGGCGTATGAGACCAGTCTTGAGGGTGTCTGTGAATTACCCTTCTGTGAGGGAGGCATTAATCATGGTGAGGAGCGCCTTTAGCGATGGGCGAGTCAATTGCTTTTTTATAGAGGCGGTGATAATATTGTCAGCGTATGGAGTAGGTTTGTAGGAGGCAATTTATTTTAGGCGATCTGGGGAGGGAGAGGAGAGATTTCAGACCATGGGGCAGTGTGTGTGCCAGGGTGCAGGGGGTGCTAATGCAGTGAGAGGTTTATTTGATTGTCTATTGAATTCTGTCTATATTATCCTGGATTGCTGGTACCTCGGGATCAGGTGAGGGTTTGGTACTATATGGAGTAGTTAGCAGCTTTGGCCTCGGTAATCAGAATCCTATCCTATGCTTGATAGAGAGATATTTGAGGTTGGTGAGATCTCCTGAGTTATGGATTTTGCGTCACTGTTTCTCTAGGGCTCCGATTGAGCATTTTTAGGAGGTGAGCTCGGGAGGGTACCGGGGGTGGATGATTAGGTCTTAGCTGGGCTGGGCTGAATTTAGGGACAAGTGTGTCCACCAGTTTCATAGTAGAGTTGTTAAATATTACTAATAGGCCTAAGGCATTCCGTGTGGTAGGGAAGTCTGCAAGGTTTAGTTCTATCTCATTTACAGATAAGGTTTTGAATTAGTGTTGTTGAGTGATGGGGCTTTTAGTCTGACCTTTGTGGGCGATAGTTGAGTAGGTGGATGATAGTGGGATGGCAGCCAAAGACCTCATTTAGGGGTCGTCAGAGGTCGCAACTGTGACCTCTGAGGTCTCTCTTGCAACCTCTCTGGTCTCCCTCGTGACCTCTAAAAAAAACTTTTTTTTTTTTTTGTAATGCAAGCTCCTGGGCTGTGGCCAGCAGCATGTAGCTCTGTACGTCTAGAGTGGCTGGCATTCTTGTTCAAGCCCTTTAAAAAAAGAAGAAAAATAAGAACTGGAGTGCCAAAAGTCTAACACTTTCAGCACTGACCTTAAATAAGAAAGAATAGGAATACCAAATAATGTATCATTCTGGAATACTATACAATATCTGCAAGACTCATTAAAGGTTTATTTCAGGCGCACTTCAGGGGGAGAGCCACTGATTTAGTCTGTTCTTAAACGCCTCAACTCAGCCTTTCATCCTTGTGATGTCGATAAATGAGTACCAACACAGGTTGGGTGATATTGGGTGTATATTTTTTCTAAATAAAGCGCTTAAGCGAAAGTGCTATATAATAACAGATCATTATCATTTGGTCATGGACATCTGCTTGCATTCACAGTAATTTGGTAATATGGGCCTATACACACTGATCTTAACAATACATATGGCTATCCATTCTTGTATGAAATGTACATCACATTATAGTGATATCGTAACCATATTTTTCGTATTGTACAATGCTATGTGATGCCACTTCCTCTTTTGTCAATGGGTGAAATGTCGTGTTCCATTGCTTCCCACGATAGCACTTCGGGATGTGGTCAAATGACATCACTTCCTGTGATGTCACCAGGAGGTCAAGGGTCGTGTGATGTCACTTACGCTACCCCTGACATCCCTGATGACAGCGTGGTCAGACCAGTCGAGTGAGATAGGATCTGCACAGGTGATGAAGAGGAGATGATGCGAAGGCTAGCTCTAGAGTGTTGTCTTTGCTGTGCGTAGGGGGAACACAATTTGCTTAATGTCCATGGAACCAGTTAGTGTGAAAAGTGTGCTCTGAGTGGGGTTGTGAGCCTATGACTCTGGGCTGTTAAAATCTCAGAGGAAGACATTATTGGAGTGTGCTAATTTGGCAAACGAGAGCAAGTTGGCGATGGTAGCAATGTAAGAGTCACTCCTGTGAGGTGATCTGTTGATGAGGTGGAAAGTGATGGAGCCTTGTGCAATGAAGGGACCCAGCATGCAAATGATTCAAACAAGCGTGTTCTGGCAGAGGGGCTGATGGAGCATGTCTAATCACCTCTGTGGATGATAGCCACTCCACCTCCTGCCCTTCCTGGCCCCTTGTCATGTTGGGTGCAGTAACCTTGGGGTAGGTAGATGTCAAAAACATGGGCGGAGGAAGGAGTAAACCATGTTTCAGTGATGAACAGGACATCAAGGTTGTTGTACAAGATGAGGTCAGCGATCTCTGTAATGTGAGAGACTACTGATCAAGCATTAATTAACTCGAGAGGGTGCGTGTGTGCGATCCATGAGTGTTGGATCTGTACAAGGTCAATATTGATGAGGTTCGCTAAGACAGCTTTCCTGGGTTGCTCACAGTGCTTGGCCATTCAAACCCTAGTGAGAGTGGGATTGACTGTGGAGGGCGGTGACACACAGTGATGTCTGTTGGTGAGTAGCCGAAGTAGTGACTGATTTGTAGGTGATATTCAGAATAGCAAGTGTGACTCTTAGCCCTATCAGGCCCAAAAAGGCACAAACAGGGGAGGTCCTTGTCTTCATCCATCCATTGCTGAGGACGCAAGCAATGAGGACACCTATAGAGTACTGGTTAAATAGGTGTTGAGTGTAGCAACTGAGTGACAGGGCCTGGTCAAGTGATCAGAACCCTACTCAATGCTGTCTTTCTGGAGATGGCCTAGAGTTGTAATGTAAATGCCAGGAAGGTGCAAACACTGGTGGGAGCAGCAACTGAGTGCCAGGGCCTGGTCATTTGACCAGAAGCCTTCTCAATGCTGTCTGCTTGGAGCTGGCCTACAGTCATTATTTAGATTCCAGGAAGGCGCGAAAACTGGTGGTGGTTGGAGAAACTGAGTGACAGGGCCTGGTGACGTGACCATCAGCCTACTCAATGCTGGCTTCCTGGAGATGGCCTAGAGTCCTTAAGTAGAGGCTTGGAATGTGCAGAAACTGGTGGTGGGTAGAGAAACTGAGTGGAAGGGCCTGGTCATGTGACCAACAGCCTAGTCAATGCTCCCTGCCTGGAGCTGGCCTACAATCCTTATGCAGACGGCAGGAAGGCATGAAAACTGGTGGTGGGCGGAGCGACTGAGTGGCAGGGCCTGGTCACGTGATAAGCTGCCTACCAAATGCTGTCTAGGAGTCGAGCTGGAAATGTTTTATTAATGTGTTTGATTTAACTGGCTTTGGTAGATGAGGAGGCATGCCAGGTGGGGGGAGAGGTGATGGGAATGGAATGGCAAAGTGTTCTGACTACATAACCCCAATTTGATGATGCACATAAACATCATTTTTACATTGATTCAGAAGTTGAAGAGGGGTTCCAACTATGCCTGTGTGATAGGCGCTGCGTTGGGTGAGGTTGTAGAGGGACAATGAGGGACAATGATGTTACTATTGAGAACGTGGTTGTTGTCTGGGTGGGAAATACCTCAGTTTAAATTGCCCAAGAAGATGTTTGTGCATTGAAGAAAGACAATTCCATGTGCAAATTGAGATTATGTGTTAGGCAGCAGTATAGGAGTTGGGAGAACGTAGGGTGTGGCAGTGATGGAGGGGAGCAGCTTAGAGTGAGGGCTTTCAAGGATGTTTATGGTGGGTGGGTGTAAGGAAAAAGGAGGCTCTTAATTTTAGCCAGGTCAACGTTTCATCAAAATGAAAACTGATCCCATTTGACAACAAGACATTTGAGACTCAGGCGTGAGACTCTGGGCGGAATCTGGATTGAGTCAGTATTGTGAGTATAGAGAAAGATACATGGTCAAAGGGGTGTTGGTATTCAGCATTACATAAAAACTGATGTGATCATTTAGCACCACACAATGGGAATATGGACTGGGTGTTGCAATGAAGCATAAGACTAACAGTGCAATAGCCCAACACTACCAACCTATCCCTTGACTAATGTTCTAGGAAGCTCAGTTCATATCTTTTTGGTGCATAATTTTGGTGCAGATCATGGGTACAAATTGCTACACTAAATGAGATGGCAAGTTCAGGCTGTGCAATGCACTTGGAGAATGCAAAAGAGAATACATGTACAGAATAGAAGTTGTTTTTGCAAGGAAGATGTGAGCTGAGGAAAGTGAAATCCGTTTTGCACAAAATAAACTTATTATTAAAAAAGGCATTCAGAGCAGGAACCAGTGAAGAAATGTAACTCTTTTGCTTCTGTTTCTTTTGCTTGAATCTCTGTGCAAAAGTGCAGGCTGAAAAAAGGGGGTGGCATTTGATTGGCACATGACATCACTGTCAGAGGCAGTTATTTTCTTACACTTTCTTTAGGGAAACATACATCAATGGGCAGATTTCAGAGGTTGGTTGAAAAGGGATGTGCACTGAAGTAAAATGGGGTGTCTTTCTTCCCAGGCTCTCAGAGTGGGCTGCTTTTGCATTTGGTTCATTCAAGCCGAGATGGGAGAGAAGCAGATAAGGAAACCTTCCGTGCGGCTCTGTCCATGCAGATGGGTAAGAGAGATCCTCAGCAGCTGGGTGGAGAGAGAGGTCCTAGCATTGCAGTCCGAGGGCACAGAACCCAGCATGCTTTATGGTGAGATTGCAGTGAAACTGAGGTGTCTATTTGTTTTGCGAATACATTCTGCAGGCAGTTCAGTTACAGACTGGAAAATTGTGCTAAATTCACAAAGGTAGACGGCTATTTTTAATGTGTTTTCAAAGCAGCAAGCCTCAGATATAACAGAGGTTTATAAGTATCCAAGACTAGTGATAAGCTTCAAGGTCAGTGAAGCAGTCAGTGTTATGGCCATGTAACACAAACATAGGGTGTTTGCTGCCCATTGGGTGGAAAAGCTATTTACTGTGTGGAATGTTTTACAAATGAAATGTGTGTGTGGCTATTTCCATTTTCATGTTTGAATCACAGGGAATATCATGTGAAAATCCAGTACATTGTTCATGTTGTTTGTATTTTTCATACGTTCTAATTGCTTATAAAGTATATACAAAAGAAGTAATTGAGCCTTGGTGTATTTGTTATGTGTCCTAGTTGCTTGTGATAGCATACAGACAGATGTAAAGCTTGTAAAGTATTTTCATTTTACCACGCATATTGAAATGCAAGATAAGACAGGCCACTGTGAATGGGCTCATATCCTAAGGGGTGGGTTACATACAGAGTATGGTATGGTAATGTTTATTTGTAAAGTGCTTATACACAAGGCAAGTGTTTCAAAGCGCTCAAGGACGGAGGGAACAAGGGGAAAAAGCAACAGTCAATCAGAGCCCTTGAATTTCTGAACGATACACGCCTGTCCAGGCAGAGTATCTGCATAAAATACAAATAACCGTGTAGATAACAGCAAATAGGTCTAACGACATTTCTGCAGTTTTTCCAAGAGCATAGAGGCACCACCCATGGTAGTCATAAACTGGGCAAGTTCTGAGAGATGCCATTCACATGGGTCATTGACCAAGTGCGGGCTCTGAGGCAAATGCTGGAGGACTGGCTAGGGTGGCAGGGACCTGTGAGACTCTGAGGTATGCCCGGCGGCCAGTCGGCAGGCTGTGTGGAAAAGGAGGGAGAGAGGGATAGAGCCGAGAGAGAGGTTAGTAGGGCAGAAGGAGAGAGAAGGAAGACGAGGAGAGGAAAGTCTTAAGGAGTTTCCGGAGCTTAAGGAAATCAGGCTCAAGATAGAGGGTGGCAGGGAGACTATTCCAGAGGAAGGCCCTTGTTGAGGATAAAGATTTCCCTCCAAATCTCTGGTTAGAGAAACCGGTCACTCGCAGAATGCTAGAGGTAGATGAGCAGAGAGCTTTGTAGGGACAATAATTAGGAAGGCATTGATGCAGATAGGTGGGTCCCAGGCTCCAGAAAGCCTTGTGGACAATGCAGAGGGTCTTGAACTTAATCCTTGCAGCCACTGGGAGCCAGTGGAGGGATTTCAACACCAGAGAGATGCAGTCCCTGGGCTTGAGGCTAAGGGTACATCTTTCAGTTTTGGTCTGGATGAGTTGCAGAGGGCGCAAAGCAGAGGTAGGGAGGTTGAGAAAGAGGCTGTTGCAGTAGTTCCGATTTCAGAGAAGTTTGGGAAAACTCCGGTGGCAAAAGAGAGATTGCAGAGGTCAGCCAAGGCTGGAGCAAGCAAGTTAATGGTTTTGGAGAGGCAAGGGTCATCCTTTTTGGATGAGGCCTTCATAGACCGGACTTGTCTGGCGACCTCATCAGGTGTGACAAGAAAGAGAGAAGACAGGAGAAGTGCTGAAGGGGCCAACTGAGGTTCCAGAGGTGTTGGTGTATGATGTGGTGTGGATGTGAGAGAGGAGAGGATGTCATAGGTTTTTGCAGTGAAGTGAGAAGCCATGGCTGAGCAAAGGACCTGGGTGGGTGTTACAGAAGAGGAAGCTGCTGCAGGATTGGCCAGTTCCTCAAAGATTCTGAAAAGTTTGGTGGCCATGTTGTTTGATGCCGCAGAGACGTGGGCTTGAAAAAAGACTCTTTTCTTGGTGTGGATGCAGAGTCGATATTGCCTTTGAAGGAGGCGGCAGATCAGTTTGTCCGAGGGTCCGTCTGACACTTTCCATTTCTGCGCTTGCATTTAAGGGCAGGCAGATCAGAGCCATAACAAGAGTTGCACTTTTTGGAAGGCTTCAGTCGGACCCTCATGACAGGGGCAATAGTATGAAGGGTGGTGGAAATAGAGAGATTAAAGTTAGCGAGGGCTGTTTCAGGGTGGGAGTCAACTGCAGGAGTAGGAAGTGGAGAGTAAGTGGAAGCAAAGGCAGCCGCTGTCACTCTATTCAGGTTTCTTGGTAAGTGTATTCTGAGATACTGCCAGACAGACCACAATTACCACATTATAATGAAACTGTGCTCTAGTGTGCACCAGGTCCATTTTCTTTCCTTACCGCTTATGATTCAGACATAAGAATAAAATCAGGTAGTCTTATGTATTTGGGGCTCACCAAAATACCATGAAACACCCCAACAGGCTCACCAAAATACCACAAAATAACCCAACAGTGGGGTTGCTAAGTGTGAGTGACTCTACACAATGATGACAATGCCATCACCCATTTTGTGTAGCCGGTCCCTGAGGTACTGTGGGGGGGGGCATGTCAGAGATAGCATGTGTGTCTTGGGGTTTCAGACAAGTTTCTGTGAGAAAGAGCATGTCAAGGGGTTTTGTGGTAATGCGATTGTGGATTTCGTTTGTGTGTGTGGGTGTGTGTGGGTGGTTCACACCTCTTTGTTTCTGCTTTGTCAACCCCAGTGGGACGGGTATGCCCAGACGTGGGTGCCGTGCCTGCTGGGCCTAGAGACCCAAGCTACTCCTCACTGTTGAGCCCCAACAAGGGAGAAACATGTTTGGGGATGCTTGTGGTCTCGTGCAGAAGGGATGTGGCCTAGCAGTTTGGGCTAGACTGCCCCTTTTGGGGTGGGGCCAACCCTGATTTGCATATGGTCTTTCCCCTTATGTAATGGCTTGGCAGGCGAAGAACGGTGGTCTGGAGGGTTGCCCAGAGCTTTGCCAGTAGTTACGATTCATTCTAAACCTTCCAGCCATCACCTCTTTGTTTTTGCTTTGTCACCCCGAGTGGGACAGGTATGCCCAGACGTGGGTCCCGTGCCTGCTGGGCCTAGAGACCCAAGCTACTCCTCACTGATGAGCCCCAACAAGGGCAAAACATGTTTGGGGATGCCTGTGGTCTCGTGCAGAAGGGATGTGGCCTAGCAGTTCGGCTGGACTGCCCCTTTTGGGGTGGGGCCAAGCCTGATTTGCATATGGTCTTTGCCCTTCTGTAATGGCTTGGCAGGTGAAGAACGGTGGTCTGGAGGGTTGCCCAGAGCATTGCCAGTGGTTAGGATTCATTCTAAACCTTCCAGCCATCACCCCTTTGTTTTTTCTTTGTCACCCCGAGTGGGACGGGTATGCCCAGACGTGGGTCCCCTGCCTGCTGGGCCTAGAGACCCAAGCTACTCCTCACTGATGAGCCCCAACAAGGGCGGAACATATTTGGGGATGCTTGTGGTCTCGTGCATAAGGGATGTGGCCTAGGGGTTCGGGCTGGACTGCCCCTTTTGGGGTGGGGCCAAGCCTGATTTGCATATGGTCTTTCCCCTTCTGTAATGGCTTGGCAGGCGAAGAACGGTGGTCTGGAGGTTTGTCCAGAGCATTGCCAGTGTTTAAGATTCATTCTAAACCTTCCAGCCATCACCTCTTTCTTTTTGCTTTGTCACCCCGAGTGGGACGGGTATGCCCAGACGTGGGTCCCGTGCCTGCTGGGCCTAGAGACCCAAGCTACTCCTCACTGATGAGCCCCAACAAGGGCGGAACATGTTTGGGGATGCTTGTGGTCTCGTGCAGAAGGGATGTGGCCTAGCAGTTCGGGCTGAACTGCCCATTTTGGGGTGGGGCCAAGCCTGATTTGCATATGGTCTTTCCCCTTCTGTAATGGCTTGGCAGGCGAAAAGCAGTGGTCTGGAGGGTTGCCCAGAGTATTGCCAGTGGTTAAGATTCAATCTAAACCTTCCAGCGATCACCTAATTGTTTTTGCTTTAAAATTTAAATCATACAATATATTGGGCGGCGCAAATTGAAACATTTAATGAAACTAATTATATTTTAATCTTCTGAGAACTATAGACTTCTTTTGTACCAGCAAATTCTGAAATATGGAGATACATTCATCCCTGGAGCTGCATCACAAAGGCCCTATAATGATAGACTGGAATTTCATCTTCTGTTTGAGCACTGCGACTTGATTTAGATCCACCGTGGAAAATATAAATATTGACTACATATTTAATGATAATGCAAGACATGTATTCAAACCCAACTAAATGCATTACAAAATAAATTGCTGTAATAATGGCAATGTCGGTTTTTAGACCCAAAATGATCTCACATTGTAAACTCAGGCAACAACATTCTAAGTGGAACCAGACTAAAAATTCCACATGCCTCGTATCAACTCCCGACAGGCATTACAAGAGGAAACTAACAGCTGACAACAATTGATAGGGGTGCTGTCAACCTAGTACAAACAGTATCCATATCATTTGGATATTCCCCAAATCATAGGAATATTGGGAAGCATTCTGCGGTCTGATATATGCCTACACAATATTGTGACTGTTCAAATGTTTGCATGAACTGACAGAACTGGATCTTTCTAATAAACATCGGTCTAAATGGGCTATTCATGCCTTTATGACTACTAAAAATAGGTATTATGAGACTGTTGGCCTCATTATGACTCTGGTGGTTGCCGTGATGGTAAAAATGGCATGACTGCCACAGAGTCATTTTTTTTCCGGTGCCTGGCAATGGGGATTTACCGGGGCATTCAGCCCTGGCGGTCCTGGTAATTCCCCATTGCCGGGCACCGGAAAAAATTACTCCCCATTCCCATTCCAGTCCCTTAGGACTCAATGGGAATGGGGAGGGCAGAAGCACCGGCACTGTGTGCAACAGAGCTGGTGCTTCCGTCAAAGTCTATGGCTGGATGACATTCCTCCCGCCAGGTCATACCTGGCGGGAGGAATGGCACCCGGCCGCAGTACTCAGAGTATGCTGGTCCGGTAGCAATGGTGCAGGTAGCTTACCGGCACGGTTGTTACCGACGGCCAAGGTCATAATGACCCCCTATGTAAGTGGAATGAAATGCCTGCATATGATACATTAAAAACCCACCCACCCAGTTGCATAATGATCAAGTATTGTATAGATCAGATGATCATGTCCAGACCTTTTACGGCATGGGCCTCATTACAAGTTTGATGGTATCTCTGGAGTAAATCCACCGAGATACCACCATATGTATTTGGTCCAGTGAATTACTGCCATATTACAAGTGGCAGTATGGTGGTTGACAGTTTTAGTCCATATTTATGGCGTCCAAAGGACTCCATGGGGCTTTTTGTAGAATTACCACAAGCAGTAATTCTGCCTCAGATTCCACAGAAATTGCAGGTTCTTTTTGCAATAAGGTTGCAGAATCACCTCCTGCATTCTGTTGAAGGTTGTTCCTCCACCCCACCACCAAAACCATAGTTGGGAGATGCTGTAATACAGCAGCAAGGCTGCGGTAGCTCTGTTATCACTGCATTACCGCCGTTTTGAGCCACACCGCTCAACTTGTAAGGAGAGCCCTTGGAATCCTATTATTCTTTTACTAGAAACTAAGTGATTTTGTATTTCCGCTAAACGATCAAAGCATGCCCAAAGACTAGTGCCTTACCTCTGTATGTAATTTATTTTATCATCAACATACACATCATATTTATGCATCAAAAATGCCCAATATTATTAAGGGCCAATAACAGTACCTTTTTTATGTAGGGATTTGATCATATGACCTACGATTATCGGATGCATACTGCTATGCATCATTATCCATGTGGTATACATGCATAGTTCAATCTTGGAGAACAGTTCTGATGAGTTTTGATAACACACATGTATAAACAATATACTCTGCACTCCAGAAATCTGAAATGATGGTTATCATGATCTGGATTGTGTTGAAGTTCTGTGAAATTTTAGGAGAATCCATTGGTTTTGTATGCTTGATTTACTTTTTCACTGTTTACATTGCTCATATTGGTTACATTACTTATGATGTTCTAAGTTATGTCACAACACTTAAACTGTCTTTCTTAATATTCTGAAAGTCTTGGAACATTATGTCATTAACCATAGTTACATTTTTGGGGTGGGAGATATAAGCATAGGAGTTTGCAAAACATTCAATATTTGTTGTAACCTAACCTCCTTACTCCTAAAAAAAACCATAATAGAAAAAACACATTACAGAATAAAACGTCACTTTGAAGGAATGATATGTGAAAAATACAAAGCTCTGAGTGTCAACCGCACCAGCTCTCCCGCTCCCTGCACACGTGAAACAGTGCTGTTGTTCATGCTAGCCACCATGCAGAGCTATGCACAACTCAGAGAGAAACAGGAGGTGAGAAACTTCCTCAGAAAATGGGCTACTCTTATTCGCCTTCCAAACATTAGCACTACTTTTACTGATTCTGATTGGCTCACCAATGCAAGTCCAGTATGTTGAATATCTCAGGCGAGTTTCAGGCATGATTTTGGGGTTGTCAACTATGGCAAGATCTCCCCACAGTCAATTTGATGAGACACAATGTGGTTGTAGTCCCTCCTGAGTAGAACAGATTCCGTAGAACAAGTTGTTTGAAAAATGTTCATCCTCAGTAGAGGGACCCCCACACTCTTGGGACATTTGTAATACTTTAATACTTTGGGTTTCATTCTAAGTCACCCAAGGTAATTCACACGTGGACGTCTTGCCCACTGTGCTTTAGAAAGGCTAATCTTCACCTCACTGAGGAGGCCCAACAATCCCGAAACACGTGTCTGGGTTTGCTGATAGTGCTCTTGTTTAGAGGGGAATTGCCTAGCATTTTGGTGCTGGACTGCCCTAGTAGGTGGGGCCAGACTAATATGCAAATGGTTATTTCACTTCTGTGTAGGTTGCAGTGTGCTAACCCGTGATTGTAAACCCTCCAGAGTGGATGAAATTCCATAGAACAGGTTATTTGGACTGTGTTCATTCTCGGTAGAGGGGACCCCATACTCTTATGAAATCAATTTGATGTGAGATTGCAAACCCTTACTCATAGTTCCTCAGGATAGACATTGGGGCTTTTTGAAGTATCACGGAGCAGAGGAAAGAATGTTTGATAAACATAAAAGGGAGAGAATATCTTTGACATGACCAAAAACAGAGAAAATGTCTGTCGGGTTTGAAAAAATAAATTTTGAGCTACGCATCCTTGCGGTTGAAGCCTTTTAACCACCGAACACTCTTCTACATTTTGAAATACCAGTAAATTCAAAACCGAATGCAGTATTTCTGATGGAACCCTTGGAAAAATATCTTTCCTATGTCACTGTTCTTACGTAATACCATAATTTCTTCATGGACTATACCCCATTCTACCGTAAAAAGCATTTGGACTGGTGGATTTAAAGATTTAAAACCTGACAACTCATTGTGAAAACGTTGTACCTTATCTATGTCTTGTAATCATGGATCTTGAGAAACATGCCAACGCACACACGAGAAGTTTTGAATTCTCCCCTCACAGCAAATGATTTAATTGATGGGTGACACGAAATTGCCTAGGCTGTGTACTATGAACATCACCTGCAAATACAATGTCTCATGATTGATTTTTGTTTGGGAAGAAAAACATCATTGCCTATGCCTGGCATGGAACTAAATACAAGTAACCAAAGGCGTGAGAATTTCCAGTATCACAGGTAAAATACCCAGGTCAATTTACAATAAATGTTATTTTTTTGCGGGCAACCACCAGGGTAAGCACATATGTGCTGTTTGGTCTCTTGTTTGTAATTTTAAACCTTCACGAAGGTGGAGGATAGAAGGAAAGATTAAAAGCAAAGCAAAAAGCTTTCTCTGGGAGGTTTGCACTTTGTCTACACAAGAGAACTTGGAACAATTTATGGCAATGTCACAAACTATGTTATCCCAAAAGAGAAAATACTGTGACCTAGATTCAGACTGCGAGTCTGCTAACCCACCTAATTTTGGATACATTTTTCAAAAGAATTCCAATTCTTCTCTAGGCATCTCCCACAAAGCCTTGAGCTGTCTGAACCCAACCACTATTTTTTTCAGAATCAGTGGGTTTGTCATTTGCTGTGGTTTGCTCTGCCATAATCAGTTGTTTTAACCACAGGCACAATAATGTTTGGGACTCTGTTTTGGTATGTGGCCCAAACCCTTTCTATACAATTTGTGATTCCTGCTGTATCTGAAAAAGAACAAGGACCCACTTGTGAAGGATAAGGCATGGTGCTCATCAATTCAAAAGGCCATGATGGATGAATTAGAACAAATTAAAAAAGGTATAGAGAGAAAATCTCACCATCACTACGCCATCAGATATAGATCCTGGGGCTGCTAGTAACAAATCCGGTTCACAGCTGGAATTCAAATTTTTGCCCATTACAGGTTATTAGGCAGCTAAAAACCGCTAGCTGCTTTGGAGATCCTTGTTCCTCGATGATTATTAAATAGTGCACCTCCTCGCTAACTCCGAAACTCACTAAATATGTGAATTCCTCGTTTGTGAACAATCTTGTACCCAAAGGGAGCCTGGATAACTCCCCCTCTTAAAAAGTCAAATCTTTGCCCACATATACCATCAAATTACAGACCAATTACTAATACCCCTTTCCTCTTGAAGATTCTTGACAGGGTGGCCTATAATCAAATTGTGGCATACTTAAACAGTCATCCAATACTGAATAAGTATCAATCAGGATTTAGCCAGTTTCATGGGATGGAGATAGTCCTCCTTGATCTGAAATCAAAATTATTGGAAGCCATGGATATCGGCCAGGTCTTACTTCTTGTGATCCATGATCACTTGGAGGCTTTTGATTTGGTGGATCACACCATCCTGATCAATAGGATAAAAGACGTTGCTTCCTTCTCGGATCAAGCCGCGCAATGGACTGGCTCATTTTTTAGCAGAAGGCAGGGCAGGGTAGCCAGCGAGGAAGCCGAGGCTGACCCAGTACTGCTGGCCTACAGGGTGTCCTAGGGAGCATGAACCTCCCATTGTCTGTACAATATATTCATGGTCCCCTTCTTTGATATGCTAGAATAAAAAGGTATCACATTCGCTAATTATGCGGACGATACACAATGTGTCATACCACTAACAATATCACACAGTTTAGATGAATCCCAGATCAATAAGGTATATGATTCTATACAAAATTGGATGGTCTTGAATGGCCTAGCACTAAATAACGAAAAAGCCGAACTCATGTTGGTGGGAAAAAATAATAAACTGACTAAGTTAGGCCCCATTTTCACCTTTTTTAATATTGCAGATTGCCAGTATACAAGTCTAAAAGAAAGTGAAAACCTTGGGCTTGAAGTTAGACCAGAACTTAAATATGAAACCCCAAGTGAATAATCTGGTCTCGTCATGCACCTACTATCATAAGCTATTGTTTCATCTTCGGCCTCTTATTTCACAAAATAATGCAGAAACAATCGCAAGAGCCATAATTGGTGCAAAGATGGACCAATCACCTGCAGGTGATTCAAAACAGTGCGCTCTGGGTGGTGAAGGGCCTCAAATGGAGGGAACATGTGTCGGATAACAGGCAAAACCTACACTGGCTCCCGGTAAGGTCAAGTATAAAATGTACACTACTCCTGATAGTCCACAAATGTCGACTAGGTTGTATGCCCATCTACCAAATGGAGGGGATAGTTGAGAAACAGAGCTAGAGGGAACTGAGATCCAACAACACCCACCAATTGAGATCGCTGCATTGTAATTCCAGTAAAGCCCTCAAAGGAGCGTTTAGCATAGCAGCCCCTTTGGTGTGGACTGCCCTTCCCCTGGACTTAAGAGTGATCCAGTCTACATAAGCCTTCAAAAAGAGATTAAAAACAATCTCATACTGTTAGGCTTCTGAGTAGTGCAGACACCCTACATCTACCTGTGTATTAACCAACCTTTAATGTCTGTCAAGATACTATGTTAGCTATATGTGTGCCCTTAAGCCTGCAGGTACCTGGAGCGTGTTACAAATGTAAAGTAAAGTAAAAATTGATGTTGTAAGGTCCATGGTAGGGTAAGATTGTTTCTCTGCTCATGTCCTGTAATCATTCAAAAAAGAATAAGAACACCAGGTTTAGGTGGGATCTGGACACCCAGAGCTTCCCAGTAGTGAATGAAATAAAATATTTTGGATTTATCATAAGATCTAGTCCCTCAGTGAAAACCTCAAAGGTGGAAATCGAGGGAAAGCTAAGTCAATTAACATGCCAAATGAAAAAAATAATAATACACTCATACTGTAGATTCACCTTGCTACCCCTCATTCAATTCTATAAGGGTAAAGTAATTCCGGTTTTGATGTATGGTATGGACATTTTCAATATGGCTGTGAGGATTAAATGGGTCAGAATTGAAAGCCTAATTTGTAAAAGGGTATTAAAACTCCCCATGTCACTTCCTATGGCACGATTGTGTTGAATTGGGCCTACAACCTCTACAGTCTCATACAGAGTGGAGAAGGGTCAAGCTATACAGATCAATCATAAGTCCTAAAAATAATTTGCTGTATGAAGATGTTGGTTTGCTCCTAAACCGGGGTGGTAACGAGTTTCTATCACTACTGAAAGACGAAGTTAGTAGTGTGTTGATTAAATGCGATTTAACAGAAAAGGTGCTGATTGAGAACCCCCTGAAGGTAAAATAAAAAAAAAAACAACAAATGCAGAATTATAGGATTTTGACGAAGGCCAAGTTTTCGGAAATTAACCTATCATAGGCGCTTTCCGGATGCCAAGCGGTGGGCAGAATGTTTGAGGTTTTGTTTGAATCTTTTTGATAATAAAGAATTGCGGAGAATCAGGAATAAAGGAAATGCCGTGGAGGGTTCATGTGATTTCAGCAATTCTGAAATACAACACAGTGTGAAACATCTTTTAATATCGTGTGTGGCCACTAAAAATAAAAAGGTGGACCATTGCTCTCGTTTTGTTCACACTGTTGATTAGCTAGACTCAGATGAATTTTGGAACAGAATGTCTGCCAGGAGTGAAACGTTCTTATCTTTGGAAGTCGTGCGAATGATCAAAGAATTGGAATGTATTATTGAGTAATACTTATTAGGGTAGGTATATTATGGTCAATATGTGTGTGGATGTATCTATTGACGACATTGATGTTTAATGTACCTCTCCTGCTTTTATTTTTTATTTTTCTCAATGCTTCTTTCAATTCTCTCTTTTTATACATGTATTTTATGCATTTTCTATTATAAATTGTGAAAAGTCTCTTATTGACTAAACATATAATAAAACAATTTTTTTAAAAAAATTCTCTCCTTGAAAGAAGCTCTCAACCGCTGTTTTCGTACCTCCTCTCAGCCTAAGAGTCTCTCATGCCTGATGGTGACCTGTGATTACCAGGCCCATTTCTGCCCTAGTCTTGGAGTGCCCCGACTGAATAGGAAAGTCACCATCCTCTTATAGAGGGTTCTGAAGGTGTTACCTTTCCTAGGAAGCATTTGCACATGACCGGGTAAACCTGCAGTTGTGTGAATTGTTCATAAAATAGTGATATACCTCTAGACTCATCATTGGCAAATGCATTCCCAAATTCCTCATAGAGTCTGTACATTGAGGAGGAGGTGATACTTGTGTTTACAGCCTGAGCTTCTGAACTATCCATGAAACCAGCAAGCAAGTAGCTCAATGATTAATCCACCTCAAACTTCTAACCAGGGTTCTTCTTGCTCTCTGGGCTGTTCTTTCCATTTTACTTTATGTTACATCCGTGTGTTTAAACATGCTCCCTGCTTGACTCAGGGTAAATTGAATGTGCCCCTGCCCTACCTAATTCAGACAGCATTACTGGTTACATCAGTCCCCCATCAACACGAAAAGAGACTACAGTGGCCCCTTATTTTAGTTCTGGATGTTGGGTGTGGTGACCCGCATTGAGGGTCATCATTAGAAGTGGGTAGGACATATAAGTCAGTGAGCCATGTGAGTTCCTTCCAGTCTCTGAGAAAGCTTCACTCTGCTTAAGGGGTAGCCAATACCATGCCATCAGAAGGTGAAGCTCGAAAATAACCTGTAGCGATGTCTAAGAGAGACTCTGCATGTATTATTACTCATATAGCCTCTGGAAGTCCTCTAACCCCATGGGATATCAGAGTACTTGCACCTGGACAGAAATTTAGAACTGTACCAGAATACAAGGCATCTGGCACCCACATGCTTGCACATGTGACTTCTTCCTGCATCTTTCTAGTTGACTAACCTGCAAAATCTTCCAAAAATAATCTACTTCCCCTTGATTAACTTGGAAGAAACAGAGACTACCACAAAATGAGGGAATGGTATGACCAAAGTTGGCTAGAGAATTGAGAGAAAGACAAGAAATAAGCACCTGAGCTCCCCTGACAAGGGAAGACAGGATGGGGAAATGGAGGAAGGAAGCGTATGGGTAATGATGAGTGATACACAGAAAAATAATTAGTCCTAGCTAGCTGACCTTGAAATAAAATCATATTGGGCTCATTATGGTACATCCGCCAGGATACAAGCAAATAGAATAACCGATACCGGCACTCGGTCGGGCGGAATTAACTGCCGGATTACGAGTGCCAGTAGCCTGAGTCCTATGGGACTCCATGGGGGATTTTGCCTGTATTACTGGCACAGGTAGTACCTGTGATTGTTCCTGGTAAGGTGGCAGAATGACCTCCAGTTCTTAGCTAGAGGTCATTTTGCCACCTGACTCACAAACTCGGAGTTGCTCAGTGCGGTAGCGTGCCGGTTTATGTTAATACCACACCAGCCAACTCATAATGAGGCCCTATATAGACTTTCTCTGCATAATTTTGGCTTTCTGTCATAATGAGATGAAGAGAAGAGGGTGAAATGCCAGGCCACCGCATAGCTCCTTTTTCATACCACGGCACAATTGGAGGCCCTGATATTGTGCATAAAACACCTGAGTAGGCATTTATAACAAAACCTATACCCGGCTGGTGTGTAGGTGGCAATGATATGTTATGATAGATTATTTATACCCTGCTTAATACCCAGAGGTTTCTAAGCGCGGACCCGGGGATCGGACCTGTGTTGCTTTGCGTCGTCTTGCTTCCAAGACGAGCATGTTGCCCCTGAGCTATCCTCCCGATATCAGTGTCAAAGATCACTTGTGTGGGCATGACATGCACCCCTTGTTCTGTTTCAATGTGCATGCCACGCATATAATCTGCCAAATCAGCTCTACCTTCAGCATTGTTATCTGCCACCAGCACCAAATGCATTAAGTGACACACAACATTTCCAAAACGAAATGCCAGGAGCTGTGCGGCCCTGCACAGTCTTCTTTTGCTCAATGACACTCTCTGCTGTGGCCGGCTTCAAGAAGTCTGTTCCAGGCAACTCCCGACAGCACATAACACAAGTCAATATGTAGTTTCAATTAATTAAGAAAATTAAAGCAATTTTTGGAGGCAGCAAGAAATGGGAACGGGAGGGCACTAAGCGAGATGATGTAGGGAGCAAGGAAGGATTATTGGACAAAGACTGAGAAGGTGGGGGCTCAGTGAAAAGATAAAGGTGTTTCTAGGAGTTATAGTGTGTCCATTTTTTGTCGTGCGAATTAAATGAAAGAGTGCATAATAGGAAGTCTGTGTGAAATGCCACAGAAATCCATGCTCGTAGCTCAACAGCAAACGCGCAGAACAGCTTAATGGCATCCACCCGGCTTTATAGTTACTAGCTCAGAGCAAGGTTTCCAGATTGAAACTGACCTTGATGCATTTTAAAATGAAAAAAGGGGCCTGCTTGTCTTTCTCTTGCTAAACTCCTGCCCCTTTCAGGAGCTTTTGTGTTCAAGAGTTCAGTAATCGTCTGACGTTTTTCTGTTGTTTACTGTGCTCCAGGACGTGCTGTACCAGCGCGTCCTTTCCTTCTGCCAATAGAAAATGCCTCACCATTTCCTGTCTTCAGTTGTATCTTTATTTCCTGCCTTCTGGAGTGTAAATGCTCTGACGTAATCAGATAAATACACTGCCTTGGACAGGCCGGGTTCACGTGCAGTCTCCTTTGTTTTGAGCGTGCAGTAGCATCACAACACCCCATTTCTATTCTGCATTGCCTTTACACAGAGAGAGGGGGCATTCAAATACGTGGATAATAGGGTGGGGTGGGCAACTGAGATGACACTGAGGGCGTAGAAAGGAGGAGGTGCACGAGCCGGGAGATCATCTAGGAAGGGGTTGACATGAACGCCAATTAGGGGTCAACAGGGATGTCCCAAGCAATAACATTGGCATCATTGGAGCTGCCTTTTGAATCCCTGGAATTGGCTGTGGCAGGTAGGCAGGGCTAATAGCCCTCATCAGCCTCCTATTTGCTGCTGAAGCATTTAGGTGGGTACGTGGTTTGGACTTCCTTTGCCGCTTCACCAAAAAGTGGGGAAAAGAGGAAAAGCCCAAGGAGGAGTGCACCTTGTTGAAGAAAAAGGCAATGCAAACAGTAGACCTCAGCATCATGTCTTGGCACAATGCTACTACCCGGATCGGTGGAAGGCAGAAGCCTAGTGTGCCGCTTGCTGAGTTAGGAGAAGGAGCACACTGTGTTTAAGGGACCCTCCTCCCCTTGTTTGGCTGTTTCCTTTTCCTCTTCCATGGTACCAGAATGCACAGGTAGGAAAGTGAGGGTGAGGCCCCTCTACCCCTGGTGAACTGAATCTCAACCCCTGGCCCCACATCCTGGCCCTTCAGTCCTGCACTGTCACTGCTGGAACCGTAGGGCAGGAGCGTAGGATGCCTTACAATGTAGATGGGGAAACAATAGTGCTAGGAGAGGAAGAGGTTTAGGCAACTAATTGCTATAGATGTGACTTATTCTGTTTTAACTTATAGCTGTACCTGACATATGAGGCTATAGCTATAGAATGGGGCAGTATTCAGTATGATACATTAGGCTGAAAATCGCACATATTGTGGAATTCGTACACATTGCTTGGGGCAGTGGTGCATTCATGGGCCAACTTGCTAAAAACATTAACATGGTAGCGATTAACAACCTTCCCCATTTTGTGCGTTGTTCCTCAATTTAGGATATTTTAGACTTGGGCTACGGCACATACACGGAACAGCTTCCCTATTGTGAAACTTGTAATTGGGGCAGTTGAGATGGGTGAGGCTGGTGAGGCACAACAGTGGAGTTGAATCACTGTAAGAGTGTGCCGTGGGGAGTGCTCCTCATATCCCCACATCCCATTTCCAGGGATGTCATTTCACCTAAATGCCAGGGGTAGCGTACGTGACATCACACAACCCTGTACCCCTGATGACACCACAGGAAGTGATGTCATTTGACCCCACCCCCAAGTGACATCACATGAAGTGGTGGCACACGACCTTCAGATGTGCCTAACCAGCGGTGGACTGGGATATAAAAGAGTCCCTGGAAATAATTACTGGGGACCAAGAGGCCCCAGGAAGAATTTTCAAAGTGGCCCGATATGACACATTTTCAGCAAGCCCAATGCTAGTCCACCCCTGCGCCTAACACCTGAGTTTCCATGAGCTTTCATTTCAGCCTGATATAAGACATTATCTCCTCAAACCACCTTGACTTCATCGCCATCACTGAGACATGGCTCCACCCAGCTACTGGTCCCACCTTAGCATTAGCCATCCCTGATAACTATGACATCATCTGTGCTGACAGGAAAAATGGAATAGGAGGAGGCGTGGCGATCATTGCTAAATCAGACCTAAACATCAGAGAAGCATCTGACACAACCTTTCCTTCAGCCGAACTCCTATCCATCAAACTCCCATTATCGAACACCCAAACCATACTCCTACACATTTTATACAGACCACCAGGCCCACCATCCACATTTGAAGAGGATATCTCTCTCTTACTCACTAAACCTAATTCACAAATTATCATCATGGGTGATTTTAACTTGGGACTTAATGACCCTAACGATAATCATGCTACCTCTCTGAATGACACCATTATTCACCTAGGCCTCACTCAACATATTAACAAGCCAACACATATTAAAGGAAGATACCTAGACTGGCTAGCAGATGCTAACTGTAACCTCTCCCTAACACACATCACACCATGTGCTTGGACCGATCATCACCTTATCACCTTCTCATTACCCAGAACTGCTCTCAAAACAACACCACCCCCCAGGACACCTCAAATAATCTCCAGAAACAATTGCAAAATCACTGTAGAAAGCCTTAGACCTCTCCTCACGCCTATCTCCAAAGCCAACCTCCCTACCCAGAATGACAACCCACCACCTTGGTTGACCTTTATAACAACACGATGGAACTAGCCCTCAACCAGATAGCTCCTCTCAAACAACGTAAAGCCAAACACATGGCCCATACCAACAAATGGTTCTCAGCAGAACTAAAGGCTCTCTGTAACATTAAAAGAGCTGCCAAATCTAGCTGGAGAAAAGCTCCCTCTCCCTCCACAAAAGACAATTTCCCCACAGCTGCCTCCACCTACAAATCTTCTATCTTAAACGCCAAAAAAGAGATCTACAAAATGAGAATTCTCAATGCTAAATGTGGCACAAAAGAATGATTCTCTATACTAAGAGAACTTGAATCACTGTTACCACCCACAGAGAACTGTACTAAAGACAAGGCCTGGTGTAACAATATCCAGCTAGCCCTCTCTAACAAAATCGCTCTTCTACAAGCTAAGATTGAAGCCAAAAAAGCCAACCTTGCCGCTAAAGACAACTTCAATAGCAAAAAAGACCTCACCTTTCCCAACTGCCCACCTTTTGACTTCTCCCCTTTCACTGAGGAGGAAGTAATTAAGATAATCACTAGCCTTAAACCATCTAATTGTAAAGGTGACTTGTGCCCCGCGTCCGTCACCAAGGACGAAGCCAAAGACCTAGCTCTTCTCATCACTTCATTGATCAATTCTTCCTTCAAAAACTCAGTGGTTCCCAATAACCTCAAAGAAGCGTGGGTCCTCCCCCTTCTCAAAAAACCCAATCTAGACCCTAACACCCCCACAAATTACAGACCCATCACAAAAGTCCCTTTTCTCCTCAAAATATTAGCTAGAGTAGCCTATCTCCAAATACAACAACATTTGGAAGTAAATAACCTCCTAGGCCTACAACAATCCGGCGTTAGACCTAGGCACGGGACAGAAACCGCCCTCCTGGATCTAAAAATCCAAATGGATGAAGCCAAAGACAAGGGCAATCTGGCCATTTTGCTCCTGTTGGAACTCTCCGCTGCCTTTGATCTGGTTGACCACCAGATCCTTACTCAACACCTCTCTTCGGCTGCCGCATTCTGCCAGAATGCCACCAATTAGATTCAGTCATTTCTGTCTGATAGGTCGACTAGGGTCTACGCCTCTTCAGCGGCTGCTGACCTTATCCCAATCCAATGTGGAGTCCTCCAAGGTTCCTGTATCTCTCCCACATTCTACAAAATCTTCACTAAGCTTCTCTTTGACCGTCTTGACAATCTGGGTGTCAGCTACACCAATTACGCTGATGACACCCAGGTCCTCATCACACTCACTGGTTGCTATGAAGAAGATGTTGCAAAGCTAAACAAAATCTACCTAGAAATTCAAGTCTGGATGGCCACACATAGTCTTTGCCTCAATGACGATAAGACGGAACTGCTTATCGCAGGATCCCAGGCCCGCCTCAATAAATTGGACTCCAGGTACCAATCCCTCACCATTGATGGCAACACTATAAAAGTATCCAAAGAGGTCAAAACATTAGGTGTGTATCTCGACTCCACTCTCTCACTGAAAAAACAAATAAATGCCACCATCTCATCTACCACTTACACCAATAAACTTATCAATGCCTGCAGACCCTTTCTATCCTCCTCCAGTTGTCTCACCTTAGTTAGAGCGTTGATATTGTCTAAACTATACGATTGCAACACACTCTTCGTGGGAACCACAACAAAAAATCTGAACAAACTCCAGATTCTACAAAATAACGCCTTAAGATGCGCTCTTAACCTCCCGCTTAAGGCCCACATCTCCACAGCCAGCAAAGAAGCCCACTGGCTCCCTATCCACGACAGAATTAAGTTAAGAACCCTGGTCATTTAACACAAGTGCCTGTCTCTGACTGCCCCACGCTATCTATCTGACAAATTCTCTAGACACAGCACTTCCAGACCTACTAGAACCCCCTATCTGCACCAACTAAAGATCCCCAAATTTAATCGAAAAACAGCAGGCAGTTCCAGTCTCCCAGTTTTTGCAGCTGAATGCTGGAATACCCTCCCTCTCGCTATCAGATTGGAAGCTTCCTTCTGGCCATTTAGAGCCATGGTGAAATCCTGGCTCTCCGCCTAACACGGGGCCTCTCATTTACGTACATTCCTGTCTCCACCAATTTCTACCGCATGACTTACCATTTCCTGAAACAGATCACCATGTAACCCGGTCCTCATGCTCTATTGTATTTGCTACTCTCATTGTACCTTTGTGTAACTTTGAATGTATGTACCTTTTTTTGTGTCACGCAACGATATGTAACTATGTTGTCCACATGATTATGCGCCCAGCTACCTGAGGGTTCGGCCACGCTCTGTAAATAAACAAACTAAACTAAACTATAAGAACCGAGGCACAGATGGAGGCGTGATTTGTCTGTTATCACACATTTGGGGATTGTAATTTTCCAGATTCGAGGTGGGGCCTATATGTAAAACATATATAATGCAGACTTGTAACAGGGTAACCGAAATCTCTAACCATTGGCATAGCAAAACTTTTGGGGGCCCCCCGGTGAGCCATGCTGACCCCCCCACCAATCTTCAAAACAAATCATAGGGCACGCCACATCACGGGCCGGTACGGACTTACACATGTGTGCAATATCCATGATGATTATGCTGCTTCAGGGGCATGCACAACTCCAAGTGAAAGAAGTAAATATGTTTTTTTATCAAAGCTGAAATGTTTCACCTAGCGTAGAAAAAAGTGGACGGTGCCTGGTCCCCAAATGTACTAACCACTAGTGGTGGCTAGTGAGTTGTTTTACTGGAGGGTGTAAATATTTACCACAAGTATGCGATTGCGACCAAGCATAGCGAGTGGCCCTTAGCCTATGAAAACAGGTTTGGGTGCCTCGGGGATTCTTCCCCCTCCCATGAGAACATGTTTTGAATGATGGCTTAACATGGCGCATTAAACAGCACACTTTCTGTGAACATTTAAGTAAAAAGCCAGACAGCTTGCAATCGTTTTTTTAGAGTGCAGTGTAACTCATGAAAAAAAGTACAATAGATGCAAGTCACCAAAAGTGCACAAACACATTTTGCAATGCATTGTCATGCCGGTCCCTGCAATATATGCCAGTATACAAAACATGTTCAGGCTGGCTGTGCCCATACATTTCCATGCAGGCTCCACCAACATATGCTACTATTCCCATATAAGAACATACTCATGTTAGATTTGAGATGTTTTTTATAGTATCATTGCTGGCACTATGCACAAAGCTGGCTCTTCCAATATATGCAAGTACTCCTATGTAAGAAAATACTACTGTTCGTTTGGCCATTAAAAGTGACATGTCACAATAAGAAAACATGTCCAAACTGGTTCCAATGTAAGCCAGTTTAGACCCATAAGAACACTTATCATCCTTGCTTCATCATAGATGGTCAGTTAATAAAATGTCATACTAAAGTAAGAAATATACAGGCTGCTGCACCAAAATGTCAGTCTAGAGAAGTAATACTACATTTCATGCTTGCTTTATCAAAGATGCTGCATAATAAATGTCATGGCACCGTAAGCAATGGCAAGACTGGCTGTGCCAAAATGGCAGTCTTGCCATGTAATGACACACATGAACTTGGTTTTGCCAGAAAATACATGTTAAGCATGCAAAGTGAATAAAGGATGTATCAAACATGCTCTGGTGTTCCCCAGTCTCCCAGGTCTTTACACCCACACACCTACACACACATGCAGGCATCCCCTTTCACCCACCCATTCATCTCCTCTCAGATTCATTCACATTGTACTTACCACACAGAAATGCACCCACCCACCCAGAACATTTACACACATAAACTCACATTCCTACTCACTCACCCACCATCCACTCACCCATAAAACTCTCAAGCCCACTAGCACGGCATTCTCCACACAGGAACACACCCACCCACCCAAAACATTCACTATCACATTCCTATTCATTCCCCCACCACTCACTGACCCATACTCCTTCTCTCGCGTCCACTCACACTGCATTATCCACACAGGCATGTACCCATCAAGACCATTCAAACACACACTATGACATTTTTACTCATTCATCCACCAGTCCCACTCATAAACCTTCTCTCATGTCCACTGACACTCATCCTCCTGAACCCACCAATGGTCCCCTTTAAATCGGTAACATGTCCTACAGGGATGGGGATGCAGAATAACTCTTACACGAAATAATAAGACTGACTCAGGAAGTTTGGCAAACTATCTCCTACAACGGTTTTATTTTCAATTGTCTAAAACAGGGCGTTACAACGGACATCAATGGATGTTCAATCATGCTTTCAAGCATTTTGCATAAAAACACAATTACGTACACAAAATGTGTTGCAAGTGACTTCATTCTGGAAAACTAAGGAAAACTATGTGGGATTGTGATAGGTTCAAGGGGAACATCTAAGTATTATTTATTTAAGGGATTGGTTTGTGATTGGATCTCTACAGTCAGGTGGACAACTTATGCCCACCCCTAGTGCAAGTCATCCTCATTAGTTACTAGATACACGGTACACCATTGGTCCTCAACCTATAAGGCCCTTTGTTATATGGCCTTCTACAATTGGTTTGCACGCTTGTGCCCTTCTGGAATATTTGGCTCACTAGCAGCACATAAACTGGTACCCCAGGTACTGGTGGGTGGACTTGATCGTGTTGCTCCACCCAATTAGCCCTACACCTCTCATCGCTCATGCCTTCTGCCATTCAGATTGTCTTTGAACTTGACCTTGCAAAGTATCACTGCTCCTGAGAATAAAAGGAGTATAGGCACATCCTTATCGTAGCTCAGGTCTGTACACCCTCTCCTATTTTCATCCTCGACTCACATGACAGGAGAATTTATTAGGCCTGTGTTGCAGCATTTAATTGTCTTGAATTAATAAACTTGGCACTCATGGTGTTCTTTCCTCACACCTTAACAATGGCTGATTCAGCTTCTCACGTCCACTGTTCTTCAAGGATAGACAACTGGTTCTTGGCTGCTCCATCCTTTGACACAAGACCAGACAGCTATTCCAGGCCTTTCGTCGATCTTCAGCTGTTTTCTTACTGTGACAAACAGCCCTCTGATCCTTCTTTCTTCACAGGTCTGACCTTACTAAATATGTGACACTGATGTCCAGAATTCTATATAATGGCAGCACCACCTACAGTCTCTTCACTACGTATAGCCAGCCTTTACGATTACTTAATCTGCTTGCGCCACAGCATCTGTACAGTTATAAAACGGCTTGTATTTTTTACAGTGTCCTTCGCACATTCAATATTCATTCCACATATGAAAGTCTTCTCGATTCCTTACTTCGTCATCAGATTCTATAAGGTCTATGCATCTTCTTCTTCGACCAGTCTTCTCAGTGTGTCACACTTATTTCTTGTGACATCACCAGCCTCTTTTCTTCTCGTCCTCATATTCCTTTGGGGACCTCCTCCTACAGATTGTCATCTCTGCGAGGGTACATCACATAGGGTCTTCTCAACTGATACCTTGTCTCAAAGGCTCTTCTTGGAGTAGGCACCATAACTGGCGTTGTGCATGTTGCAATTTCCAGTTTCCAACATATAGGCAGAATGGGGGCGGGACTTCCTGCAGAGGCATTCACCTGCTCCTCTACACTCCCCGCTCTGGTTGATTCATCGACCACTCTTTCACCAGTCTCCACATCTTGGTATTCTCTCTTAAAGAAGTGCATCTTTGGAGCCCAGATTTCCACTACTCCCTTCCGGGATCCTGCTGAATTAACATGTTCATCAAAACTCCAGGTCATGTGACTGCACTGTCCCTTTCTGTGTTTTCTTGGATGCAGGAACTTTGTTCCCTCAGGTGCTAAAATGCTGCCCTCAACACATTTTCTGATTTCTTATCAGTCAATTCATTGGGTCCAAACCCTGACTCGGCATCAATCATGATCTTCATTCGTACTGCTTTCTTTGCTGTCTTCTTTCACTGGGTGATTACAATCCTGATCACACAGAATCCAAACATTATCATTACCAATACTGCTCCCAGGAGCTTGAAGATGTTCGCCATCCATTGTGGAAACCATGAGAAGATAGACATTAACCAGCTATCATCTGCAATATCTTCTGTCTCATCTTCCATCATATCTTGCAGCTTCGTCAGCAACATTATGGCCTCTGTCACGGTCCCATTCTCGTCATCATGAGAAGGTATGAATGTATAACATGATTCTCCAATTTTGGTGCAAACTCCTCTATCCATGGCTGTGATCATATCAAGAATATATCTGTTCTGGAGGGTCATCAATCGTATGGCCCTCAATTCTTCTTTAATCACATTGAATCACTTTATGGTAGTGTTGATCATCTGCAGGAGCTCCCAGAAAGTGGTCTGTAACCACTTTGCATTAAACATTTTCTGGATTCCTGCCATAAAGATAGTTGTGAAGATTGCAGAAGTCTGGCTAAACAATCAGTGCTCATATGGAATTGCATCAAAGGCTTCTATCGATTTAGCTGAAAAGTAATTCTCCCTATTTGTTCAGTTGAGAAATTCAAATGATCTTCTCCTCCTCAAATGAGAATCTGCCTTTGGAAACTCTCCAATGTTCAGGTCACTCTTCGGAATCACTAATGCTGGAACATGAATAAACACTATAGAACACATCCCTCCCCAGTCCTTAGGCAGCTTCATGTATGCTCTAGACCCACAAGCCCAATAATGGTCCATCAGAACTGCCGTTCCTGCCCCCATTTTAGTAATGTCAACTGTAATATTGCAGCCTCTGTTATTTCCCACACATATTCTTCATTCTCTTCGGAAGCACAACATTACATTTGTCAACGGGATCACAGATATTGGGCCAGATTCATCTTCGACCCATGTTAATAATTTGACATACTTGAACCACGACTTTGAACATTCATTATCCACTCTGTATACATTCATTATTGAGTAAATGAGCTGTGCATGACATCAGCCCTTCTTCCCATCCCTTTTTACTTTTTACTTGTCCATAAATTAGCAGCTGAGATCGTTTCCAGCATTCAGGCATCCAAGGTTTCTCTGTCTTATCAGGACAGTTCAGTTTCTCCATCTCATTAATGACGACCTCTTCCTGTACTGCTGCTGGATACGTAAGCATTTTGTTTTTCAATGCAGGTTCCTTTTCCACCTGTGTAGTCTTGATATAATCATCCTGAAATGGAAACAGCCATTTCGCTCTCCATCAAAAAGGGGCTGATTTTCCTTGAAACTGTCCTCTGGTTGTACATGCTGCAAGATGAACAAGGCATTTGGCATCGTGATCTGAAATTTCTCTAAAGATAAAAGTCCGGTTTTCATGGCATAAGGTATCAGTGCACAGACATAGCAACTCTCCGTAGACGTTGTCTCTACCACATTTTTAATGTGCTGATAAAACATGTTATTACCCAAGTGTGCTGTACTATCTAGATATGTATTCATCCCGTTCTCTTCTTCTGTATTTCTCCTATGTCTTAACAAGATGTTTGCAGCCCATGGAAACAACTCTAAAGCAGGCAAATCTACCAGAATTCCTGTAAAGTGGAGAGAATCAAAGGGACTTCTGCCTTTTTTGCATCAAAAGTATACTAAAGGTGAATCCTAAGTAACAGAAATCCCCACTATTTATGTAATTCTGGAACCTCTTGAGCTTGCTCATTCTCTTAAATTGTGTTATCCTCAACATTTCTCATTTTTGCTGCATTTTAAGGAAGGAAAAACACTTTACTCAGGTAACTGTAATAGGTTTGGCAGCTACAGTAGTACCCCTACTATTGCCACAATCAGCCTTCTAATCACAGGGCCATCCTTAGGATCCTGTAAATAAGTGTCGATGTCCACATGTCTTCTAACAAGGGCCGTACAAGCTTGAAGAATAAACACAAAAATAGCAAGAACGATATGATGCATATTACTTTCTGGGAGAATCATACAATCAGCCAAACAAATATTCAGTGAGAAATGAATTGGGGTATTGTTCACATTTCCATTTCTTAACCAAGTGCTGTTGCTTAAGCATAATCATGATATATCAACATTTCTCTAAAGTTCATTTTCAAAGATTTCTGTGGCTCAAGCAAAAGGATCACACGCCTGCTGTAATACAGTCCAAATGCAAATCTGTATTTATTAATCCACTGGTTTATCATCCTTTTTCTTTGTCGTCGATTGAGTATGCACACGCTGACATTCTTCTTCTTGTCTTGCTTCTGTATTGCTTCTGTATCGATGGCTGGCGGTGCTGCAGTCTCGCTGGTGTAGAGCTTGACATTGTTCAGGTGAATCCAAGCTCGTCTGCCTTGAATTTTCACTTCTGAGGGAGTATCGTTCTCTACTACTTATGGTCCATCAAACCTTGGCTCGTGCCTCTTCCATTTGAAGTTGTTTTCAACACAGTATCGGCAGCAGAGACCTTACGCACCTATAATAGTTCTGAAGATTCGGTTGCTGAATGGATTTCATCTGTGTTCTGAGACCGATCCCTTTGGTGCTTGAGTTGATCTAAAATGAGAAAGATACTAGCGGTCATAGATGCTAAATAATCACGTAATTAATTTCCTAACAGTTTTGCTGTACTTTGGGCATCACTTCTTCTCCTTGATGGAGGAGTTAAAGGCATTCTCATTCTTCTTACTGTCACTAGTTCATGGGGTGTGAGGTAATGGTCCAAAACAGGATGATTCCTTAGGGCATATACAGCAAAGGGCAGGACATTTAGCCATCCCTTTTTTGTGTCAACTTGAGCTTGGCAATCCTTTCGTTAAGGAGGCCATTGAGTCTCTCACATATCCCATTCGCTTGTGTGTGATAAGCAGAAGAAAACTGGTGCTTAATGCTCAAAAATAAACCTATCTGTTTGAATACTTTATTTACAAAATGTGGCCCATTATTGTATGTCAGCACTTCCTGCACTCCCCATCTTGGGAAAACTTCCCATATTAAAAACATTGCTACGCAACTGGCATCAGGGTGTGTACACGGGCCTGCTTCGATCCACCTAGAGAAGGGACACACTAACTCTATCAAATCCCTGTACCCACTACGACTCTCATGCAGCCTTCTGCAAGACTTTAAAAACTAGACTCTTTGTCTGAAAGGGCCTATCCCTATGAGTTCTGTACTGCATATGTTACTTCTCATCAAACATTGACTATGACACACTTTGCTATGCAGTATACAGTACTATGCAATATAAACATGTAAGCAACTGTCTCTAAGCTTTATTCTTGGGCCGCTTATTGTAACCCTCAAGCAAGCCTTCTTAAGCATCCGTTATAGTGCCTCAATGCCTGTGGGCTGTAGTGCGCTCTACAAATCCAAAATAAATGAATAAATATTTGCAGCATATCAACATGATCAACATGTAAATGCTGAAAAGGAATTATTCCTCTAATCGTTCACAGTGTATGCCCAGCAGTACACATTTGACATACAATGCAATTTACTACATAAAATGCAATGTGTTCTAACAATTGTTGCAGCAAGACTCTCCCTAGTTATATGCACAGGGTAGTGATACTGCTCAAGCGCCATCCTTAACAAAGCTAGTGGCATCACCGGCTTTCCAGTGCTGTCCTATTGCCATAATGCCTCAGTGGGGGATAAAGAACACCCCCTTTGTTTCCACAATTCCTGTTCTTCCTGTGGTGCATTTCCTTGAATCTCCATCAATTGTGTTCTCAGTAAATAATTAAATCCTTCTTCCACTATCATGGTTGTGACTATGTTTTCCTTAACATCTGTAGTATCATAACTTGAAATATCTGGTGAATATGCAACCCTTTTGGCTTCTACTTCTGTGGCTTAATTCCAGCAAGAAATAAAGTCAGTTTGCTTATTATGCGCTGTGCATTTAACTATCACTATGGCTACTGGGAGTTATAGTGCCTTAATAAGCCTGTGCAATAAAGATGCATGCTGCACTGGAGTGACATCCACTCTGAGGTAGCCCCCTCCTTTTCCAATGTGACGCCTTGCTTGTACGGGTGATGTCACATAGGCAGAGACACTGTACACTGTCACTTCATGCCCTGCATGATTTTCAAGCACGACAATAAGCGCTCTCCTATATTGCTGCTTGTGCTGAAAAGTGAGATGGTAGCCTTGCACTTGCTACAACTTCAAACTCGCCATTTGCTCTTTGTCTCACTTCAGCTCTGCCAGAATGCCTTTCTCCACTTGTTTGATCAATATTTAAAGAACCATCAGTAAAGAGAATTTCCCCTCTTGATATGATATGATGATATGATATTGCATTTATAATGCGCCTATACACAAGTGTTTCAAGGCGCGATGAGGCATCGAAGGGGGAACAGAGGGAAGATAGAGACAGAGATCTTACTAGGCCAGGTGACATTGAGATCGGGCAAGTGCGGCGGAGGGAGGAAGGGAAAAGTATGAGGAGAAAGGGGAGGGGGCAGTGCAGTACATAGGATAACAGTAAAATAAATAAACAAATAATACAATAAATAAGAAGTGCAGCCAAGTAGTGGTAAGTGCAGACATCAGGTGTCAGGTGCTAGTAGGGGGCTGTAAGGATACAGAAACAGCTGCTGAGTGCAGGGGGCTGCCAGGGGGACAGTGCAGTTATGCAGCTGGCCGGGAGGGTGACCTGCCGAAGAACAGAGGAAAGCCAGGTGACCAGTGCAATTTCAGTTCTTGACAATGTGTTCTCCTTTACATGCAGCATATCATCATAAAGTCTACATAATTTGCAATGTCATGCACATTCTCGCCCTCTGTCACTAACTCAGCTACAAACGTGGAAAGGTTTACTATTTTTCATCTGAAAATTTTAATCGCTGGGTTTGAGATCATCACTTTGTATGCCGAAGATCTCTGGGATGTCAATGTACCCTTGAGTTTCTCGAATATGGCAAACAAAGCATGTTCTACAAAAAGCGTCATAGAGCAGCCCATTACAATACTTGTGGATTTCTCAATTGTGAATGTGGTGGCTGCCTATGTCTGTTCGCAAGGAAAGTGTCCTTTTATAACTGGATCTAGAATCACACTGCAATATGCTAGAGGGTGGTCCTCTGTGTAAGCACTTCAGTCCTGAATGTCCCATTTGTGTACGAAAACAAGAAAAACTCCTCTGCATAATTTAGTTGGGAATTTCTAAAACAGGAGCTGTAAAAATTGCTTTCCTTAACTCATCAAACACTCCCTCCATTTCCTCAGTCCATTCTATTTTCTCCTTGCTCACCTGTGCTTTCTTTAAAGCCTGCAAAAGGGGTCTTGTGAATGAACTATAGTCAAACACTCAGGCTCTTACATATTTATATGAATTTATGTGTAATCTTGAATTGAAAGGTTGAAACCAATTCAGCCAAAACAATAAAAAAATAATATAAAATTATAATTAGACAGCACCAAGAACTGTTGCATCTGCTTCACTGTGTTGCGTTTTGCAGTCTTCATTATCGCCTCAGCTCTTTCAGGTGTCATCTTCTTTCCCTCATGTAAGATCAACTGGCATATGTACAACGCCTCTTCCTGACAATACTGTAACCTCTCCTTGTCTACCTTATATCCTTTGTCTGCTGGGATAGTCATCAACTGAATTGAGTTTTGCCTGTACTCATCCTCTGTGGTGCTACAAATTAAGATGTAATCTACGTACTCAATAACAGCGCTCTTCAAATCAATATTGCCTCGGTCCATCTGTAGGATCTTTTAAAGATTGATGGGGACTCACAATACCCTTGGGGCAGCCTAGTGTGTTTCAGACGAGCCTGTCGAAATGCAAATGAAGTCAAGTCTTGTGGATCTTTGTGCAACAGGATTTTTCAAATTGATCACCGTGAAATATCGAGCTTCTACTGGGATACTGCATAGTATTGATGCTGGATTGGGAACTAAAGGAAATTCTGCCTCTACAATCTGGTTAATTCTGACGGTACCAGGATACCTTGTTCCATCAGTGCTGAGATAGTCTTAAAAATACCTTCAGCCGCCTCTCGAGACATTGAGTACTGTCTTGCTCGAGGTCAAATTGCCCCTGGCTTCAGCTTTATTTTAACCTCCCCAATCTCCTTCAATAGGTCTACGTCATAAGGGCCTGTAGTCCATAAGGCGCTTGGCACTTTCTCACAGTCTCCATCAAAAAATGCTGGACACTGCTGCAATATTGCCATGCATTGTGGGATCTATCTTTTCTCTATTCTAATCGAATATGTGATGCTCATGAAGAACACTACTTCATCATCTGTTGGGTCATCTCCAAACATGTCATCGTCAGTGACGTCAGTCAACCTACACCATTCTTCAATAGCTATCACTGTCCTCCCTGGTCTACCCTCATCATCCGTTCCTTCGAGCACTGCCATTTCCCCTCGTACTATGGCTGCATCTAATTCTATTTGGGATGTTCTGCCCCCCTCTTCGTCCATGAGTATCTGTGGTGTAAACAAAAATTCATCAGGTCTTCTCATAGTCTTTCCCAGTAAGCCAGGTAGCCATGTCAACAGAATGCTCACCCCCTAAAGAAAATCCTTGGGCTCCATTGGAACTCCTCAAAGGGCCATGTGACCTGTAAATGCCAACATACATTCACCCACATTCATATAATGTGTCCCAGGAGTGGAACACATTATCCCTTTGTCAGTAAAAGAAAATGTCCATTTCATCAAATCTCTTTCCAAAATGTAAACTGGCGTCGGTTGTGAATACAACAATGGAACAGACATGTCACACTCTCCATTAGAAATTGGTAATTCATCAGTAAAAGGAACTAGACTTGTAGCTCCAGAGACCCCTTGAGCATTCATGGCAATTCCTGACATTGGATATTTTCCCACTCACATACATGAACGAGTAGTCCCTATGTTTAGTAAAAATGAAAAAGATTTACCTCCCATAGTCACATCAACCCTTGATTCCTCTTGGGGGTCTGGTGTCACTGATAGCACTGAACACATCCAGTCAACCTGTGAGGTGTCCTAATGTGGATACATACATACCCCTGCACCCATGAAAGGATTTACTCCCACCACAGTGGCACCGTTTATTCTAGGTGTCAATAACTGTCCTGTGTTTGCATTCTGCTGCATCTGCATAGGGGCGTGCTGTGATTGCCCATGTGGTGGATTCATTTGTGCTTGCTGAAATTTCTGTGGCTGCTGTGGCTGTTGCCTTTGTGGCATCTGTGTCGGATTCATCGTCTGATCTTTGGCAAACCCTTCTCTATCTTGTGCGATATATGCTGGAGGGTAAGCTGGCCCCCTCTTGAGAATTGGCTATTCTGTACATACCCTTGCTGCCACATATGTGTGCAATGTGCCCTGTCATCCCACAAGTCCAACATACAGTAGGAACCCTTCTACCTAGTCCCCCTTGGTCGAACCCTCCGTGCACATTCTTATTCCCATTCTGTGCATTCTGAAACCCACCTTGGTTGTTTTGGAATCCACCCCTTCCTCTATACCCCATGCCTCTACCTCGTGGTACAAACCCATTCCCTCCTTGGTCCATCGGGCACTAATTATTCTCCTGCGATGTACCCATTGCTTGCTGTACTCGCAGCCCTTCCTTCTCCGATTGTCAATACTGCCCCATCTATGGCATACTTTGACAAATTCTTCTGAGCTAGTTTAGCTTCCTCGAGTTTCCTAACCTCTTCACACTTCTAGCTTTTCTCCTGCAACAGCCGACAGTGATGCACCATTTTCACCTGTATGTCCGCCCATGGTTTTGCTTACATTCCCACTTGCATTTTCATTTGCCTCTGTACTTGCTCGGGCAACCCCTAAAATAAAATGTGGTAAAATAATGCCACTGTTTTTCCCACAGCTCCCTCATTACAAGAGTCCAACTCTCTTGGATGTCTTGAATGTAAGCAAGAGGATCCTCGTCTTTCATTTTACGTGTCATGATTGCACACATGTTTTACGTATCAGGATACTGTATCCTCAGCACATTCCAAACAGCTCCCCTACAGTTATTAAATGGCACTCCGTCATGAGCTGTGTTATGTGCCGTGACACTCAAGTAACCTGCTCTTGTCCAAATGTCATCAGCTCTTTCCCCAAGAATGGCTGCTGGGAGACCCTTAATGTTCCCCTATTGCCAAGGTATGTCCTCCTGTCATTTTTCTAACTCATAAATCCATTTTCCCACACCCGCTGTTAACTGAGGAGTTTACATCTTAAAGTATCCTTTTCCATCTGCGGCCATGGAATATACTGTGGTCTCGCTCCTCCTCTCTCCAATAAGGGAAATTGCATAAACCCTAACCCGCAATCAACTCCCATCGTCTGCCTGTCCACGGTAGGGACAATGGTTCTTGATTGCCTCCTCACTGGCAACCATCTTAACTTGCTCACATATGGTGGTGATTCTCTCTTCTAAGTATACGATCGTCCTTTGGGATGCTCTGGATATGCCATGTGATCTGGTGTTCTATCCTTCGGTTGCTCTAGATAAGACCATCTCATTTGCTTGTCCGCCTGCAGGCTATCCTCGGGGGCACATGCACCCCCTCCCTTTTCTCCACGGAAGGATTCCCTTTCTTCGTCTGACATATCTAGTCCCCAACTAGTGTGACTCTCGTCCCCTCCACCGTTATCTAAGGTCAGTCTGCTTAAGGATAAAGTTCTATGCATGCGACTAAACAGATTTCCCTCTTTGCTTTGTGAGTGGAAGACCAACTTGTGTTCTCCTTTCCCTCGGCATCCTGATTTACTTCCTTCTCTTAATTCTTGATAGGCTTTATCGATTCTATCTCCGATGCTTCCTATATCAAAGTTCTCTTCTAAGGCTACTCTGGATGGGCCTGACATTGCTCCCTGTAACAGGAGGAACTCCTCTATATAACCACATGTTATTGCTGGGCCTGGTTGCATTAGCTCCTTTTGAATGCAATCAATATCGCACTCTCGCTGTCTTCTCTTTAATTCTACTTCTTCATCTAATTCCCTTTGCTTTCTCGCCTCTCATCTAATTCTTTCCTCTTCCTGTCTTATCTCCTCTTTCCTTGCCCCTGCTCTCCTTTCTTCTTCATCTCTTCATATTTGTAATCATCTTTCCTGTCATTTCTGTGCTTCCTCCTCTTCTCTTTTACTTTCTTGTCTATCCTGTTCTTCTCTTGCTCTCTGCCTGTTGTCATGCTTCCTTTACTCCTCTGCTCTTTCTTCTTTCTTTCTTTCTTTGCTCCTCCTGACACATCTGTTCTGGCCACTGTCTGCTTTTTCTTTTATGCTCATCTTCCTTTAATCTTTTTTCTCATTCGTTCCCTTTTCTATCCTCTTCGTGCTGATCTTCGCTTTGCCTTACTTCCTCTATGCTCTTCCCATCTAGCTTGAGCAATATCTGTCTTCCCATCCATTCATTCTGTACAAGTGTTACCTCGTCAGATTTATCCTTCTCTCCTTTCCATCTCTTAATCTCTCATTCTATCTCTGTCGATATATTCAATCTGTAGAGGAAAAGCCAAGTATCTCTACCGGAAGTTCCGCACCTATTCTGCCTATATGTTGGGAACCCAATGATGGTGCCTTTTTCGCGAAAATTCCTTGAAACAAGGTATCCATTGAGAAAACGCTACATGTATCCACGAAGAAATGACGGCCTCCTGAAGAAAATCTGGAAGAACTGTGAAAATGAATGAAAGAGAGGATTGGTGACTTCACATGAAGCAAACGTGATGCATCCAGAAGAGATGCAAATGGAGAAAGAATATAGACCTTGCAGAATCTGATGACGTAGTAGTGATGTGAGTGACATTTCAGGACCGAAATGAAGATTGCACATGCGGAGAAGCACTGAACAAAATGTAAACCATTTTACAATTGTACAAACACAGAAATGCAAGTAGACAAAGTAATCATAAGGCTGGCTATGTAGTGAATAGATTGCAGGCGATGCACCAATGTGTATATATACATATATATATATATATATATATACATATATATATATATATATATATATATATATATATATATATATAATATATGATATATATGAATGTATAGCATCTGGATGTTCTGCAACGTATTTTAGCAAACCTGGTCCCTGTGAATGAAAGGGCTGGAAGTGTGGAGCAGCAGGATAAGAATAGCTGACGGTGAAGGAAGATTCGAGAATGGCTTGCCTGGCCCAGTGTCAAGAGTTGGGGCTGCCAAGACCTTTTGCTATGTACTCGAGAAGATAGAATAATTTGAGAAGCAAGCTGAGCTTCTGTTTGATGTGGAATCAAATTCATTTAATAGTAATAAATACAACAAAGAGCTCAAAAACATAGTCTCCAGTCACATGGTCAGATGAAAATAGACTTTGGGCGAGCTACAGCGAGACCAGAAGATAAGGCCATGCCACACTCCCTTTTATTCTCAGGCATAGAGAGCCTCTGCAAGGCCGAGTTCAAAGGAGCTAATTGAATGGCAGACCGCAGGAGTGATGATGAATGTTGGGCTAATTGGGTGGGGAGGCATGACCAGACCAACCCCCCAGCACCTGGTGTACCAACTTGTGTGCTGCTAGCGAGTGGAATATTCCAGAAGGGTACAAGCGTGCAAACCAATTATAGAGGGCCGCGTATTAAGGAGCCCTATAGTTTGAGAAGCCAAAAGTATGTTGTGTATTAGTCTGACACAGAAAATGACTTGCACTTGGGGTGGGCTTAAATGTCCACCTGATCTTAGAGACCCAATCACGTCCCTGTATCCCATAGAAAGTACATTTAGACGTTCCCCGTTGACCAACCACAACCCCTAGAAGGTTTTCTTATTTGCCAAGTAGTATGATGTCACTTAGTATGATGTCACGTATGATGAATTTTTAGTATAAAATAATGTTTTTTATGATATGTTTTTGAGAACCGGTTGCGCAAGCTTTGCTGCGTCCGTTCATGTCCATTGTACTCCATGTTTCAAAGACTTGTTATTAAAACAGCTTTGACTTTTGAAAACTTCCTGCGTCGTTCTGATTATTGATGTGTGAGTAAGATCTACATCCTCATCCATCTCAGATACTGTTACTTCGTCTTAAAGGACCCGGTCCTCGGGTTCACTTGGTAGCAGAGAGATGATGGTTTCTGAAAGAGCTATTGACCCAGTAGGCATTTATAGATTATAGAACATCAGACGTCCTCCGCCATTTAGCTGGAGGGTCGCGAGGCTTCCTGTGTAGAGCAGGCGATATAGGAAACTTGCAAGTAAAGAAGATACAGGTGGGATGGGCCCCTCTTTCATGAAATCCCTACTGGTTTCCACAGGCGCTGAGTGGACCGAAGGCAAAGGTGGCCGTTTGGAGGAGGAGACGACCCCAAGTGTCAAGAGCTGAAAGGTGAATGGTGAGTGGATTGATGAGAATCGCAAATAAAGTCGGAACAGGGGTTTGTGGTAATAGTAAAGAGTAACAGGGGCTGGCTGATAAACAATATATGACAAGGAGCATCAAGACGAGGAGCATCAAGACGAGGAGCGTCTAGATAAGCCCAGAGTCCTACACTCAAGGAGCGTCTCGAAGGAGTTGTTCCAAAACCCAAAAGGGTACTTAGGTGGCACACGGAAGAAGAAGTGCGTATAGCAAATGAAAGAAGGGAAGAGAAAAGAAAGGTAGAGGACAGAGTTAAATGGGAAGCAAAGAAACAAAGGGAATTAGACAAAGAAATGGAGCAAAAAAGGAGACAGAAGGCACACAACATTGATCGCATTCAGAAAGAGCTGATGGAACTGAGTTCAGTATTATCATGGGGCGACACAGAGGAGTTTCTTCCATCACAAGGAGCAATGCCAGGACCATCTAGGGTAAACCCTGATGAGAATTTCGAGATAAGAAGCATCAGAGATAAAGCTTATCAGAAGATGAGGACACAAAGTCAATCGAGAAGCAAGGGAAAAGAAGATCGATCAATAGTTGCCCAGTCACGAGGCAAAGAAGGAAGCCTGTTTAGTCTCAAGCATAGAGCCTTGTCTTTAGACAGGCTGACTTTAAACAGAGATGAGAAATATGAAAGACATACTAGTTGGGGACTAGAAATGTCAGACGAAGACAGGGAAACCTTTCGTGAGGAAGATGGAGAAAGTGCATGTGGTCCCGAAGGATGTCTGCAGACGGACAAGGAAGTGAGATGGTTGGATTTAGACCAACCTAAAGATAGGACGCTAGACCCCATGGCTTACCCAGAGCGACCTAAAGGATGATTGCATAGTGAGAGGGGGGAATCTCCACCATATGTGAACAGGTTGAAGTCATTGTCAGGTAGAAGGCAATTAGGAACCATTGTCCCCACTATGAGTAGGCAGACGATGGGAGCAGATTGTGGATTTTGCTTTACGCAATTCCCCTTATTAGAGAAAGGAGGGGCCAGACCGCAGTATATCCCTTGGCCCCAGATGGACAAGGATAATTTAAGATGCAAACTCCCTAGTTTAACGGCGGGTGCAGGAAAATTGATTTATGAGCTAGAAAAGATGCCAGGAGGAAATAAGTTAGCTACAGGGGGACATTAAGGGTCTCCTAGCAGCCGTTATTGGGGAAAGAGCTGATGACATCCGGATAAGAGCAGGTTATTTGAGTGTCATTGCACAGATATGATCATTTATTTATATAGCGCCTATACACAATGTGTTTCAAAGCACTTCAAGGCAAGGGAGGGAACAAGGGAAAATACAACCACATTCTTACAGGCCATGAACAGTAAGGATGTGAAATTAACTATCGTACTCTAGCTAAGACATAGATAAGGAAGGGAGGGGGAGAGTGGGAAGGAAATGGAAACAGACAGGAGACTACCGTACAAGGCCTGACGACATTTCTGGTAGAGCTGGAGAAAAACAAAAGGTGAGGGAGAGGGGTGCAGAAAGGGAGGGGAGGAACAAAACAAGCGACTATTATACTAGGCTTGACGACATTTCAGATAGTGCTGGAGGGGTGGTGGGAGGAAAAAAACAGTAATGGGAACAGAACACAGCTCATAACGAAGTGCCGTTTAATAACTGTAGGGCGGCCGTTTGGAAAGCGCTCAGGGTACAGTATCCTGATACGTCAGACATGGGTGAATTATGGCACATAAGATGAAGGATGACAAGGATCTACTTGCTTAAATTCAAAATGTCCAGGAGCCTTGGGGGAAATCAGTGCCAGTATTTTACCACATTTTGTGTCAGGTACAGAGACAGCTCACAAAACTAGTGGAAACGGAGGCGTAGCCTTGGACAGAAAAACAGTTGACTATTGCGGATCATTGCTGGTAGCTGCAAGAGAAAAATAATAAGAAGGAGGATGCTAGGGAGCTTGAGGAGGCTAAGTTAGTCCAGAAGAAATTGTCAAAGTAGGCCATAGAAGGTGCAGTACTGACAAGCGGAGAAGGGCTAGGAACGCAGCAAGCAGTGGGTATGCCACAGGTGAATAATCAACGCCAATAGGATCAAGGAGGCAATGGGTTTGTTCCAAGAGGCAGAGGAATGGGTTTTAGAGGAAGAGGTGGTTTCCAGAATAATTAGGGTGGCTTTCAAAATAACAAAGGCGGGTTACAGAATATGTAGAATGACAATCAAAATATGGAAGGAGGGAAAATGAGAACACTCCCTCCTATATGTTGGACGTGTGATATGACAGGGCACATTGCACATGTGGACGCCAAGGGTATGTACCGAATGGGCAATTCTCAAGAGGGGGACAGCTCATTCTCCAGCATATAGCTCACCAAATAGGGACGCGTTTGCCCAAGATCAGACAGTTTATCAAGCGCAAGCGCCATAAACTCAATATGCTTTGCAAGCACCATTGAATCTACCACAAGGGCAGTCACAGCATGCACCCATACAGATACAGCAAAGTGCAAACACAGGACAGTTGTTGACTCCCAGAGTAGGGGGTATCACTATCGCAGGAGGAAGTCCTTTTACAGGCACGTGAATAAGTATGTATCCACAATAGGATAGGTCACAGGGTGACTTGATGTGTTCAATACTATTGGTGACACCAAATCCTCAAGAGGAACCAACGGTTGATCTTACCATAGGTGGCAAATCTTTTTCTTTTTTAGTAGACACTGGGGCAACTCGTTCATGTATACGAGAGGGAACATTTTAATTATCAGGAAATCACATAAATGTGCAAGGCTTCTCTGGAATTACCAGTATAGTTCCTTTTACTGATGAATTACCAGTCTCTATAGGAGAATGTGATATATCCCAACTTTTATTGTATTCAAGCAGACACCAGCTAATATTCTGGGTCGAGACTTAATGACGAAGCTAAATTTGACAATTTCTTTTACTGATCAAGGCATAGTGTGTTACACGCCAGGCATACAATATTTAAACATGGGCAAATGTATTATGGGATTCACAGGGCAGATAGCTCTGCGAGGAGTGCCATTAGAGCCAGAAGTCTTTCTTTATGGGGTACGCATTTTATTAACGTGGCTACCTGGATTAGTGGGAAGGATTATGATGATACCTGATGAATTTTTGTTGGTGCCCCATATACCCATGGAGGAAGTGGGGGGACAGATTTGTTCCCGGCAGCTGCAGGCAGCCATAGTACGAGGGAAATTGGCAATACTAGAAGCTTTTGATGATGAGGGCAAGCTATGAAGAATGGTAATTGCCATTGTGGAAGGGTACAGATTAACTGACGTCACAGATAAACATATGTTTAAGGATGTCCATCAGACGATGAATTAATTTTCGAGATGAGTATTACATATTGGATCAGAATAGAGAGAAGGGAAATCCCACAGTGAATGGCGATAGTGTGGTAGCGCCCCACATTTTTTGATGAAGACATGGAAAAAGTGCCAACCTCTTTATGGACTACAGGCCCTTATGAAATAGGCCTATTGAGGGAAGTGGGAGAAGTTAAGATTAAGCTGAAACCAGGAGCAATTTTACGTCGATCAAGGCAATACCCAATGTCTCCAGATGCGGATAAGGGCATTTTTAAGACTGTCTGGCTCATTATGACTTTGATGGTAGCTGTACCGGTAAAACCGGCAAGCTGCTGCCAGACCCGTAGTGATTAACCGGCGCCGGAGTTGCCAAATTAACCGGGGCATTACGGCCTGTTGGTCTGGTAAATCAGTGCCAGCAATTCTGTTAATCACCATTCCTGTGGAGTCCCATAGGACTCCATGGGAATGGGGAGGATGGAAGATCTGGCACTGTAGGCAACAGTGCCACTGCTTCATCAAAGACTACGGGCGGGTGCCGTCCCACCCATCTGGTCTGACCTGGTAATGGTAAGCTTACTGGCACCATTGTTTCCGGGCGGCAAACTTGTAATGAGGCCCTATATCAGCTATGATGGAACAAGGCATTTTGGTGATGTTAGAGTCACTGTGTAATACTGCTGTGCACCTTGTGAAAAAATCCCAAGGAGGGTCATGGTGTTTAATTCAGGAATGGGACCAATTAACCAGATTGTAGAGGCAGAGTTTCGTTTAGTTTCGAATCCTGCAACTATTTTATGTAGTATTACCACATAGGCACGATATTTCACGGTGATTGACTTGAAATATGTGTTTTCCCAATCCCGTTGCATAAGGATTCTCAAGACCTCACGTTATTTACATTTCATCAGACTAAGTTGAAAAGCACTTGCTTGCCCCAAGGGTACTGTGAGTCTCCATCAATCATTAATAGGGTCCTGCCGATGGACCTATGCTATATTGGTTTGCCAAGTGTTGTGCTGCAGTATATAGATGGTATTTTAGTGTGTAGCACGACAGAAGGTGAGTGTAGACGAGACCTGATTCGGCTAATGACTATTTTAGCAGACAAGAGATTCAAGGTAACAAGGAGAAATGGCAATATTGTCAGGAGGAGGTGTTGTATATAGGCCATTTAATCTCACATGAGAGAGAGTTACTCCTGAAAGAGCTGAGGCGATCATGAAAACACCAAAACTTTCCACGGTAAAGCAAATGCAGCAGTTTTTGGGATTGTGTAACTATGTTAGAGTATGGGTATTAGATTATAATTCATACAAAAGACCTCTTTTGCAGGCTTTAAGGGTGACCCAAGTGAACAATGAGAAAATAGAATGGACTGAGGAACTGGATGAAGGGTTTGAGGAGGTGAAGAAAGCAATCTGTACAGCTCCAGTTTTAGGAATTCACAATAATTCTGTGGAGTTCTATTTGTTTTCGCACACGAATGGGACAGTTATGACAGCAGTGCTTACACAGAGGACCACACTTGGATATAAACCTCTGACATATTATAGTGGGATTCTAGATCCTATTATGAGAGGACACTTTCCTTGTGAACAATTGCTGACAGCAGCCACATTCGCTATTGAGAAGTCTACAAGTATTGTGATGGGGTGTTCCATGACTTTATTTGTTGAGCATGCTTTGTTTGCTGTTTTGGAGAAACCTAAGGTTACACTGACATCGCAGAGGGCTTCTGCATATGAGGTAGTTATATCGAATCCAGCGATCAAAATAGTGAGGTGTAAAATAGTGAACCTGGCCACGTTCATAGTCGAACCGGTGACAGAGGACGGGCAAGTGCATGATTGCTCTAACTATGAGGAGCTTTATTACGAGATCCCAAGGGTAAAGGAGAATGCTCTAGCGGGGGGAGGTGCTCTTTATTGACGAATCATCAAAAATTGATCAAACTGATGGGGAAAGGCATTCAGAGTCAGTTGTGGTAAGACACAGAGCTAATGGAGAATTCGAAGTAGTGGTAAGCATAAGGCTGCCATCTCACTTTCCTGCACAAGCAGCAGAATTAGTGGTGCTTATTATCACGCTTGAGAAATACGAAGGGGAGGAAGTGACAGTATACAGTGACTCCACCTATGTGACGTCAACCATGCACGCAGGGCTAGCATGCTGGAAAAGGAAGGCTACCTCCAAGCGGATGACAATTCAGTACAACACGCTGCATTATTGGATAGACTTATTAAGGCACTACAGCTCCCAGCAGCCATTGCAATAGTTAAATTTGCAGCACATACTAAGAGAACTGATTTTATTTAATGTGGAAACAAAGCCATGGACAAAGAAGACAAAAGGGTTGAAATTTCTTCAGACATCTCAAATTTTGATACTCCTCACATAAGAAAGGGGGACATTAGGGCTGTGGTAATGCAAGAAGGTTTGAATCATTTGCTGAAAACACTGTTAATGGAAATTCAAGGCATTGCACTGCAGGAAGAGCAAGAATTGTGGAAGTGGGGGGGTGTTCTTTATCCCCCTCTGAAGCATTGTGGTGACAGTACAGCAAGGGTAAACTGGTGATGCCTTTAGCCTTATTAAGGTTAGCGTTAGACAGCTACACTACCCTGCGCATGTGACTAGGGAAAGCCTTGCAGAGGATTGGTTTGTACTGAACCTGTTAGAACACGTTGCTTTTTATGTAGTAAATTGCATTGTATGTCAGAAATGTACTACTGGGCAAACATTGCAAACAATTAGAGGAATGATTCCTCGACCAAATGGTCCTTTTCTGCATTTACATATCTATTATGTTGACATGCTGAAAGTATGTAATGGATATAGATATATGATAGTGGTGGTGTGTCCCTTTTCAAGATCGATTGAAGCTGGTCCATGTACACACCCTGATGCCACTTGTGCTGCAAAGTTTTTAGTCTAAGAAGTATTTTTGAGATGGGGAGTATGTGAGGACCTGAGATCTGACAATGGGCCACATTTTGTTAATGAAGTATTTGAGCAGATCAGTCTATTGCTGAGTATTAAACATAAGTTTTCTTCTGCTTATCACCCACAAGCAAATGGAATATATGAGAGACTCAACGGTCTTCTCAAAGAAAGAACCTCAAAACTTAAAATGACACTGAAGAAGGGGTGGCTGTACTGCCTGGTCCTTGCATCATATGCATTAAAGAATCAGCCTGGGTCAGACCACCACCTCACACCCCATGAGCTGGTCACAGGAAGGCGAAAGAGAACACCCCTGTCACCTCCAACAAGGAGTAGAAATGATGCCCAGTCAACTGCAGAATTGTTAGGAAATTACTATGTGTGTATTTAACATGTATAACCGCTAGTCTCTGTAATTACAGATCAACTCAAGTGTAAGGGGTGTCCATCTCAGGACACAGATGAAGACCATTCAGCAACCGGATACACAGAACTACCTATACCTAAACTATTTATTGGAGATTTCATTTTAATCTGCAACTTCACTAGGAAGTGGCATGAGCCCCGATTTAGTGGTACGTTTATAGTGGAGAATATTACTCCATCTGCAGTAAAATTTCCAAGAACGATGCACATGGATTCACCTTGACAATGTCAAACCGTATTCTGTTGAGACCAGAACACCACCACCCGATTCAGAAGCAAGTCAAGGAGAAGCAGTTCAGCACGTGCAGACCCAATCGATGACAAGGAATAAGGATGCTGAGATTCCTGATTAAATAGATGCAAGTTTGCATTTTGACTGTGACTTTTCCCGTATACTCTTTATAGCTATTTTAGCACGAGTGTGAAAAGTAACTGTTCTTAAGCTACAGAAATTCATTGAAAAATGACTTTAGAAAATGGACTTTAGGGGTGCCAGATCTTGATTTTATTTTTGACAACTGGACAGGGAGCAGTTTCCTGATTCATTCCTTACTGAATTTCTCTTTGGACAACCAAATGGTCCTACCTGATATCGATATTCATCGGCTCTTGCTTATTGTCTTTATTTGTATTCTTCAGGCATATCCTGCACTTGTGGGGAGAAATACTGACATTTGTGTGTTCCGGCACGATCCTAAAAATGGTCCAGCAATAAGGAGATTGCTCTCAGCAATAATTGAGCAAATCCGGCAGCTACCTGAGCATTTAACGAAGATGCCTGATTAAAAAGGTTTTTTTCCTTCCTTAAAAATAGCACACAGGCATGATGTGGTCTATAGCATAATGCAATTACAGAAAGTGAGCAGGCTCAATGATGTGTGGAAAGACACCAATGGTGGGTTTTTATGTATTGGTGCATAATTTATGTGTGCACAGCATCTGTCATTGTTTTTCTGTTTTTGCTAATTCATGCTGCCCACTTTGTTGGTTCCAGATAGGCAGAAATCCCTTTGATCCTCTCCACTTCAGTGACCTATGCAGAGTTACAGGTTGTAAGGAGGCCGAGGCCATATGTGATTGTTCCTACACCAAGGGCACATGTGAAGTCACCCATTTCTCAAACAAGTGTTCCTATGATTCCCACTGAAGGAAGGATTATATCTGATGTGCTCCATGAGCATTTTGCATGTATTCTTTTGAAAAGGAAGAGACCCAAGAGAAGAGCAAGGGAAGATGATTATGAGTTAAAAGATTTTCTAGACAAAACAACACATTTGGGGAACAACATGTGGTATCAACACTTGAAGGAGGTAGGAAAAAGGACCTCTGAGGAAGATTGCTATGTTTGTGCTCTCCTACCTTTTGCTATGGGGAAGTCTAAAATATGCTCATTGTCTAACTCACCTTGCACTCTGCCATACAAGAGGTCAATTCCAGGGTCGAACAGCATTTTTGGTAGGGGTGACTGAATGGTGGCGAGTTCCAAAAAGCAGATGCTCACCTGAGAAAGAAGAGATCTATTGGACTCCTTGATCGAACAAAGACAGATAACTATTTCTCAGCCAAATGGATAGAAGCCTTCAATTCTATTCCATATAAACACATGTTGTTCAGTCAGACTCCAGCAGTGCTTGCGAGGATCTTTATGCCAGGGATCCAGACGATGGCGAATGCCAAATGCTTACAGATAACCAGATAGGAGCTCCAGCAGATGATCAACACTACCAGAAAGGGATTCAGTGCTCTCAAGGAAGAACTGAGAGCCATACGACTGATGACTCTTAAGAATAGATATGTCCTGGACATGATTACAGCAATGGATGGAGGTGTTTGTGCCAAAATCGAAGAATCATGTTGCACATTCTTAACTTCTTATGATGATGAAAATGGCACCTTGACAGAGGCCAAAATGATGTTGACAAACTTGCACGGCAAGATAGAAGATGAAGTAGAAGACATTGCTGATGACAGCTGGTTTGCGGTAATCTCCTCATGGTTTCCACAATGGATGGCACATATATTCATGTTCCTTGGAGCCCTGTTAGTAATAATCATATTTGGATTATGTGTGGTCAGAATAATAATTGCTCAGTGCAAAAGGACTGCAAAGAAAGCAACAGGAATGAAAATCATGATTGATGTTGTTTCTGGGTTTGGACTCAAAGAGCTGACAGATGAAGAAATCAGAGACTATGTTAAGGCTAGTATTCATGCACCGGAGGGAATGAAATTCCTGTTTCCAAGAAACCACAAGAAGTATGTGGGAAGGTGGATAAACTGCAGTCTGAATGTACAAAGCAGTCTTATGAACTGGAGTGTTGATGAACATGTGCAATTGTCAAGATGCCTGAAGGAAGTAATAAAGATATGGACTCCAAAGAAACACTTCTTCAGAAGAGGATGTCTGAATGTGGAGACTGTTGAGAGAGTGGTTGATGAATCGCCCAGACAGGGAGAGTGTAAGGGAGGATCCAAGTACCTCTACCGGAAGTTCAGCCCCTATTCTACATATATGTTGGCAACCAAAAATTGCGACATGTGCAAAGCCAATGATGGTGCCTATATCGCGAAACGTTCTTGAAACAAGGTATCCATTGAGAAAACCCCACATGTATCCACGAAGAAATGTCAGTCTCCTGAAGACATTCCCAAAGAAGTGTGAAAATGAATGAAAGAGAGGATTGGTGATGTCACATGAAGCAAACGTGACGCACCCAGAAGAGATGCAAATGAAGAAAGAATATAGACCTTATAGAATCTGATGACGAAGAATTAAATGACATGATATGATATTTTATTTATATCGCGCTCGTACACAAGTGTTTCCAAGCATGACCAGGCAAATGGAGGGGAACAAGAGAGAACAAAAACAATGATCTTACTAGGCCCAGTGACATTGACAATGCGCAAGTGCATGCACAGGGAAAAGGGGGAAAGTTCATGGAAGGGCGGGAAGTGGAGAGTGTGGAACAGAGGACAGAACAGAATAAATAATAGGTAAAATAAATAATAAAATAAAGGTGGTTGTTAGGGAGAATTCTCTGTTTAGGCTGAATTTCCTAACCTAGTGAGTCCCCCAGCAGCTTTGCTGGACTTCTGGAGTTTGTTTTTTCCATCCTGCCAAGAGTGAGACTCTTTTTCTCCCACTCTTGGACATGAATGTGTGTAATTCCTTTGAATGTTAATGTGTTCTATGGGCTATGGGGTCTTTTACTCCATAGGGTCTCATATGTTTTTCTATGTGTGTTACACCGCACCCTACGTGCCGTAACACTGGGGCGTCCTAGCGGACCTCTGTCATAGACTCCATACCCGGGGACTGACTACTGTCTCCCCGGGCATGTAAAGTCACCATTGGCTTTACTAGACCTAAATTTACTAACAGAACTAGTACAAACCATCCTAGTGTGGACGTACAAGTAGGGGTAATTCGATTACTCCTGGATCTGTTACTCGAGGGGGCACTGTCCCGTCCCCCCTCATCGAGTTTTGGCTGGTGGCAGTGGAAACTACTTGCTATGTTCGACCCCGAATATAACCCTATGGGATTCTTCCCATTGTTAGAGATTGATACTGTTTCTCATTAATCTCTAACATACCTCCGGTCTACTTATCTTAAATAAGTCTATCGGATGGTATTTTCTGCCAGAACTCAGCTTTTTAAAATGGCGTTTGTGTTCGTCTCTGTGACTCCTAAACCAAAGGTTGAGCCCTTCGTTCCACTTTTGGTGGGCTTCTGTACAGAGACCCTCCAAAGTGGTGCCATTCTGTCTGGGATACCACAGGGGTGTGGGAGGGGGTTTAGGCACCCTGGACCGAGTTGCCTTGCCAACTCCGGTCGCACTCTGGTGTGATTGGCCCAAGTGGTGAGCCTCCCTGTTCAACACTTAGCGTGTGTTGATTGACAGCTAGGCTGAATGAAGGGGGGTTTTCTGCATAAAAGCAGGGCTTTTGGGACTGGATCTTCAGAAGTCGCCAAAGGACCTAAGAATCCGACGAGGGTAAAGCCGAGCCAACCTGCAACGACGACACCTCCGGTGGAGCCCTGCTGAACCGACTCACCACTTCATGACGACAGAGGAGATCTCCCTGCCGGAGAGTCTCTTCCCCTGACTGGTGGGAACAACCAGTCCCCTTTGCTTTTTCTTCACCTCAGGACGCAGTGGTCGAATTGCCTGTGCAGAGCACCTCGGCAACCGGATAGCCACTACCCCTGTACCGTGACCAAAAGGTGGTGCCTTGTGATGGAGCACTCCGCGGCTGGTCTCTTCCCTGGTGGTGCACCGGACTTCACTTTTCTTCGACGACGAGATAATCTCTACTCTTGGCAAAGACCCGACGTGCATCCACCACCAGGAACAACTGCCCCCGCCGGAGCTGTCTCTCCACAATCAAGGTACTGTGTCCGCCTGGCTTCCCTTGTTGCCGGATAGAGTGAGGTGTCTTAATCCTCGCCTCTCCATAGGGTCGCCTCTAAGCTTTCTCTAGCGTATTGTTCTGAACTGGTTCAATCTTCCAATAACAATTTGCTACACAGACTCAAACGCATTTCCACAAAGAGACTTTTTGGGACATATCGCCTTGCCTCTCTCCGAGTGGGCCTGGCCTCTGAACTGTATGATCTATTGTGGTTCTTGTCTTCTTGCCTTGCATTTTTCCCGTGAAGCATTGAACTGTGTTGATTTCGTAACCTACTATTTTTCTCTCCCGTCCTAAACGAATACTAGAGTGCCATCTAGGTGGCAGCATACACCTCTGTCTGAAAAAAAATGATGCTGGTAAAACCTAGACTTGTCGAACTATTGTTAGGGGGATTGATCTTTTGCTTCGTAGAGTAATTGTAATTGAATTAATTGCTGTGATAGTGCCAGAGTGTTTTCTATAGATGTTCCGTTATAAATAAATACCTTTATATCTTTACACTGAAGCCTTGTTGCGTGTTTGCTTGTCTTACTGTGAAGAATTGACCTATATTGTATACTCCACATACTGCTTAACTCTTCTTGAGGGAAGTCTGACTGCTCAGCCACAGCTACCAAGTGAATCTGTGTGGTACAGACTGCTACCAAGTGGGTTTACTGCCAAACACCTGTAGTCCTAAATCTTTTTCAGTGGTCCCAGAGGGAACTGCACAGGTTTCTGCCTAACACTGGTGTACAGCGGTGGGATTTGGATCGAGTATACAGTTTAGAGTGCTTTTCGACACTTTTGGATAACTAACCACAAAGCTTAGCACTAAAAAGCAACTTTCAAAAACATGTCTACGATAGAAGCTTACAGTCAAGAGTCCTTGTCAGGTGAAAATACTGAGAGTTTGCGAGCTCTCTGTAGGCAAGAGAATCTTTCTGTAAGAGGCAAGAAATTAGAACTAATAGAAAGATTGCTGGTGAACCAAAGTCTGGGTACTGGTTCAGAGGAACCAATTTCTCCAGCAAATGTAGATAACAGTGATGGTGATGATCTAAATCATAATTGTGATGATAGTGATGAAGAGGCTGAAGAGGAAGGAGAGGCTAACGAAACTGTCTCCCCTGCTCCTCTACCTGCCTTACCCGCTGTACCTACGGGGCCCATACCAGGTCCCACAAGTAACCCTGCTTATTTTAAACTTGAAAAAATGAAGCTCGAATTAGAATATAAACGGTTCTTGGCTCAATCTGAACGAAACCAAGAGCTCGAGTTCAGACGGATGAATGCCCAGGCTGAGCAGAAGCAAGCTGAGTTAAGACTCAGGGAAATAGAACTTAATCACGAGTTAGAGATGAAAAAGTTGTCTATGGAAAATGCTTCTCTCTCCTCTGGTTCCTCTAGGCGCTACAGTCCCAAAAGACCCCGGATGCCGAAGGAATTAGTGGGTATGTATGAACCGAGATTGGATGTGTTGGATTGGTTAAAACTGTTTGAGTACAATCATGGGCTCCAGGACATCACCGGGAACGATTTACTTCCCTGGTTGTTCTCTAGGCTCCCTCCTGTTGCGACTGATGTGGTAATGGAATTGGGGGAGGCGGATAAGATGGATTACGAAAGTGTGAAACTAGCTTTGATAGCTAGATTCAGGAAGACCCCTTCCCAGTATCTTAAGAGGTTTAGAAACCTCAAAAAGCATGATGGTACCCCTTGGGCTACCTGGGTGAGTGAAGGGTTGAAAAACTTAGAGGGATGGATTAAGGGTTACAAAGTGAACACTTATGAGGGTATGAAGAATCTTTTTATGTTGGAGTCGATTTATGATGCTTGTTCTTCTGAGCTCAGACAGCACTTGGCTGATTCGAAGGAATTAGATTCCCGGAAGCTGGCGAAGGCTGCTGACTTGTGGGTTGCCAACAGGGCCACTCACAAGGATTCTGGGGCAACTCAGAAAAATGATGAGGGAAAACATCCTAAAAAAGACTCAAAAGAGAATTCTAATAACTCAAATTCCAAGAGGGCCCCAAACAAAACCAGAAGGGTAAGCCACAAAAAAAACCGCAACAGAATAGTGTTTCTTCTGGTGTAAAACCGGAAGGAGGCCAGAACAAGCCACCATTCCAGAAAGCATTCGGTAAATGCTTTGTTTGTGGCTCGACTGACAACGTGAAAGGAGATCCCAGATGTAAGGGTAAACCTTCAGGGGTCCAGCTTGTCTCCTTAGCCTTCGCTCCAGAGGAGGAAGTCCAAATGACAAGTGGAAACTTTCTACTGCTAGCTGACGAACCCATTGGAGTCTCAGCCAGCGTTTCTTTAGTATCTCTGGGGTTGTGGGAACAACAGAATTTAGATGTCTATAATTCTATCCCCGATAATACTAAAGAGTATTATAAGGACAGTGTCCAGGTGAATGGTCAGGAGACGCCTGCCATTAGGGACACTGGGGCCAGCATAACTGTGGTGGATAAATCGTTTTTTCAGGCTGAGGATGTTGCTAAGGCACCGAAACGCCTCACCAAGTTAGCTGGAGTAACTGTGCAGATGCTTCCCCAATTACCAGTTCTCATCCAGTGTAACGACATGACTGTGAAGATACCTGTCAGCATACAGAGTGAGGTACCAGGACGCGTACTGTTGGGTAATGATTTGAAAACTCTTGGAGTTGTATCGCATACTCCCAGACCTCCTAGTAAACGGTTACAGGAGCTAACCAGACCTGCAAGAGAGAGGACCATGCGCGGTACTCTCCAGGAGATGATGAAGAAAGAAATCACTCCTGCTCCACTGGAATTATTGGCCGCTGTCTCAAAGAAAACAGAAGCGAAAGGGAAACCTAAGACTTCTGCCCCGAAACCCGCAGCCAGCTTTTCAGTGCAGCCAACACGGACTTCCCCGCGGTTGTCCAAATTTACACCCGTAACTCCACCTCCAGCTGAGGCTGAGAGGGGGGTACAACCCTGTGTGGTAGAATTAGACTCTGAGGAAGAGCTAATAGAAGGCCAGGAACTCAATGGAGATCTGGATCCTGTTGACCATCCTGAGCTGCAGTCTTTACTGGCAGAAAGTGGACCCAGCAGGGCAGACTTCAGTAAGGGACAGAGGGAATGTCCAACTCTGGAAGGTCTTTGCAACCAGGCAGAAGCTCAGGCTGAAGGGCAAGAGCCTGGGAAATACAGGTTGCACTGGGAAGATGGCCTCTTCTACAGTGAACCGACCGAGTCTGCACCTGGAGACTACAAACGACTTGTAGTACCCCAAGAGAACAGACCACAGTTCTTGCAGTTAGCCCACGAGATTCCTTTGGCTGGTCACTTGAGTTTCAAGAAGACTAAGGAAAGGCTCTCTCTCTACTTCTATTGGCCAAAGATGGGGGCCGAAGTGGAAAAACACTGCAGGAGCTGCCACACCTGCCAGACCTCTGGTAAGGTTGGCTCCAAGAATGTGGCACCTTTAGTGCCTCTCCCAGTTGTGGGAATCCCATTTGAGAGAGTAGGGATTGACATTGTTGGTCCCCTTGATCCTCCAACCTCCTCAGGCAACAGGTTTATACTTGTTGTAGTAGACCATGCTACTAGGTATCCTGAGGCAATTCCAATGAGGGCTGTTACAGCTCCGGCTGTGGCTAAGGCCCTCCTTGGTATTTTTACTAGGGTTGGGTTTCCTAAGGAAGTAATCTCTGACAGGGGGTCAAACTTTATGTCCCACTACATGAAAGCCATGTGGAAACCTGTGGAGTTACTTACAAGTTCTCAACAGCTTATCACCCACAAACCAATGGGTTGGTAGAACGGTTCAACCGAACCATGAAGAGCATGATAGGTGCTTTAGAAGAACCCCTTAAGCGTAAGTGGGACCTTCTACTGCCATGCCTTTCTACTGCCATGCCTTCTCTTTGCTTATAGAGAAGTCCCTCAGGAGGGAGTAGGTTACTCTCCCTTCGAACTTCTCTATGGTCATCCCGTCAGAGGTCCATTGGCCCTGATTAAGGAGGGGTTGGAGAGTGCTCCTTCCCCCAAGCCAGTCAGAGTGACTGACTACGTGATAGGTCTCCGGAGGAGAATGTCACACATGATGACGGAAGCAAGCGATAACTTGAAAGCTGGACAAGCATTGGTCAAGCACTGGCACGATCAAAAGGCTAACATGGTTCAGTTCGCTCAAGACCAGCTCGTTCTCGTTATGATCCCAACAAGGCAGAGGGCCTTGCAAGACAAGTGGATGAGACCCTTCAGAGTTGTGGGTAAACTCGGAGAGGTCAACTATCTGGTGGACTTGGGCAATCCCAAGGAGGCTCCGACAGTCTTTCACACCAACCGACTCAAAGCGTATGTCTCAAGACCCGATGTAGGAGCGTTGCTTCTAGCATTATCCGAGGAAGAAGAGAGTGAAGCTCTTCCGGATCTCCTCAGAGGCTTACCTTTAGACGAAAAAATTGAAGGAGTAAATCTCTCCTCCAATCTGACACCCGAGCAACAAGAAGAGTGCAAATCTATGTTGAATCAGTTTGTCTCTCTGTTCTCGCTTTTGCCAGGCTTGACCCCTTGGGGCCAGCACTACATACTCACTGGTGACTGTCTGCCGGTCAAAAGCAGAGGATACAGAATGTCAGAAAACGTACGAACCCACATCAAAGGTGAGGCCAGCAAGATGCTCGATCTCGGGGTAATAGAGCCCTCTACTAGTCCATGGTCTAGCCCAGTTGTGTTAGTACCAAAGGCCGGATCTAAAGAGCTTAGATTCTGCGTGGATTATAGAGCTCTTAATGCAGTCACCAAGACTGATGCCCACCCTTTGCCAAGAACAGATGAGTTGGTGGATAAACTTGGCGCCGCCAAGTTCCTCAGCACATTTGACTTGACGTCAGGCTATTGGCAAATAGCCCTGACAGACCATGCCAAGGAGAAAACTGCATTTTCTACCCCCGTTGGCTTATACCAGTTTAAGGTAATGCCTTTCGGATTGAAGAATGCACCTGCTACGTTTCAACGGATGGTAAACCAGGTTCTGAACGGGATGGAGGACTTCTGCATGGCATACTTGGATGACATCGCAGTGTTCAGCAATTCCTGGGAAGAACATGTAACCCACCTGAGAGATGTTTTGCAGGCTCTTGGACAAGCCAATCTGACCATCAAGGCGAGTAAATGCCAAATTGGACAGAGTAAGGTAGTCTATCTTGGACATGTGGTAGGAGGTGGAGAAATAAGGCCTTTGCTCAGTAAGATTGAAGCTGTGCAAAACTGGAAAACACCTACTACTCAAACCCAAGTGAGATCCTTCCTGGGCCTCACTGGGTACTACAGGAATTTCATAGAGAACTATGGGACCATAGCTTCTCCACTGAATGTCATCTCCTCGCCCAAATTCCCTAAAAAGGTTAGATGGAACGAGGAGTGCAATCAGGCTTTTGAAAACCTGAAAAAGGCTCTTTGCCAAGCTCCAGTACTCAGAGCTCCTGATTACCGCCAACACTTCATTGTGCAGACAGATGCTTCAAATGTAGGAATAGGTGCCGTACTTAGTCAACTGGATGGGAAAGGTAGGGTGCACCCTGTTTGCTTCATCAGCTGCAAGCTGAAGGATCCTGAAACAAGGTGGGCAACAATCGAAAGAGAGTGCTTTGCTATTGTGTGGGCTCTGAAGAAGTTTAGGCCGTACTTATATCGTTCAACTTTTGTCATTCAGACTGACCACCAACCCTTCAGATGGTTAATGAAAACCCAAAACTATTGAGATGGTCGATCTGCCTGCAAGGGTTTGATTTCACCATTGAGCACAGGTCAGGGTGTCACCACCAAAATGCTGATGGTCTCTCTAGGATGTATGTCATCGACTAGAGGTATGAGATGCATCCAGGAGTGGATTAAATCCTCCTGTCCCTTAGTCTGGGGGGAGGCGAGTGTTAGGGAGAATTCTCTGTTTAGGCTGAATTTCCTAACCTAGTGAGTCCCCCAGCAGCTTTGCTGGACTTCTGCAGTTTGTTTTTTCCATCCTGCCAAGAGTGAGACTCTTTTTCTCCCACTCTTGGACATGAATGTGTGTAATTCCTTTGAATGTTAATGTGTTCTATGGGCTATGCGGTCTTTTACTCCATAGGGTCTCATATGTTTTTCTATGTGTGTTACACGGCACCCTACGTGCCGTAACACTGGGGCGTCCTAGCGGACCTCCGTCATAGACTCCATACCCGGGGACTGACTACTGTCTCCCCGGGAATGTAAAGTCACCATTGGCTTTACTAGACCTAAATTTACTAACAGAACTAGTACAAACCATCCTAGTGTGGACGTACTAGTAGGGGTAATTCGATTACTCCTGTATCTGTTACTCGAGGGGGCACTGTCCCGTCCCCCCTCGTCGAGTTTTGGCTGGTGGCAGTGGAAACTACTTGTTATGTTCGACCCCGAATATAACCCTATGGGATTCTTCCCATTGTTAGAGATTGATACTGTTTCTCATTAATCTCTAACATACCTCCGGTCTACTTATCTTAAATAAGTCTATCGGATGGTATTTTCTGCCAGAACTCAGCTTTTTAAAATGGCGTTTGTGTTCGTCTCTGTGACTCCTAAACCAAAGGTTGAGCCCTTTGTTCCACTTTTGGCGGGCCTCTGTACAGAGACCCTCCAAAGTGGTGCCATTCTGTCTGGGTTACCACAGGGGTGTGGGAGGGGGTTTAGGCACCCTGGACCGAGTTGCCTTGCCAACTCCGGTCGCACTCTGGTGTGATTGGCCCAAGTGGTGAGCCTCCCCGCTCACCACTTAGCATGTGTTGATTGACAGCTAGCCTGAATGAATGGGGGTTTTCTGCATAAAAGCAGGGCTTTTGGGACTGGATCTTCAGAAGTCGCCACAGGACCTAAGAATCCAACGAGGGTAAAGCTGACCGACCTGCAACGACGACACCTCCGGTGGAGCCCTGCTGAACCGACTCACCACTTCCCGAAGACAGAGGAGATCTCCCTGCCGGAGAGTCTCTTCCCCTGACTGGTGGGAACAACCAGTCCCCTTTGCTTTTTCTTCGCCTCAGGACGCAGTGGTCGAATTGCCCGTGCAGAGCACCTCGGCAACCGGATAGCCACTACCCCTGTACCGCGACCAAAAGGTGGTGCCTTGTGACGGAGCACTCCGTGGCTGGTCTCTTCCCTGGTGGTGCACCGGACTTCACTTTTCTTCGACGACGAGATCATCTCTACTCTTGGCAAAGACCCGACGTGCATCCACCACCAGGAACAACTGCCCCCGCCGGAGCTGTCTCTCCACAATCAAGGTACTGTGTCCGCCTGGCTTCCCTTGTTGCCGGATAGAGTGAGGTGTCTTAATCCTCGCCTCTCCATAGGGTCGCCTCTAAGCTTTCTCTAGTGTATTGTTCTTAACTGGTTCAATCTTCCAATAACAATTTGCTACACAGACTCGAACGCATTTCCACAAAGAGACTTTTTGGGACATATCGTCTTGCCTCTCTCCGAGTGGGCCTGGCCTCTGAACTTTATGATCTATTGTGGTTCTTGTCTTCTTGCCTTGCATTTTTCCCGTGAAGTATTGAACTGTGTTGATTTCGTAACCTACTATTTTTCTCTCCTAGAGTGCCATCTAGGTGGCAGCATACACCTCTGTCTGAAAAAAAGTGATGCTGGTAAAACCTTGACTTGTCGAACTATTGTTAGGGGGATTGATCTTTTGCTTCGTAGAGTAATTGTAATTGAATTAATTTTCGTGATAATGCCAGAGTGTTTTCTATAGATGTTCTGTTATAAATAAATACCTTTATATCTTTACACTGAAGCCTTGTTGCGTGTTTGCTTGTCTTACTGTGAAGAATTGACCTATATTGTATACTCCACATACTGCTTAACTCTTCTTGAGGGAAGTCTGACTGCTCAGCAACGGCTACCAAGTGAATCTGTGTGGTACAGACCGCTACCAAGTGGATTTACTGCCAAACACCTGTAGTCCTAAATCTTTTGCAGTGGTCCCAGATGGAACTGCACAGATTTCCGCCTAACAGTGGTGCAGCCAGCAAGTGGCAAGTGCTAGAGTAGTCAAATAGGTTATATCTGATAAGTGCCGAAGAAATGTGGGAGGGGGACTGTATGGGTACATATACAGACCCCAGTGTAAGGTGTGGCCCAGAGGCCGTGCAGGAGGGTGGCAGGATCAGCAGGTACCTGGGCCTGAAGGACAGAGGGTGGCCGGGTGCACAGTGCCGAGAGAGAAAACAGATCAGTGGGGAAGAAGAGGGGCAAATGCAGAAGTGAAGAGGAAGGTCCAGAGGTGCTTCCGGAATCGTAGATGGTTCACCTTAAGTTTCAAGGTGGCCGGGAGGCTGTCCCAAAGGGAGGCCCCAGCCGAGGACAGAGCTCTACCCCCAGCTTGTTTCTTTGAAAAACAACTGACCCTGAGGTAGTTAGAAGTAGAGGAGTGAAGGACTCAAGAGGGGAGGTATTTACTGAGGGATAGTTGAAGGTATTTTCGACCCAGGACCCAGAAAGCCTTGTGGACAATGCAGAGGGTTTTAATTCAATCCTTGGATCCACTGGGAGCCAATAAAGGGATTTCAGAGCTGGAGAAATACGATCCCAGGGCTTGAGGACAAGGACATATCTCGCAGACCTGTTCTGAATTTTTTGTAAAGGGCAGAGAGTAGAGGGAGTTAGATTTAGAAAGAGGCTGTTACAGTAGCCCAACCTAGAGAGAACCAGAGCTTGGAAGACAGTGAGCTTCTGAGGGAAGCAGAGGAAAGTAAGAGTACCTCTAAGGAGGTACATAAAGAATTTTGACTTTTTAGAGACATCAGAGATGTTTGCGGAGAAAGAAAGTGTGGAGTCCAAAATGACCCTGAGGTTCTTAGCCTCACAGGTAGGGGTATGAGGAGGGCTAAGGCATGCCACCCAGAGAGTGAGGGGAAAGGATGGTGAAGGTGTACCAATGAGGAGGATCTCAGTCTTGTTGACATTTAGACAAGGATCATTGGTTGCACACCAATTTTGAATGGTGATTAGGCAATCAGAGATGAGGGAAGGAGAAGAGGTGGCTGAAGGAAGCCTGAAAATGAGTTATGTGTCATCAGCATAGCACTGGAAGTTTGAGCAGAAAATGGTAATGCAGGAGGCAAGAGTTGCCAGGTATTGGTTAAAGAGCCAAGGTGAAAGGTTAGACACCTGAGGAACACCGCAGGTAGAGAGGGAGATAGGAGATAGGAAGGATGAAGTTGCACCTGGGAGGGTGGATCAGAAAGGAAAGAGGTCAGCCAGGCCAGAGCGTGATTGGTGATATCCAGGTTGTCACAGAGATGACTGAACAGGGTGTTATGGTTGACCATATTGAATAAAGAGGAGAGATCAACTAGGATGAGGACAGAGGGAATGTTAGAGTCAAGGTTGGAGAGCAGGTCTTCGCAGATGTTCAGGAGAGCAGTGTCCATGCTTCCGGCAGCTCTGAAACGAGATTGATGGTCATGGAGAGAGCTAACAGAGTCGGAATTAAGGTTAAGCTGAGAGATGGCCTGCTTTTCCAGGAGCTTTCCCAAAAAGGGAGTAACGGAAATTTGGCAATAATTAGCAGGACAAGGGGGATAAGCTGTGGGTTTCATGAAGAGAGGATGCCCCTTTAGAGGGGAGGGGAAGATCCAGAGGCAAAGGATAGGTTGCATAAATAGGCAAGGGACAGAGCAAGTGCATCTATGTGGTCCTTAATGGTGTTTGAGGGACATGGATGAACCTGTTTTGATGAGGATTTCATAGATCAGACTTTTCTAGCAACCTCAGAAAAGAGTTAAGGAGGAGAAAGAGCGAGGGGATGGATGAGGGAGGGTCTGCAAGCCAAGAAGGAGAATGGAGAGTAGGGGGAACACGAGGAGAGGATGGACAAGATGACCTGGGTTTTAGAAATAAAGTGAGAGGCAAGGGCATTGCAAAGAGCCTGAGAGGTGAGAGGAGGGGTGGAGACTGCAGCAGGGTTGGCCAGCTCCGTGCAGATTTTAAAGAGTTTGGCTGAGTTGTAAGATGCCTTTGAGACACAAGCTTGAATGTGGACTCTCTTCTTGGTGTGGACAGCGAGTCTGTATTGCCTTTGGAGCAGGCGGCAGGACAGTATGTCAGAGGATGCGCAAGAAGCCCTCGATTTCCTCTCGGCCGACCTACACTTATCTTTAAGTGTAGCTAGGTCAGAGTCATACCAAGAATTGCACTTGGCTTTGGACTTCAAACGGATCCTCATGACGTGGGCAAGAGCATAAAGAGTAACAGAGATAGAGGAGAAGAGCAGGGACAGGGCTGTGTCTGTGTGTGAGTCAGCCTGGGTTGCTGGAGGGTGGAGAAGGTGGTGGAAAAAGCCGCGACTGACACACGCTTCATGGCCCGGATGTCCGAGAAGGTGGGTGGCAATTTTGGGGTAGGCTTGGCTTGAGGGGAGGAGATGGAAAGATGAGAGGAGATGAGGCAGTGATTACGCCAGGCGAGAGGAGTGGTGAGGGGGGTAGAGAGGTGGAGACCAGAGGAGATCAAGACATCAAGTGTGTGACCAGCAGAATGAATCGCATAGGTCACGTAAGAGCACATATTTGGAGCAGGGAGAATCAAGATGGATTTTGAGGTCACCAAGGAGGAGGAGTTGAGTGGTTGAGGCCTGGATGGAGGAGGCGAGGTCTGCCCACTTTGAGAGAAAAGCAGTGATTTGACCAGGGGGCTAGTATAGAGTAGCAACAGTAAGAGAGTGGCTAGGAGAGGGAGAGAGAGAGCCTGCAGGCAAGGAATTCAAAAGAGGTATACGTCTGAGTGGGGATGATAGAGGCAGGAATCCACTCAGGGAAGATCAGGGCTACACCCTCTGCGGGCCGGTTGGATCTGGGGGCAGAGAGGATCTTGTAGCTATCAGGGAGGAGAGTGACAAAACTTGTGACAGAGCTGGCCGTGAACCACGTCTCGGTTAGACCAAGGACATCAAGGTCAAGTTCTTCTAGGAGGTGGCAGATGTCAGAGGAGTATTTGAAAGCCGAGTGGGAGTTGACAGTGGCAAGATGAAGAAGGTTGCCATCCTTAAAGACCTTCCGGGGAGTGGTACAAATCAGAAGTACGCCCTGCAGGGGTGTATAGGGAGCTTGAGATGGGGCAGAGGAGGAAGGAAAGGAGAGCAAGGTTGCCAAGGGAAACGAGTAGGGGACAGCTGGAGATGAGAGGAAGTTGATGAGTCGAGGGAACCACCTATCAAAGAGGAGGAGATTAGCCTGAGGGCCTTGCACCATGACAGTGCCATTTAGATAGACATTAATGATGACTCTGGAGGAGTCAAAGGAATCTATAAGGACTTCCCAGTGGGTGCCACCATTAATGGGAGAGGAGGAGACAGGACAGAGCACAGAGATCATGTGAGGGCTCCAGAGACCTGGTGAAGGAACGAAAAAAAGAGGATGTCGGTGAGGGTTTGTCTTGCGGAGGCGCTGGAATAGGTATGAGCGATGGGGAGACCAGAGTTGGAAGCCAAGATATCCTTTTTAAATGTTTTCTTACCAGAATTAGTGAGCAGGGAAGGATAGTTGATAGAGAAGCAGTTGAAGTAAATAGGAGAAACAGGTAACGCCATGGGCAGGTAGAGAGAGAAGGCAGTAGGAGAAATATGCAAGCACAACGGTATGGCACAGTCACTTGGCTAGCAACTTACAATTGAGGGCCAAAGTAAAGTGAAAAACACACCCAAATTTGATTAACAAAAACACACCCAAATTTGACTTTCAAAAACACACCCAAATTTGATTTACAGAAACACACCCACATTTAACTTTTAAAAACACTCCCAAATTTGAGTTAAAAAGCACACCCATATTTGACTTTCAAAAATAATCCCAATGTTGACTTTCAAAAATCACCCGAATTTGATTTACAGAAACACACCCAAATTGGATTTTCGAAAACACACCCAAATTTGATTTTCTAAAACACTCCCAAATTTGACTTTCAAAAACACACCCAAATTTGATTTTCAAAAACACACTGAACATTGATTTTCAAAAACACACCCACATTTGACTTACAAAGGCAAATGCTAAGGCACCATTGGTAAAAGAAATGAGGTATGGGTTAGAGGTGAGTGCAGGAACAACAGCATGAGAGAGCATACAGGGAGACCAGTTGGAACAGGTAGAGGGGGATTGAAGGTCCATGAAGGGAAAAGAAAAGGTAGGTAGAAGGAGGGAACTAACCCATGGAGAGTGAATTAGGAGAGTCTTGGTAGTCCAGTTTCATAGCTGAGTGAGCTGGCAGCCCCTGGGAGGGTCAGTTTGCAGTAGTAGCTTCATGTAGCATCCGGTAGATGACAGGGAGCAGGCAGGGGCCTTAGAAGTGGGCCTTTGTAGAGTGGGCCGGCCCCCTCCTCCCAGTCCCGCGGAATGGCTGATGTAGTCCCAGGAAGTCAATTGAGGGGGGACCGTGAAAGGCTAAGCAGGCTGCATCAAAAGCCTGCAGCCATCTTAGAAGGGGGTGGGGGTTTTCTTATGCAAGCAAAATAGTTACTGTTTCTTCCACAATATGGCCAAAATGCAGCACAATGCTTTCAAATGCACGTGGTTTGTAACACATGCTTCAGAAAAGAATACAGCAAACAAATAAGGCAGTGCAAAATAAGTAAAATGCCCAAATAGGAAATAAAATGAAGAAACTATTTCAATCTTCATTTTTCGTTTCTGCAGTGATGTGAGCAGCATTTTGGGAGCAAAATGAAGATTGCATTCAAAAAACCACAAAACCATTTTACAATTGTACAGATGCAGTAGCACAAGTAGACAAAGTAATCAGAAGGCTGGCTATGTAGTAAATAGATTCCAGGTGATGCGCCAATGTATACATATAGGAATGTATAGAATCTGGAAGTTCCACAGAGCATGTTAGCAAATTTGGACCCCATGAATGAAAGGGCCGAAAGTGTGGCACAGCAGAATGAGAATAGCTGATGGTGAAGGAAGATTTGAGAAACGCTTTCCTGGCCTATGTCAAGAGTTGGGGCCGCAGAGAGCCTTGCCATCTACTCAAGAACATACAATAAAGTGAGAAACAAGCTCAGCTCCTGTTTAAGGTGGAATGAAAGTCAGTGAGGGTGCCAGGATTTCTTCATTTAATACTATTAAATAGTATAAAATACAACAAAGAGCTCAAAAACGTTATCTCCAGTCACATGGTCAGATGAAAATAGACTTTGGTCGAGCAACACCGAGACCAAAAGATAAGGGCATGCTACACTTCCTTTTATTCTCAGGCATAGTGAGCCTCTGCAAGGCCGAGTTCAAAGGAGTTAATTGAATGGCAGACCACAGGAGTGATGATGAATGTTGGGCTAATTGGGTGGGAAGGCATGACCAGGCCAACTCCCAAGCACCTGGGGTATCAGCTTGCGTGCTGCTAGCAAGTGGGATATTCCAGAAGGGTACATGTGTGCCAAACAATTATAGAGGGATTAAGGAGCCCTTTAATTTGAGAAGCCAATAGTATGTTGTGTATTATTCTCACACAGAAGATGACTTGCAGTTGGGCTGGGCTTAAATGTCCATCTGAACTCAGAGACCCAATCATGTCCCAGTATCCAATAGAAAGTATATGTTCCCCATTGACCAACCACAACCCTTAGTAGGTTTTCTTATTTGCCACATAGTATGATGTCACTTATGAAAATGTTTTAGTATGAAAGAATGTTTTTATGATATGTTTTCAAGAACTCATTAAGCAAACTATGTGGCGTCCGTTTATATCCATTGTACTCCCTGTTTTAAAGACATGTTATTAAAACAGCTTTGACTTTTACCAACTTCCTGAGTTGGTCTGATTATTGATGTATCAATAAGATCTGCATCCCCATCCATCTCAGATACTGTTATCTCGTCTTAAAGGACCTGGTCCTCGGGTTAATCGCCCGCTTTTCTCGCGTTGTCCTGTAAGATCTTAAAGATTTACGTCTTCCATACTATCACCTTTTACTTCCTGAGAGGTAAGGGGAGCAGAAGGCTCAACACCTTCCTCCTTACACTGATTCAGCATCCAATCTTCGAGTGGTGGATCCTCCCACTCTTCTTGGTACATCTTCCAAAGCTCTAGAGTATCTAACCTTTTTTCTAATTTCTTTCTTGTGTACGCAGCATGCAATTATGTGGTCATGTGTTGCAATACTGCTTTCGACAGTGATCCCCCTTGTGGCCATGGCATAAACATCTTATCTGCCGTGCCTTTCACCCATTCCGCACTATACTGTTTGAGCTAAGGCATGTGATTTGGCAATGTCTTACATAAATGCATCAGAGGAGTAATGTCTCCCATTGTGACAAGTCTCAATTGACTGTCAATTCTTACCAGTGTTTACAAATACCTTTATAAAACAACAAATATGAGCGCCCTCCAACAATCGCCGCCCAAAATCTTTATCTCTCCAATTTTTCTCTCTATTTCTGAATCGGTACTGATTTCTTCCCTAAACAGACAATATAACTTTTTTACCTTGTCTCAATTCTCATACAACAGTTCATGTTACTTCTCAACACCTTAATTTCGACAGAAATACATAAACAGAGAGCCAATTCGACTCTTTACATAAACCTAAGTGATCACTCTTAATTTCTGCCCCTAATAATACCCTAATTACAGAGTTTAGATTGTCTTCTTATGCAGACCTGTCCTGCACATAGCCTAATTTACTCCGACTGGAGTGTAAGACAATCTCTTCTAAAACCCCCTTGGGTTAGGACTCTCAGGCCTACTCTTCTATCTCTCTCTTAATACATTATAAAAATCTCCCGTTACCCATGTTACTTTTTCCGTTACTCCCCTGTTAGTTTTCCTGTTACTTTCTAAACTACCACAATTCCATCCCCTCAGTTTGCCATTCCCCTTAGTCTACTCACCAATCGCTTTTTGGCTCGAAGCCTTCGGTATCGACTTCCTCCTCCAATCGACCACTTTCGACTTCCACCCTCAAAGCGCCTGTGGAAACCAGGTAGGCATTTTGTCAAAGAGGGACCCTGCCCACCGTCTTGATTCTACTTGCAAGTTTTCTATTCAGCTGCTCTCCACAGGAAAACCTGTGATCTTCTGGCTAGATGGCGAAGGATGTACGATCGTCCAAAGCTCTGGAGTTTACAGCTCGATGGATCTTCCTTTCAACCATCCGACAATGCTACCACGTGAACCCATGAATGGGCCCTTTTAAATCGGTAACACATCATACAAGGATGGGGATGCAGAATAACTCTTACACCAAATAATAAGACCGACTCAGGAACTTTGGCAAAATGTCTCCTCCGACTATTTTATTTTCAATTGTCTAAAACAGGGAGTTACAAAAGACATCAACGGACAGTCAATCGTGTGCTCACTCGTTTTGCATAAAAAACACATTTCAGTACTAAATATGTGTCATAATTGAAATCATACTACGTGGCAAACTAAGAAAACCTATGTTGGTTTGTGATAGGTTAAAGGGGAATATCTAAGTATACTTTCTTTAAGGGATCAGGTTGTGATTGAGTCTTTACAGTCAGGTGGACAACTTATGCCCACCCCTAGTGCAAGTCCTCCTCATCAGATGCTAGATACACGGTACACCATTGGCCCTCAAACTATAAGGCCCTTCGTTATCTGGCCGTCTACAATTGGTTGTAATGATTGTGCCCTTCTGGAACATTTGGCTCACTAGCAGCACATACGTTGGCACCCCAGGTGCCGGTGGGTGGACTTGACGGTGCCTCCCCATCTAATTAGCCCTATATCTCTCATGCCTTCTGCCATTCAGATTGTCTTTGAACGTGGCCTTGCAAAGTATCACTGCTCCTGAGAATAAAAGGGGGTATAGGCCCACCTTATCGTAGCACATGTCTGCACATCCTCTCCTATTTTCATCCTCGACTCACATGACAAGGGACCTTATTTTGACTTGTTTTGCAACATTTAACTGTCTTGAATTAATAAACTTGGCACCAATGGTGTTTTTCCTTCGCATCTTAACAAGGGCTGATTCAGCTTCTCACGTCCACTGTTCTTCAAGGATAGACAACTGGTTCTTGGCTGCTCCATCCTTTGACAGCAGGCCAGACAGCTATTCCAGGCCTTTCCTCGATCTTCAGCTGTTTTCTTACTGAGACACACAGGCCTCTGATCCTTCTTTCTTCACAGTTCTGAGCTTATTAAATATGTGACACTGATGTCCAGAATTCTATATAATGCCGTGACAGCCTACAGTCTGTTCACTACGTATAACCATCCTTTACGATTACTTAATCTATTTGCGTCAGAGCAGCTGTACAGTTATAAAACTGCTTGTATTTTTTGCAGTGTCCTTCGCACGAGCAATCTTCATTCTGCATATGAAAGTCTTCTCTATTCCTTACTTCATCATCAGATTCTATAAGGTCTACACATCTTCTTCTTTGACCTCTCAGTGTGTCATGCTTATTTCTTGTGATGTCACCAGCCTCTTTTCTTCTCGTCCTCAAATTCCATCGCTGACCTCCACCAACATCCACCAACTGATTGTCATCTCTGCCAGGGTACATCACATAGGGTCTTCTCAACGGATAACTTGCTCTTCTTGGAATAGTCACCATCACTGGCGTTGCGCATGTGGCTATTTCGGGCTTCCAACATATAGGTAGAATAGGGGCGGGACTTCCTGCAGAGGCATTCACCTGCTCCTCTACACTCCACACAGGCACGCACCCGACCATCCAGAACATCCGAAAACACACACTATTTATATTTCTTCTCATTCACCCACCACTCACTGACCCATAGCACATACATACATCTGACACACAAGCCACACATGAAAAATACATATTGCATTTAAAGAAAGCCTTCTTACCTGTTTTTCCAGCTTCAGTCTGTCACTCCAGGACACCCTCGGCTCCTCCATACTACTCATAAACAGGAAGCAGGGAGAGATTCCTGGTTCCTTTATATGAGTCGCAAGGACACATGAGGAGAAGGGGTTGAAGCTGAACGTGGCATGTGACAAATGCCACATGTCACAGTCAGTTCCAACACCTACTGAACGCTTCCTTCTCGCACTGCAAGTCCCAGCCCAGCCTTCACCCCCATTGGTGAGGACTAGACTGAGGCCTCCCCAGACCTGGTCTGGTGGGGCCACCACTACGCCAGTGTAATGTGGGCAATGCTTCATCAGGGCTCACAATTCGGTCAAATGCAGCTCTCTTTTTTTCCACTGCCTTAAGTTTTACATCAAAGTACAATTCTTAGTGCACGGTATCAGTCCAAGAGTCCAATGAGTCATCTGTGTTCCATGAAGCAGACCTCATTTACAGTACGAAATCATGTGGCAAAAAAATATTAGAATTGTTTTTGGAAAAATGCTAGGCAAACTCTGATGAGTCAGCATCCATGGGGCACAAGGACAGGAACAGAGAAGAGAATAGAGCTCTGCAAATTAATGACTCCATCCAGTCAACAACACAGATTATAAATGCAACAATGCTGTTCTCCACGGTATGGTGACATGCAGGCAAGGCAATGCACTCACTTTCTATGTTAATATCAATGGGCCCCACTGAATTACCAAATACACTGATGTCATTAGAAGCTGACAGACTACCAGGAAGGCATTACTTCTGAATTTTAATAGAGGCAATGAAGCAAGTAAGCAAAATAATGGCTTCCCAGATGCAATGCCGATCCACTCACAGCGTGGGAGTGAGGAGAGTGTCCTCTTCCTGTCTTGGAGGTCCCATTGCTACGGTGAGATGCTGGGGTAGTGGGCAAAGTGAGCGCAATTAATAAAAATGGTAGGCAGAGGCCCCTCCTGGCCACTTGCAGTGATGCCTTTGTGCACATCACTCAGCAAAGCATTCCACAGGAATCAGCAGAACATGTTTCAGTGAAGCGTGCTGCACAGCATATCCTGGCACCCAGCACAGCATGTAGCAGCAGTACAGTCTTCAGTACTTTGCGCCAACATGCCCATCACTCAGTACAACACCCAGATCATCACACAGTACATCACCTTCTTCAGCGCAGCACATTGCCAACGTAGAAATGTAGTGCTTATAGCACCCCAAGCTGTAGGACACACAATAATTCCTAGAATAACTTGCACAACACGCATAACACCCGTCATGACAATTCTGAAGACGCTGACAAGCAGCAAGCAATACCTTACTCAAAGCCAATACATACATAAGAGGATACAGGATATCACACAGCATATCAGACACTGAGTATGAAACTCATCACAACACATCACTTGCCACAGCACCAAACACACCTCTGTGCAAAACAAATGGTTTACCACAGTACTGAGCCGATGATTCACATAATCAACAACACTCATCACAAAAGTGAGCACAGCACCCAGCAAAAAACTCACCACACGTTGCATGCAATGCTTTAGAAGACTGGGATAAACCCTTAAAACAAAATGAGCAGAGTACACCCTTCACTATTCCAGCCAGCACAACACTGAGCCCTACCATTCAACGCATTACTCAGCACAACACCCTGCACAGCCTTCTGCCCATCCCTCAACAGAACACTCAGCCAGGAGCTTCCATTTAAAATAAAATAATAATATATACTTTTTGTTAATATAGGGGTCGCAGTTGCGACTGCAGGGGTCACGGCTGCGAGCACCAACAACCCCCAAATGATGTCCCTGCCCTTTTCACCTGCATCCTCCATGCTGCCTCCTCCTGAAGCTGAGCAGCTACCACTTTAGCTCCCCAAAAGTGCTTGCAAATGAGTTTCCTGTGCTTGAACCCTATCTCCTGTGCCCTAGGGCCCAAGAGTTAGCCTCTGGTGACTCGGGGAAGAACAGCCCACAGCATAAAGCATTCTGCTTCCTGTTTTCCACATGGACCCAGGACCCCTTGTGCAGGTGTGTTTTGTGAGATTTGAGGCCCATGCAAGGTTAGTTGCACAAAGACAAAACCCAGGGAAGCACCCCCATGCCCCACAATAATTTGTTCTGTACTTTAAATTGAAACAATTTTTGTGTTGCATGTTTTGAGGTATTCATGCATGTGTACCCCAATGATATTCTCTGATAATTTCTTCTCACTAAACTCTGTGAATACAGTATGAAAATTGAACACATCTAGAAAGACGAGCCTTTTCAGAAACATTTGGATAGGAATCTTTGAATCCCAGAATATGATCTTGATTTGGGTGACTGAGGACCTTTTGAGAATGGTATCCCATGGAATTACTCAGAATGAAGGATGTGAGCTGTGTTGCAGCTGGGTGACCTGGGGCCTTTCAACTTGGAGCACAGCTAATTATACACTTGCTTAACACTGTTGTGGATTGTAGATGGGTGACCATGGCCGTAGTGGCTTGGAACCCAGCTGCTTACATTTGTCGAACACTCAGATGATAATTAAAGTGCAGCAAAAGTTTGGGAAATTGACCGTTAGGCGATTAACAGTGCTTCCTGTTGCTTGATTTGCTTTTGGTCTTTTGGAGTTGGATAGAGTTTGGACAGTACTGCAATTAAATTGGATATGAGCTACGTGAACATGGACTGTATTTGGACTGTGCTAAGCACATTAATCATTATGAAACCTGTTTCATCTTGAAATAGATGAGGTTGCCATAGTAGTTCTGGGGCACTAGGAGCTTCTTAAAAAATACTGTTCTTGTGCAGAAGGTATTCCTGCACACCACACGTTTAGAATGATGTTCTTATCAATTTTAAAAATGTCATCCTTGTTTTAGGTTACCTATAATAATTGTTCACATTGTCTTAATTACTTGAATGTTTATGTATGGTTTGTTGTATTTGTATTTTGTTTATTGCGCATTTCACACTGCATTCTGAAGCACAGCTCACTCCTGTAGAGGTGACAGGGTCAGCAGTCACTCATTGTGGTCGAAGTATTAGGGATAGAAACCAGAAAATACAGGAGACTGTAGTAACGTTGATGCCCTTATGAAGTTAGTGATACTTGACATTGTAGCAGTTTCTTGTTTTTTTGTCATCCTGCTCCTCAAACCTACCATCCTTGACAAAGTGCTTCACATTTTTAAGTGGTTATTAAGCTGGGATTTGTTAAGGAGCTGCAAATTACTGGGCTTGATTGACACATTACTGTATATTTGAATTTTCCTAATATGTTGATGAGACTTGTTTTGAGTTTGTCTTGTAGGAAACCGGCTAAGAGAAAGGTAGTGGCTCTTAACAGAGTCACGTGGCCAGAAAGAAAAAGATGACTTACTGATTCCATAAAATTCCCCTTGAATAAGGGAGAAGGTGAACCAGAGACTAAGATCACTCTGTTGAAAAATGCACTTATTATCAAAATAATAAACAAGTCACCTAAGTCATTGGCTTGGTAATCAAGGAAAATTATATCTTGAGCACACCAACCCTAGACCACTGTGATGTGGTTAGTTTCGACACAACTAAGATTATTCAATCTAAGAAGCCCAAAACCTCATGCACCCTCTGATCAGTCTGACAAGCACTAAAACCACAAGTACAAGTAGCCTGTTGAAAAACCTGCACTAGAAATGGGAACCAAATCTATAGCGGGCCAAATAGAGAATGCATTTGGTAATTTTAAGGACCTACTAATAAACACTGCAGTGAACAAGCCAGCTAATAATGGAGTCGCCAAAGAAAATCTGGTTCCAAAATCTTTAACCCTAATAGAGCATTACTAATGGTCATCTCACAGAGGCTCATGAATGTTGAAGCCTTTATTCTACAAAAGTGATTAGCAAAGTTAATTCAAGTAAACCCATCTCTAGGGAGTGATAATGTAGCCAAGAAGACAAAGCTGCCATTTAGTGTCAATTTTGATCCATCCAGGGAGTTATCTCATCAACCACTAGGGAAATTAGGGGGTTTAAAAGCAAGATAGGAAAAACTATATTTATCATAAAATACTGCACTTTTACCCTTCTGACTCAAAGTCTAACCACAAATCAGAAATTATAGTTAAAGCAGGAAGGAGAATGATTGACTTTGAGGAGCATCTTCTTTTCAATCCAACTTCTGGATACCTTCATATTTTCCTCTGCAACATCCCTTTTGTGGAATTTCTTTTAGGAGGATTTGAGAAGCGGACCTGTGGAAAGCATAAACTGGATAACTCAGAGCATATGAGGTCCACTGGTAAGTCCGGCAGCCAAACCAATTGCAGTGAGAACATACCGGATAGGCCCACCGCTTAAACTCCAAGAGAGTGATGGTATATTCCTGATGCTAGGAAATGGTGAGTTGACTCATATCTTATTGCCGTTAACTTATTAGTCTAATCCCAGAAGAACAAAATTGCAGTGTGTCCACAGTATTATTTTCTAACTCCGAAAGGTGCTACTGTGATGTCTGGAGGTACAGCATTAATATGGGGCATGGGCTTATTTGTGCAAGGTCTGATGTGTTGGTAAAAGATGAAAGCAACTTTCTCAGATGGGTCAATGAGTGTTCAATGTGGTGCATTCATTGTAACTATGTATGCTCCATTTGCTTCACTTGATGTTATTTATTAACAGCCCAGGTGTATATTGAGCGGGAATACCCAAGATTCCTCGACAAATGTGACAATAATGAGCTACATGAGATGCCAGATCTCCTAGGAGAATATGTCCTTGGTCGGTAAATCAAAGGTCCACGCAACATGTCCTATGCTGTACGCATTAAATGGGCCTTAGATATTATCATGAGCTCAGGCATGAGACATCTCATATTAGCTTATGTCTCATAAGAATGGGCATAGATTGAAGGGGGGCTTGTTTGAATACATCTTTAAAAGAAGTAGACCTAAGCATAGATGGACCAGTCACTGGGTGTCAATATATGGCAGTGGGCTTTATCAGGAGTATGATGGTCCAATATACATGTGGTGGGCATTCCATTAAAACTGACTTTTATGGGGGGTAGTGGGCGGAATTACCAACACTTTTTCTGAACTCGCAAATTCCCAGTTAAAATCAAATTAAGGCAAAAACTCAGTAATAATTACAGCTCATGGTAAATCTTTCCAAAATCCCCCTCGGTTTTATGAGCTCCAAAATTGGGGATTTACCCCACCATACCACCAATCATAACTCTGAGGCAATGACACTAGACCAAGAGGCAAGAACAGGAAATGAGTTTGCCAGTAGTTCTGTGGATTTACTGCCAGATAAGCGCCAAATTCGTAAAGAGAGCTTTTCTCTTACGAGGAGGCAAATAGACTTAGATGTTTATCTCTAAACATAGCTGGACCAATTTCCAAATTCAAAAGTGTAAAGTGGAGAACATTCACTGATGGATGTGATATCACATAGTTTGAATAATCTTGGTTCCGAGAAGCCCCAGCTTTAGCTGGTTATGTCCCAGATTTCTGAAGGGGCACTTAATAGGAGAGGGTGTAATTCAGAAGGTTTAGCAATCTACATATCAGTAACATTGACTGCTGAGGATGCTGGCGATGAGGACACCTAAGGAGGATTGATTAAATAGGTGGTGGGAGAAGCAACTGAGTGGCAGGGCCTGGTCACATAACCATCAGCTTATTGAATGCTGTCAGCCTGGAGTTGGCCTAGAATCCTTAAGTAGAGGCTTGGAAGGCAAGGGCACTGGAATTGGGTAGAGCGACTGACTAGAATGGCCTGGTCACGTGACCAGCAGCGTACCCAGTGCTGTCTGCCTGGATCTGGCCTAGATTCCTTAAGTAGAGTTGTGGATGGTGCAAAAACAGGAGGTGACCGGAGCAACTGAGTGGCAGGACCTGGTCACATGACCAGCAGCCTACTCAATGATGTCTGCCTGGAGCTGGCATAGAGTTCTTAAGAAGAGGCTTGGAAGGCTTGAAAACTGGAGTGGGGCGGAGCAACTGAGTGGCAGGGCCTGGTCACGTGACCAGGACCCTACTCAACGCTGTCTGCCTGGAGCTGGCCTAGAGTTCTTAAGAAGAGGCTTGCAAGGCTTGAAAACTGGAGGTGGGCAGATCAACTCAATGCTGTCTGCCTGAAGCTGGCCTAGAGTCCTTAAGCAGAGGCTTGGAAGGCTTGAAACCTGAGGAGTGCGGAGCAACTGAGTGGCAGGGCCTGGTCACGTGACCAGTAGCCTACTCAACACTGTCTGCCTGCTGCTGTCCTAGAGTCATTAAGTAGAGGCTTGTCCCCTGGTGAACTATGTATGTGTGAGTGTATGTTTTTATTCAAACTAAAGAGAAATTGCTATTATGACAATACATGGCCATATTTCTCTATACTTGGCATGAGATGCTACTGTATACACAAGTGGGCTATTTTCAGCATTTTATGACTGTACTTGCCATAATAAAATGTTGATGGCATACAATATCAGTATTAGGGCTTCAGAGGTATTGTGTAGAAGGTACTGGGAGGTACTGGACAGATTCGGGCTTCACTCGATACACTGTATGAGGAAAAACGTGGTCAAATGAAAGTAGAGCAACAGATTACTTAGAGATAACCAGTGATTTCATCACTGAAAATCAACATCCAGAGTAAGCAATATTTGTTTTTTTAAGCCACTATCAAACACTTTCCCCAAATATGCTAGGACTAGCATTAGTTTATATAACTGTACCAGACCGAAAATATGTTGGGAAGGGTGTTTAGTGCGTTAAACAAATATATTGTTTCCCCCTCGATGGTTGTTTCCAGCGATTAAATCACATATAGCCGATTTAGAAGGCATATATGGTTGTTTCTGGCAGAAGATCAAAGTACTTGGGTAAATTAGAATTCAGTTGGCATTTGATGTAAGGACACATGTATGTGGGATACTTCCTAGCATGTTAGGCTCTTTCTAACTGTACCTAGCACATGTAGCTATAATAACTATATGAAACAGAACATGTTTAAACTTTGCTATTACCAAGCACGTTATGCTGCCCTAAATGGTTATGCTTATTAGTCATATGATGACGCTTCCTGGTACATAAGGCTATACCTTGCATAGGAGGTTATTACTTGGGTATCTGCAACAGTGCCTAGCACCTGATAGTGGTAACAGAATACCACTTGTCAGAGTGTACTTTCCTGAACTTTTTGATTTTTGTGGAAAAAAGGAAAGGTGGTTTCTTCGCATGAAACTGTACTCTTGTAAACAGACACACTTGCCACGTAAGCTCTGCAACATAGTGGTACTGGTCACACCTGAGCTGCTTTCAGGCTCAATGAGTGCCAAACATTATTACTGGCATCCATTTAGTTGATACATGTATACTTCTGCAGTCATCAGTCTAAGGACACCGCAGCATCAATGTGAGTTAATCCACATTTCCGATTCAAAAAGGATCATGCTGCTGCAAATGTGCACATGCAACACTGTGCAGAACCTTCTCATATTGATTCCCTTTAAGAGCTCCTTTTGCACAAGCGAGACATGATCATATCTTAAATGCGCCTTTTAACAACGTTAACCCCACAACTGCTAAGCGTTGTGTAAAGTATGGGATTGATTTTTAATGCAGTATCCTAGGGCCTTACTTCAGCTGACAGCCATGTGGTGTTATTTCAATTAATACAGCACTATGATAACTTCCATTGGCTTGTCCAATTCTCACTCACATCTGCTGGCAGAGGCCCTGCAGATTGCAAACGAAATCCTAGAAAGGTCTAGAGATAAAGCAATCTTCTGCCAAAAGGGGAATATTGTCACACGGTTAGAGATAGGTTATGGCCAATCCTGATTGTTCTGTTTAGTTACCAAACCTTCCTCGACCAATATTTGGCTGCAAGAATGATAGGACATGCACCTGCTGAATCCATCCTTGACTCATAAGTGTATTCTGAATTTGGCTCCTGAGTACCTTGCAAATTGCGTTCAGCCATATGCTCCTGTTCGTGCTCTAAGGTCTCAAAACCTACTCAAATTGGTTCAACCAAGATTTAAGCTGGTGAAGGGCAGAGCGTGCAGCTTCAGTGTTCACAGTCCCACTGCTTGGAATTTGCTGCCTCTTAGCCTTAGAGCCTCTTTGAACCCGGTTGAGTTTAAGAGAGTTTAAGAGAGTTTAAGAGAGCGTTAAAAACTTTTCTCTTTGACATGCCGCCTGATTAAGCAATCATCTCTTCACCTCATTCATGCACCCGTGCTCTGACCCCCGTTTATCTTTTGCTATTTTAGTCTTTTAAGCCTGATTGTTTTGTCCGTTTTATGTGCGCACCTGAGGCCCTTGGGCATGTGGCGTGGTATACAAGGATTTGTAATAAATACATAAATAAATAAATGAATAAATAAATAAATAAATAAATAAATAAATACATGCATCTCTTTGAAGCGAAGTATATCTTTCGTGCCCAACAAGAAAACCCGTTTGTGAGCTACAAGTTTTATTTCTAACACCCCCACACATTTGCACAACTCTCTAATTATTATTGGAATTTTCGACAAGCTGATGATGTGGTTAAGATACTTACCAGATTAGTGAGAGAGAACTGTTCTTCAACACTTCTGGAGCTTAGAATGCACATGAGCTTGACCAACAGTGATGCTTTCCTGCATTAAAGATTCTTCTTCCATGACACTTAAGAACCCTGAGCAGAGACAGTGATCCTTTAGGTGACTGTGTATACGTCACTGGTGTGGGAAGTGCAGAAGAGATCTGCAACTCTTCTTATAGGACCTCAGCACTTTAAAGCCAGGCGCATTCCTCCAGGTACTTCTGTCATTCAGCATCTTACAGCTGTAGGAAATTCAAGCGACGATAAAAGGAAGAACAGGTTTTCTAAGTTGAACTTGTTTACATTATTATCATTCAGTTAAGTTCCAGTTTGGAAAAAGGCCTACAGCAATTAGAAGAATCTTCCATAAACAGTAAGGGATAGCACAAAGTGGGTTCTTCGGTTATTCCAAAAACCTGTCAATGAGGATTTTCATAAGCACACATTTTCCTAAGCATAGATGCTGTCAAGGATTTGAATCAGGCAATGCACACCTTAGTCCCATCCCAGTATGCAGTGCATAATTGGAATGTGTATGTGTGATAGATTAGATTCTATATTGAGATGATACACCACTCATATCACACCCCCTTTTCAAATACCCTGGGTCACAATGGACCAGGAACCAGGCTGGTAGGTAAAGGTAATGTTTATTTAGAAATTCAAGAAAATCACACACTTTTTAATATATGTGGCAGCAATCACCAATGGGCTGATCAGAACACTATGAATGTAAGCAATGCACTTAGTTTAACCTTCTATTGACACAACTACAAAACACCAGGGAAAAGTAGCACTTTTGATTTTAGGTAAGATAGCACTGGAGTTAGAATTCAATTTTGGAGACAAAAATCAATTTTGACAAGGATAGTTTTTCTTTACACTAGGGCATTCAGGCCAGGCTACCAGCTTGAGACATAGTAAGCTCCAGAGTTGATCCGCGGAATCAACCATAGCACCTCCGAGCCCACCCTGGCGGACCCACTCCGATCTCCTGAGGGAGGATTAAGGGTTTAGGATTTCACAAGACAAAAATATTAAAGAAGTTAGCACTAGCGCAAGGAATCAAAGGCAGGGTTTCAAGAATGATTGTGACAATATTACAGTTATCAGGATAAGGATTGGATGACTTAGAGATTGGGATGGAACAAAGCAAGGCAAGGTTTACTATGTTTTTATGGTTCCTATTGATACTCACAGTCCACTTTTAGTTTGGATTTTGGACAGGACAGTCAGCGCTCTGGATCACCACACAGATCTGGTCTAACACAGGGCAGCTGGACAAACTCAGCGGGGCAGAGTCAGCTGGGCAGGGACTGGATACCAAAGGATAGTTCTTCTGGACTGGCAGATCTGGTTACTGGATACTATTGGGCATCCGGATAGCAGCAGCATCCAGTGAGTGGCAGCAAGTCAGGTAAATTCAGATGCTTCCCCAAAACACCATAGCGCTTCCCTTGGTTATGGGGATTATTTTAGAATTGAGGCCTAGCTGAAGCAGGATCTGCAATTGCTTGGCCTTGAGGTTGGGATCTGGAGTTTAGATGGATAGATGCAAGATGAAGACAGGAACAGACAGGAACAGGATGTCGGCGTAAGAATCAGGAACCAGTGTGTCCTGAGTGCTAGTCAGGGGCTCTCATTTATAATGCCAGATGACATCACTACAGTATATGACAGGGGCAGGATTCCCTTCCCACACCCCTAAAAATAGGATTGGGCATGGGCACAGTCTCTACCTTGCTCACAATTGGTTGGATATCAGAACGGTGATGTCATGTGTATGTGGTGATTTTTACTGTATCTAGAAACTCCCACATTTACTTTACTAAAAATCTGATTTTGCCAAAAAAGACATGCTTCTGCAGTTGCAGCCCCTTAGTAAGTCAGATACACAAGTTATATATGTTGTGCTGCACAGATCAGTCCAATCCTCAAGTCTGTGGGACCTTGCTTTGTCTTTCTGATACATTTTGGTAATTTTAAACATTAAAGATTTGGCCTAAAATTCCCCAATTTTATACACAGATGTGAGTTATCCCCAGTGATGTATGTAGAAAATGTTATGTTTGCAACATGGATGCTTTTCTTGTAATACAATATATATCACCATTTCTGTCCATCGTGTGTCAAGACATTCTACCAAGTTTTAAAATACAGCCCACAATTCCACATTTACGCTGTGAAAATTCAACATTTTTACCAATTTTGACAGCTGAGATATAAGTCTTTTTAAAGTTCTTTATTAATTAGTTTTAAGACAAATGGGGTTCATTGCGCCTCATTATGACCCTGGCGGCCACGGTCTGAATGGTGCTGATAAGGTACCGGCACCATTCATACCGGGCCACCACATTACGTGTTTGCTTGTGGGTGGTGGTATGCATGTCTGGTCTGGCCAGACGTGCATATCGGTACCCGCGAGCAGACCAGGATGCTAACAACGAACCTGTCATTAATGGGTCAGTTGTTAGCATCCTCCCCATTCCCAATGAGCCCTATGGGGGCTCAAATGGCAATTGGGGCGTACCAGGTCTGGGTCCCGAAAATGGGAATTACCGGGCCTGCAAAAGTCAGTATGGCCCAGTAATTCGCTTTTTTGTGTCCCGGACACGAGTTTGGAGGTAGCCATGCCAGTAATGACGGCATAGCTACCTCCAAACTCGTAATGACACCCATTGTCTGTCATTTATTTTTCTTCCCCGCTGACACCAACTGGCAGATTCTTTCAAGCAGGATGGGGGCCTCTCTCTTAATTTTTTTTAAATGTATTTTATTCGATGTTTTAGTTTGGTTTCAAACTTTTCCATCATTGTGCATTGTGTTCTTTGTGATCGAAAGGAGGAAGGAAAAAAAGAAAAAAAAAAATCAAAAACAAAATCAAAGAGTCTTTGAACGTGGTTCAGGCATTTCTTCTTCAGAAACAAGGAGATTGTGTATATGTATTTGTTATTTTTCCCACTGAGTATGGCAGCCCATCTTTCTTCTGTATCCATTTGTTGCGATGCAAGGTCAAAATGGATAGGATCAAAATTGTTTCCGTTGCGGTGCGAGGGAGTGACATTCCATAACCAAGTGGAATATGGTTTCTGGCATTGTTTCAACTTTGCAGAATCGGCAATAATTCTGTGATCTGTGAGTCTGTTGTGTTAATGCCAGATGCGATTTCGTTGGTAAGATGTTCAGTCGGATTCTAAGAAATGTTGTCCTGATGGTTTGTTCTGGGAATAGTAGAAGGTACGCTGGTGGTTCGTGGGTCTTCCTGTTGTCTTGGTTACATTGGAGGGTCTGTTTGTAGGTATTTTTCCTTTCTATTGTTTTGATCCAGTCATTCTGTAAAAGTTTGATTTTGGCATATTGAGGACGCATGCTTAGGAGTTCATGTGATATCTCTTCCGTTTCCATTTCTTTGGTGATGGATTTTTTCCGTTTTTCTAACACCGTGTTGTTAAAGGTATTTGTTTGAGTTTTCAAAATTTGGATTGCAGGAGTTTTCTCATCAGATAGTATTTTTCGATAGATGTCTAATCTTTTCCAGCATACAATTGATCCAATTGATTGGGTTGCAAGTTCGTATCGTATTCTCGACATAGGATACGAGTGTGGCAGGTGAAGAATCTTGCGCCAAAAGGTTGACTCAAATTTTGTCCAGTTTATTTTTTCGGTGTTCATCATTGCTTCTGTTCCGTAGGTTATTATCGGAATACATTTTTGTCTGTAATAGGCAATGATGGGTCTGAATGAAAATTTTCCATATTTTCTGTGGATTATGCACCCTTGGCGTGCCAGTGATTGGCCATTTTGTACTGCTTTGTCTAGCCATTGTTGTTCAGTCTTGGATTGTTTGATTAGTATGCCGAGGTATTTGAATGTTGTCACATTTTCTAATCGGATTCCGCTGATGTTGAATGTTGCTTGATGTCTTTCAGTTGATTGTGGTTTAGTTAGAGTCTTTGTTTTTGAGATGTTAATTGTTAGCTCGTTGATGTTCATATAGTTTCTCAGTGATGTTAAGGCAGCTTGTAATCCAGAAGGGGTTTTGTCGAGCAAAACAATGTCATCAGCGTATGCCATAGCAGGAACAGGTGTTGAATTTATCTTTGGCGGATTGGTTTGAGTGCTGATCAGATTCTGTTCGATGTCTGATGTGAAAAGATTGTAGAGGGTTGCTGCTAAAGGGCATCCTTGCTTTAGACCATTTGAGGTGATGATTGGTTTAGTGGTTGCACCTTGTTTTGAAAGTCTCACTTTTATTGAAATTTCGGAGTAGAGTAGGATTATGGGTTCCAGAATGTTCGGAGGGCAATTCCAAGTTTTGAGTTTTGCCCATAGCTTATTCTGTGATATGGCATCGAAGGCCATTTTTAGGTCGATGAATGCAGCATATACGGTGGTCTTGGTGTTGATGGCTTCATGCTTGATTAGGTGCAGTAGTATTAGATTGATATTGGTTCCGACGTTGGCAGTGAAACCCGTTTGCCGTGTTGAGAATCGGCCGTTGTTTGTTGCCCAAGAGGTTAATTGTTTCAATAATGTTGTTGCAAAGAGTTTTTCAAGCGGATCTAGCAAGGCAATTGGACGGAAATTCTGCGGTTGGTCGCGCGGTCCTTGTTTGTGAAAAGGAACAATTGTAGCTTATCTCCAAGAGGCTGGGATTTGATTCAGTGTGTTGATGATAGATATTATCTGGCACATGAAGTTTGCCCATGCCGGAGGGTTTTGCTTGAGTGCAGCATTTGAAAGTCCATCGGGGCCAGGTTCTCTTGATGTGTTTAGGTTTTGAATCATAGAGATCAAGTCGTCGTATGTGACGTTTACTATCCACTTCGTTTTGACATTGTTTGCTTCTTTTTCGAGTTGGAATGGTTGAGCTGCATAGATGTTTGAAAAATGTGTAATCCACGTTTGTTGTGGCACATTAGCCGTTAGTTTGTGCTGTTTTTGAGAGTTATCGTTCAGGAGATTCCAAAGCTCTCTTGTGTTGTTTGAGTTATATGTCTTCATTATAGTTTCTGCGTCCGTTTGGAGAAGAATTTTCTGTTGTGATTTTTTTCCAATTATTGTATGATTGTTTCAGTTTTGAGATCTGTAGAGTGTTTTCTGTGGATTTTGTTTTCTTCAACTGTCTTTCCGATTTCGCCAGAGATTTTTTCTTTTCGGCTATTTCCTGGTTGTATGCATGGAGGTGGATTTTATGTGGGCGGTTTTTAACTGTTTGTTGGAAAGGAAGGAGAATCCACTCACAGTTAAATTTTTCAATGTCTGTCTTATTTGAGGCACGAAGTTTCGTCGGTAGATGGACTATCGCTGCTTGTGGAATGCAAAGCCTTGAAAATGTTCCATCGAGTTCTAGTGCACAGACATTTGGAGTTGAATCTTGCTTGACGATGGGGTGTGAGTGGACTGTTAGTTTATTGTGGTCACTTTTGTCTGAAATTAATGTTTGTGCTGACTTGACCGATTCATGCAAGGTTTGTGATAGAAATATATAGTCAATGATTGCAGATGAGGATCCTCTGGCCCATGTTGGCATGTACGGAGTGGAGTTTTCATTCATCCATCAAGTTGCTTTTGATGAGAGTTGAGTTTGAGTTCGAGGAGTACCGTTCTGTGTGAATAAGTTGATGTTAAGGTCCCCACAGAGTATTATTTCTAGATGGTAGTATCTTCCAGCTAATTTTTCGATTGTGATAAACACGTCAATGAATGCTTCAGGTTGTTATAGCTGCGGGGTTCCAGTAGAGGTTTAGTATTGCAATTCTTGTTTCGTTGATTTTTTTTTTCTGGTGAGTCTCTGTCGTCTTTATTAGTGTTAGTTGAATCTAGATATTGATGTTTTCGCTGGTCAGTACTGCCCATTGAGGGTTTATTTTGATTAGAGTGAGTAATCCGGATGCTGGTCTTCCTTGTTTTTTGACTATTGCTGGGTTGAGAAATGTGAGAAATCCATCGCATGCTGGTGTTTCGCTGATCCAAGTCTCTTGTAGGCATATGATTTGATAGTTTTCTAAGTCAGATGAGGGATGGGTAAACAAGTGCAAATTTCCTCTAGTGTTCCATGAGCAGAGTGACCATTTCAGCTCTGGTTTCAGTGATTGTTATGATTGAGAGTTAAGTGAAATTCTTGAGGAAACAGTTTCTGTGATTGAGGTTTCAAAGTCATATATTCTTTTGAATGGTCGATCTGTTCTGTCCCATTCTTCTGGGCATGAGTCCAAGTAGCATCAATTCTTGTGTAGTCATGGGTGTGTTTGTTCATCTTTGTCCTTGGTTGATATTTCCTTGTTGATGTAGATGCCCAGCAGTTAAAGCCAAGTTTGTGGAGCTGGGCACGCTTTGATAGAATCAGTTCCTGGTCATTTGGGTCGGAGAGTTCAGCAATGATCTTATCTAGATGGATGTCATCTTTGAAAGTGATTAGATTTATTTTTTGTTGTTGTTATTTTTTGCAGTTGCGGAATCGCTCCAAAGAGGCGCAGGGTATTAGTTCTATTGAGTATTAGTGGTTCAGATCTATTGTTTTTGCTTTCAGTGTGGATTTCGTAGATTTGATTTTGGTGTAACGGATTGACAAATGTTGGAAGTGTGCAATCAGTGTTGCTGGATGCTCGTGAATTGAAGGAATCACTTGAGATTTAATCGTATGATTCTGATGCTGATGAGGCGAAAGAGTCAGGTGTGTAAGCTATATCTGAGGTGTCTTGTAGTGAGTCATCAGAAATGTCTTCATACTTGTCCGATGGTTGTCGTTCATGATTAGGAGTGTACTCATCTATTATTATGAAGCTTGAAGGCACTGTGGGTAGGCTGAAAGGTGGTGTATCATCTGTTGAGTGATCTCCATGGGTTGAGAGATTGAGGAGGTCTTCATCTTGGGTGGGATATTCAGACGGTGGTTCTGTCGGGCCGTAGGTCTGTAGGGCTCCATTATGTCATTTCTGGTTCTGGTTACTGGAATCCGTTGTGTGAGGGCAGCGTGTCTTCTCTGCTAGTAATGGCTTAAGCGGTATCGTTGTCGTCCTCTCTCTTAATTGAAGGTTTTATTTCCCTTTCACACTTGACAAGTGAGTGTCCCAGGATTGCTATTGTCCCAGCCTGTAGCACAGACAAATGTCTGATGAGCATGTGAACTGTCATTGTCCTATCCCATTCAAAGTTTTTCAAGCTGGTACTTCGCACCTAAGTGTTCTGGATTTAGGGTGTATCTCCCTTCCTAGGAGAAGTTTCATAGCTGGCAACTGGAATTACAGGTTTCTGAGAGCTTGCAACTCCAGCCTATGTGTTTTAAACTGTTTAATTTCTTACTTTGTCTTGAATGAACCCAACCTATGACAGAAGATATCCTATGTGTGTATTGTCACCACTAACATAACTCATTTACATTGCTAAGTAAGCAGGCTTTCATTAACAATTGAGTTTTAAACAGGTCATTTTTTTCTCTTCAGTCAGCAAAGCCCATTTTTCCACATGTGTCAAAAACTGCTATCATTTCTTTCTTTAATTCGGTTTGCAGCTCCTCAGATTGTCACTGTCTTGGCAGCTGTAGTCACTTTCCTTACAGCAGGACTCTTATCTAAAGTATCGATACAATTCTCGTTGAACTGGCTCAGAGGGTAAAAAGTCTCTTTGAACTTCTGCGCCTGGATACATTTTGCCAAGAAATAAATGTGGGTTTCCCGTGCCGATTGAAAATGAAGTTGCTTTGGATTTTTCTGATAGTTGGTTTTAACTGGGCCTTTTTTACTCACAGTGGTTTCAGAATGACTATGAAAATGGCATCAAAGCAGCTTTTTGAAAGAGTGAAAACGGTTTCATTTTGAAGGGGATTTTGGCTTTTGTGGCAATGGCTGGCTTTCCTTTTCACTTGATTCAATATATGTTTCATGACACACTGGCATATTTTTCAGTTTGTCCCATTGTTCCATTTTGCCCGAAGTGTGTGAGGCAGAATAGTTTTGAGGTCCTGGTGCGCACAAGTGCCAGCGCAGCCAGGTTACTGTTTCTTGTGCACAGGTAGCTCAGTGATGTAAGGCAATGCCGTTGAGTGGGTCAATATATCCCGCAATGCCTCAACCCTAATCTTCAGAAGGATTGTTCCTCCAAGAAAGTCTGAAAGGTGATAGCCAAAAGAAATGTACTTTAGTATCTTTATCTTTAATACTTTAAAAATTCTTCAAATCCTGGCCAACAAAAACAGTCAGCACAATGAATATATCAATGTACAGCCCTAGACTGCAAATTAAACACAGACAGCGGTTGCCTGGGAAACCTTCTAAAGGAAACACTCGCAATGCTGACCTGTTCATGGTCTTCTTTTTCTGCAGACCTCACTGCAGTCTTTTTTCCTCCAGACCTTTCCACTCTCTTTCTCTTCCCCAGCCTTCTTCACAGTCCATATCTAGAACACTTCAATGTCACTCTGTTCTCCAGATCTCTACACAGTCCTTCTCTTCTATAGACCTCTCCATGTCATTTCTCTTGGTTTCTGTTTAGCTCTAAGTGTACTCACAGGCCAAGTAACTTGCTAATTCCTGTGCCTTTGGGTTTGGGATGGTGGTTTCAACTCCACCAAAGGTCCATTTGTCTTCTCTAGCTGTAAAGAATATTTCTCCTGCTTTTCCAGTCAGTCCATACTTGCACACTCTTGCCACGGGGTTCCCCTGCAAATATCATCCCTCAACACCTCCGTCTTCCCCTGGGTCCCCATAGAACAGCCTGGCTTGGGGCTCCAACTCTTGGAAACCACTGGTCCTTGGGGTATGGTCTCATTCGATATCAGGTAAAGCTTCTGCTGTATAGCGGACAGCAGGTAGGCCACATTGGTCCATGTAGTCATTTCTCTGTTTCCCAACACAGCAGCCATTTTGAAAATTATGGCAGCACCTATGCATGTAGGGGTGTTTGTTGGATCTGAAGACTGTGCATGGCATATGAGCCAATGCCTCTTTTGTGTTACATTATGTAATGGTATGTTATATTATCTGCCATTCATTGAGCACAACTGTCTCCACATGAGTGACCTCTTTCTACTGTAAATACAAGGCAAAGCATCACAATACTCAATGTGATTAGAATACAAATGTTTTGAATAGTCTCAGAAAGCGTTTATGATCCTCACCCTTTCTCAGATACACAGAGAGCTTTCCAGAGCTTTGCGGTTAGGATCGAGAAAAGTCTGCCACCAACTTTTTGCTTCTTGAACCAAGGAATGCAAAGTTGTCAGGAAATGGCAGACCAAAGTGGACGAGCTGGGTTTAACAGTTTCATATATTTCTAATTAACATAGCATCCATTTCATAATAAACCTTTGGATCTTTACAAGAAGTCTTTCTTGTTCGATAGGCGTTAACAAGTAGCCAATACAGCAATCTCAGCTATGGTATTCATTCCTTGGGCGGTTCAAAAAAGACCTGTACATGATCCAGAAGATAGCAGTCATCCAAATATTGGCAAAGGTGGGAAGTTGCAGCTCATTTCAAAAGGTGTGTTGGGTATTGTTGACTATCAATGGACCCGAAATGAAAGAAGCCACAAAGCTCTATAGGTGCCTTCTTTAAGACTGGGGTGGTAGAAGCTATATTAAATATGTGTGGGTTCTCAGGTATTGCATAGACAATATGTTTTTTTTTTAATTCTACAGTTTGGTAGAGTTAATCAATGTAATAAACATCTGTTTTACCTTTTTCTTTTTTTATATTGTGACCGTGCATGCCACTCCTCCTTCCCCTCCATACCCCATACTTTGTAACACACGATCTGACAAAATTGAGACAACTTTAAAAAACCAATCTGTAAAACTCCTCCATACTGATGTGGGAGACTTTCCCTATGTCTATGGAGTGTTCTATGACTAGTCTCAATCATCTTGCTATTAGAGCCAAAGGGCTAATTGTTTAAAAAATGATGAATTGACTACTGTCCTGCGGGAGTACAAGGATGAGTAGGGGCTAAAGCACCTACATAGATTCCGACAAACCAAGAACCAACAAAATCTTAAGGCTAAAACAGGCCCAGTTAAGAGATATACCTCCTTCATCATTTGTGGTAATGTGGGCAGAGGGAAGGCTATACTCTCAAGAGGGGTGTGAATGTGGTTCAGTAGCAACCCAAACAGCGAAGTATAACAGTCCAAAAAAAGGAATGTCCAATCAAGGTTATATGAAATTACATATACTTTAATCAAACACACCATGTACAGTATTAAAACACTAGAAAACACTACATAAAAAACACCTCTGTAAAAGGAACACACAATATGCAATTATAGCAAATATAGCACTCTGGGTAATGAGACTGGGGGAGAAAAGACAATGTTAAAAAAGATTATGTTCTTGGGTGCAAAAAGGATAAAAGTGACCTAGCCAGACTCTAGGGTCCAGAAATTGACCAAAGAGCGCAGTTAGCAGTCAATAGTACCTTTTTGTGGTTCTTGGTGGTCCAGAAGCACTGAGAATTCTTGTCACTCTGCAAGCAAATCAAAGAAAAAGGAAAACTAAGCTCCAGGATGTCTTGGCACTCAGTGTGCTTTGAATCTCAATCCATGCGCTCAGGGACAAGATGACACATTTTCTCTTGCTCCCAAATATGGGGGATGCTAGTACACAACTGCAGGGGTCCTTCAACAGGGTGAGCTCCTAGTTACCGCTGTGGCTGGTATAGAGGCTGGTCTTGCTCCTGCAGCAAATCACTTATCAGGTTGTTGTGAGTCCCACTCCAGTGACTCAGGGACAAGATGGGTCCTTGTTCTCAGGCTCCCAAACATGGTGGAGGCTGGCAACAACTGCAGTGGTCCTTCAACACAGTGAGGTCCTGTGTACCGCTGTGGCTGGCAGAGAATCAGGTCTTGTTCCATCAGCAGGTTCACCCGTAATGGTCCCTGGTGATGGTTAGAGGACAATGTGGCCCTCTACTTTGGAACACCTGCATTCACCTCACAACTGGAGGACTCTTGAAAAGTCTGCTCTCCCAGCATGGTCCAACCAGAGGTTGGGTCCAATAGATGACTCACACATTTCACAGTAGTGAATGTAAAAGCCCACAGGTGACTGGAATAAAGTTAGTGTGTTGAATTGGTCCAATCCTGTTTCTTAACAGAAATGGACTTTGCCCTTCTGACATCACACCCAAACTGCTTTGCTCTAGAGGAAGTGGAGGGAACAGGAAAGAGACAGAGAGAGGCAGAGAGAAACAAGATGGTGTAAACCTTTGTCAACTTTACAAGCTCTCCTGTCTACATTAACCCTGCCCCCGTCCCACTAGGATCAAAGGTCTTTAGAAATGCAGCACCCTGGTGTGAGGCTTCTCCCTTTGAATGGGTGTGCTTCTTTGAAGCCTATGGGCCAGGACAGCTGCCTGTTGTGTGAATGTCTCTGGAGGAGTGCATTACCTATCCTCACAAAGTGATCACAGAGGAGTATTGGCCATTCAGGTTCCTGTGGAACAGGGGGATTGTCCTACCCTCGAGAATTCAAATCTGTGCAATAATTAGAGGCAAGTTTATTCAAACCCTTGCGAAAAAACAAATCAATGGGGCACTGAAGCATTTGGCCCATTGGAAAGCAACCTGGAAATACACAAAAACATTCTGTTATATTCAAACAGCTTTTTATTATTTAGCTGTTGTTTGGCTTTAATGTAACATGTCATATAAACAATTGTTCCCATAGTGTGAAGCTAAAACATAAAGGTTCTTGATCATTGAAAGTAAGCATGCCGGGATTCGAACCTCTGTTAGCAGGCTCTGCACGGATGTCAAAGCGAGTGCTCTACTTATGAAATGGTACTCTGATCAGCAAATCACCTTTTCAGAGATTGAATTACCTACATCATTTTATTAATTAATACAAAGAAAAAAGGTATTTCCCCCCTTGCCAAATGGCAATTCATCATAGTGGGTATATGTGAAGGTAGGTGAGTATGTACAGAGGGTTAGGGGGTATAGAGTGAAGAGAAAGGGCAGTATTAGGGGTGGGCAGAGGGCAGAGAGGGGAGAGAGGGTATCAGGGCCCTTGTGGATAAAAAATAAAAAGACTAATAACTTATGACAATACCACAGAGTCATTTAATTTGATAACTGATTTAGGACCTATCTAATGGAAACATTGGGCCTCATTACGAGTGAGGCGGTAGGGTTTTAACGTCACTGGTAAAACTGCCAGTGCTGTTAAACCCCTACCGCCTCATTACGAGGTCCCCTTGCGGGCTCAGCTCTGGACACCTGGTGTTACCAAACGTCCTTAGCAGGTCCAGCAGCAGCCCAGCATGCTAACAACAGGCCCGTCATTAACGGGCCCGTTGTTAGCATGCTCCCCATTCCCATTTAGCCCTATGGGGGCTCAAATGGGAATGGGGATGGTCCAAGTCTGGGTTCCCTGAATGGGGAAATACCGGGCCCTCCAAGGTCGGAATAGCCCGGTATTTCACCATTCAGGGAACACAGTACCGGGTTTGGAGTTAGCCATGCCCTTGCTAAGGGCATGGCTACCTCCAAACTCATAATGAGGCCATTGTAGCAAAAGCTCTTGCTTTAAGAAGATAGTCCCTAACACATGTCTCCTTATTGGCATCTAAAGGTGCATTCATTATTGAAGTGTCCTAAGTAGTTTGTAAGTGGTTTCAACCCAGCACTCCACCTAAGTCAATGCCTAGCGTGTGATGCCCAGCTGGAACCCTTAATTATATATTTTTATGTCTAAAGTTCTTTTATTTCTGAACGATGTACCCTTATATCACACACCTCTCTTTGAATCCTCCCGTCTCACTGAACCAAGAAGTAGGTAGTTTTGCAAAGTTAAAAGGTTTATTTGATGGATTTGAACAAGATATATATCTCACTTTTATGAATTTGAACAATACCTAGATATCACACTATTAATATTTATACAATGATCAGTGTTGGGTGATATTACAATCAACAATCTCTTTAATCAGTAGGAGTATGGATGAAAAGAATAATGTAGCATAGAATAAAGCTTTGTATGGTTCAATGAAATGCAATGATGGGAAATTAATGCTGCACAGAAACAAAACTTGATATGAATTCAATCAAATGCAATGTAATCACTCTTTCCCCTGATACTACTCAATCCCCCCTAATATGCAATGTAGAAGTGGAAGGAGAGAAAACAGGTTTCAGGAATAAACACTCTACAAATGCAGTTTCAATCCCAATTCCCCACAACAAGCAGAGAGAAATAGGAATGATTTCAAAACAGGTCAAATGCTTTTGAATGTGGTTTTGAATGAATGGGAAAAATGCAAAAAATGGATTTAATACTCTAAATTGGATTCAGAATGAGTGGGAGCCGCTTTGGATAGCTTCAGGTACACACTAGCAATGATGGTTGAATGACTAGCGGGTTGGAAACTGAATTCAGAGGTTGAATGCAAAGAATAGCTATTTTACATGTGTTGAAATTGAGCCAGCGTGATTTTCAGCGTGCGAGAAGCGCGATTACAGACAAACTATAAGGAGTTGGAATGCACTTTTAGATTTGTTTGAAAGCTGAGGATGTTAGCTTCAATCTGACACTTAAATTTGTACAGTTCAAAAGTTACAGAGGTTTTAGTGAAGGTCGATTTTTCTCCAAAAGAGTCAATATTCCAAATGAAAGATGCGCTTTTGAATCTACCAACAGATATTCTTTACACTAAGGGAGGCTATGAAGATGCAAGATACCCAACGGACAGCCACCAGAACAGCGGTGCCTCCGCTCTGACTTTTGCCCGCCAAGACACTTGTCCTTCTTCAGCAAAAATATTAGCGCAAAGATGAATTTATCACTACAATTAACAAAGGACTATATGGATGAGGGAAAGATTCAGAAAAGACAAAAGAGATTCTACAATGCAGTTCTGGATATGTAGGAATGGGTTGGATGGGATTACTTAAGTTAAGAGATTGGCTATGGACAATTCTATGCTGGATACTCACAACTATGGTTTTGGAATAGGCCCGTCAGGATCTGGTCAAAGGTTTTACCGGATAGGAATCAGGCACCCGGTTGCGCACTCAGCATGCCACTGTGGTCTCTGCACGGCACTCTGGACTGGATCTGACGGGTTACAGCTATCTGGTTTCAGCTCTGCTCTACTGGTTTGGATCTCTGGGTTCTGGCAAGAGTTCTTGGAAAGAAGCAGAAAACAGCACAGCCAGGCTGTTCAATTTTGGTGTGCCCCTTGGAAGTCTGGGGGTAAAATCAGGTTACAAGATTTTAAAGGCCAGCTGAGAAAGTTTCAGCTTTGGAATTAGGCCTTCTGCTTTCATAGTTCTGGAGTCTGGGATCTGGGTTCTCCTGCAGAGCGCTTCGTCAGTAAATCAGTTGATGGGTGAATGTGTGTCTGTCTAGGTCCTAAACAGTTCCTATTTATATATTTTCCAAAGGGTTGGGTAGGCTGATTATACTAAGCTCACCCTCTAGGGATCCGATTGGTCAAAGTAGTTCCTCTCTCCTGATTTGAGAAAGAAATCAAGTGTGATAGTGATGCTGCAATTTACAATCCAGGGAAAAACTCCCCTTTGCTCCTACACAGAAAATCTATTTTTCATAGAAAGCATATCTACAATATCACCAACTTGCTAATAATACATATCCACCTCACATATTTAATACAGCACGGCTCCGTCCATCTTCTTAAGAGTTTCGGTTCAAAACTGACAGTTTTTCGCGCTTTTGGTTGGTTACCCAGTGTCAGATCTGTACACATTTTTCCACATACATGCGCAAGACATCTGGTCATAATCCTGTAAACTTTCATATTCCGAGCATGATCACAATTGCTACAATATCAACATTTTCGTAGCCCGGTCTCTGAATATCGCACAAGGTTCAGAGTAGTTTCCAATTGTGAGCGGCATTTTTGCGCAACCTGAGCCTCTCTTCCTTAGCAGTTGGTTTCTATTGACGCCCGAATTTGCATTTCCTTTCAGTCAAGGGAGCCTTTTGTCCCTACTCAGAGCAACAGGCCAAAATCTCCTCCCACTTCTCTTAACAACTCAATGCCAGTTCCTGAGCAGAGAGCAGGAGGAACATTCCTTTGTTTGAGGAGAAGTTGTGGAATGTCTTTGAAGTCCAGTGTAGCTGCCATTAATTCACTTTAAAACACTGTTTAAAAATGGGCTTTCTAAAATACAATTTACATTTTCTACAAATATCCACACAAATCTCTTTGTTCCAGTCTTTTTAAAACATAGAAATTGAATTGTAGCAACCCATATTGCTTTTGATGGCAAGTCTCTTCTTTTCTACAATTTGATTTAAGACGCAAGTTTTAAACTGACAGTATAAGTAATGAGAGCTTCTGACACAGGCGAGCGGCGGTACTGCGCCCATTTCTGACATATTTTTTCCATGCAAGCACCTTTTGAATGTGGATTTTTTTATGATGAAAGGTGTTTCTCCTGACATTGTGCTTATGGGGATACCACTTCTGGGTTTTCCTTGCAATGCAGCACTGCCTTTTCAAGCAGTTCTATTACACTCTGTGGGCAGCCCCATTCCAGGTTTTGGCAGTGTGGTCTCCTGTTTGACATAGGCAAAATGGATCGACAGCCTATTTTTCAGGTTTCCCTGTGCACTTCTCACATATTTTTACCGCGCATAAGACTTTCCGGCAGCCATTCTGTTGTTTTTGATGAAAGCAGCGAACCGTGATGTTGCAGGGCATAGACTAGTGGGTTGGAACATCCCACAAGCTGAAGAACTGGTGTGATAGTGGGGTGTTCGATTTTAGAGCTTTAGAATTTTTTTACTCCTCAGTCACCCTAAATAGTTATGTTTAGGCAGCATGGATATTGCTAAGCCTTTTTATGTATGGGAGTTGTTTATTTTTGCCTGACTTTGCCTAATCTGCTGGTGATTAATACCATTGAACAACCCTCTAGAGATGTTTCCATCCAAGTTGATATGTATAGGCTGTTTTTCTGTCTGATGAACTGAAAGCGGGGGGGGGGATCCTTTCTTGATAAGTTATCTATCAAGCAGTAAATGTCTAGAGTGCTTCATTTTCGACCATTGCAGAAGGATCTTTCTGTCTTGACTGGCCCTGCACTGAGGTACGTAGAAGGTCCTGGCCAAACAGGATGGCACTGTGGTCAGACCAAGCATGGGGCTATTGTGTCTCAGCTGTTATATGCAAGGTCTTATGTAACACATTATGACAGTTACCGGGGAATGGGGTTGTTTCTAGCATAAGTTGATAGTGGTAGGCACAATGGGCAGTATCTGGGCACATGCCACCTCACAGAGGATGCTGAGCATGCAAGCCTGCATATAATATATGCATATACTTCGCGCTCTGAAACACTTGTGCACGAGCGCGATAGAAATAAAATATCAATCAATCAATCAATCATATGATATATGCCAACAGTGCAAGGTCGAGGTTGTGTCTAACATCAGTCATAGTGGCCACGATGACCCATTCCAAACTGAGGTCATACAGTCCTGTTTTTTCGTTTGCATTCTGGGTAGTCAAAGTTTTATAATGGGCAAAGAGGAACTGCACGTCCCAGAATGCAAAGAAAGAAAACAAGACTGGACAAGCCCCCACAGATTGGAATTGGTCATGTTGGCAACTATGACATCTGACGACTGCAGCTGTCACACAGTATAATGAACCGGTTCATATGATGCCGTATATAGGATATGTATTCCACTTGGTAAGAGCATCCGCAACTATTAAGTGGTGTTCATGTCATTTAAACATTGTACAACCTCTAATGCAAAAAAGCGGATCAGAGCAGTGATTGAAATGCACTGATTCCGTGTTACTGATTCATAGTGACTGGCAATGTGTTACACCAGACACACCAAGTTATGAACGGAAAGCTTTCAATAAATGGTAGCCTCTGACACTGCTCTGGGAAAGTGACATTTCTCAGTCCACCTGTACCATTAATGAAGGTGGTCTGAAATGTGGAAATCTGTCTTGGGTCTGCCATCCATGGGAGCAGACCACCCCATACTGCAAGGCCAGGCCCAATCTGGGCAGGAATATGAGAAAGCTAAGGCATATTGTGGTCTTGGCGGGTACGATTCCTAAGGGTGAGCTTCACTTCCAAAGCAGAGTGAGCTCCCACTTAGGGAGTGTCACAATAGTCATCAAAAGGGTGATTTGCAAAGCTTTCTATTAATTATCACCACTGGCATTGCTGTGGCAGACTCCATGCATTTGTTTTGTAGCCCATCTGTGCCATTGCAGAAGTGGACCAGGCATACGAACAATGTGTTTTGTCCGGCCAGTTGAGAGACAGAGTGTAACGAAAGACTTGTTAGTGGCAGGCCAACCACGGAAACTAGTCACACACGTTGCCATACGAGACTGATTTAAATGGAAAGGTGCGTAAAATGACTGTCTGAGATAGTCTCAAGTTAGCGAGAAGAGATCAGTGATAAGAGAAGAGGGTTGCATGACATCTTTCCCTAATCTGTGAAGGGGCTGCACGCAACGGATGGATCCAGCACTAAGGTAGGAGGGTGACACTTCACAACCACTGGCTCAGGGGTCTGTAGGTGGGCCCTGTCTCTCTATCAGGAATCGGGCTCCTAAATAATCAAATCGCCAGACATCAGGATACAGGACTCTGCTGAATCAGGTCAATGGCTTCCAAAAGAGAGAATATGTCCCCTCATAGAGTCCAGTGCATCTGGCGAAATTAAACTGATCTGCATCCGCATACGATGAATGAATGATGCTATGAAGGGCAGGGCATTTGTATAATAATTGAGACCCCAGATGATGTCTAACCCCATAAGCTGTTTCGTGTTCAGTGTCTACTTATTAATCAATAAAATGTATTTTGTCGCATTGCTTTCTGGGTACAAATCAAACGAGTGGAAACAATGTATACATTAATGATCGCTTCGCTCGGGAGGGCTTTGATTGACATGAAAAATATTAGAAAGGAGTTTCCTTTCCAGGAGCCCACATGGGCTGTTCTATTCATGTTTACACCCAAGTGTGCCATGCATTCCAAAACACATAGGCGGGCAGATAGAGCGACCTATCGACAATGCCTGTTAATATGAGCCTACGCTTGGCAATGTGACCTTTCAGAGTCATGTTAAGTGCTTCCTCTGACATGGGGCTGCTATGAATATCACCTCTGAACGCTGGCTGGACAGAGGCAGCTTTGACTACAATAAGTGCCATTAAACTCAGAAATATTAATTACTATTACAGCTCTTAGAAGTTGGAGGAATCTGGTGTGAAGTGCTGTACAAAAACGTGATATTGTTATTATTATTATTATTATTATTATTATTATTACTATTATTATTATTGTTATTATTAGTATTATTATTATTCCTAGTAGTATTAGTAGGGGTTGTAGTATTCATATTTTCATTTGAGGCTATGCCTGGAATGCAATAGCAGCAGGAGTGTGCGCTTGGTATGCAATGGCAGCAGATGGGCATGTGCACATGTTTCTAGCATATAAGAACAGTACCTGGCATAAGGCTGCAATATCTGTGCATAGGAGAACTAGGGTGATTTATGATAACTTTACCCGTGCACACGATGGCAACATACAGGCCCATGTGACTGTGGCTAGCATGCAATGACTACATATGGCATATCAGGCTATACCTAGCATACTGGCCAGACCTGTACATATGAGGCTGCACTTGGCATATGACTGTAGAATCTGGGCGTGAATCTAGCAAAGTCTGGTTATAGCTGGCATTAGAGCACACACTGACAGAACCCAGGTAATAAGTCCGTATCGAGGCGTGTGAGAATGCCAGACTGCTCTGACCAATGATGGTCTTGCAATCGTGTATGAGGTCTGTTCTTGGTGTGCCTCAGGCATGCTATGGATGCTCCCCTGGCATAGCAAGGCAGCACCTTATCTTACATATTGCTGGAAAGCGACACACGTTCTACCTTATTTACTAACTTGAATTATTATTTGCATTGCCAATTCTTTCTGTTATCTCTTTTCAAATATTATAATGGTTAAGTTACCCCCAAACTCATCTGCAGCGTATATAAACCATTTTCTCGTTCAACCCTGGTGATCTGGCAATTTTCTCGTTCAACCCTGGCGATCTGGCAATTTTCTCATTTAACCATGGCGATCTGGGTATTATGGCGGGAACTCTTCCATACTCTTATACTCACATACTCTTCCATTCTACATACACGTCCATCCACTCGCATTACACCATCACATCCCTGCACTCTCTCCACCATATTTGCCTGTACCTGACGACTGTATCACAGCCGCCCCTACCTTACATTTTGTATCCCCTTTATAATGTATTGTTTGCCTTTGTTTACTCCTTTGCATTGCCCCTTCTTCTCTGTGTTCCTCAACTGCACAAATGTTGCTTATACTTCCATGTCTGTAACCTGTTAACTAAGCTTTGCATTACCTGTAATTGCTGCGCACTGATACCCTCAGGTCTAAACTAAACTAAACTAAACTAAACTAAACTATTTGGAGAACTGTGTTACAAATGCCTAAATGGGTACCCTCTTCTGAGATTCAATTTAAATTGTGTCTACTCCCCTCCAAGGTGAGAGTCCACTGGAATATCCTTTCCCTATATGGAAACGTGTTATTCATCCCCCCCGCCCCCTCACCAAACACATCATTGGAGGACCTACGTAATATGACTGCTGGTAGTGTGGCAGTATGGATTCAGAAACGTAATTCCTTACTTACTGTCATTGGTTGAATCATTAGTAAAACATCCTCAGCACATTAAGGAGCAGATGTGGGAACATGGCTGGATAAACACTAAGCAAAAGCTGGCCAGAGGCAGGTTATATGACGAGCTGAAATGATTGCTCAAGAAAATGGGTGTGTTGCCCATGTAACGTGTAGAATTTCCTTACGCAAATCTGAGATTCCAGTTCATTAGACTGTGCTTCAATCTATTGTGTACCAAGGCAATCGTGCATAAGTTCATAAGACATAAGAAGGGGTATCCATCCCCCACCTGCCACTCCTGTGCTCTTGAAGAAGTTGATCGGCTGTAACACTTACTTGTGCACTGCCCTGCTCTATCTGACCTGCACATAATCTCCCTGGGAGATGCATTGCTGATAATTATCTTCTAGATCCAATTCTTGCTTTAAAGGAACTGTCTCCGCGACATCCAGTTCCTCAACGCTGGCTGCCAAACGTTTTCTACAACAGATTAAACTCTTGGATTAGAACTGTCCTCTTTGGTATTTTACACATAATGAATTGATTTAAGGTGAAATAATCTACAGTGCCTCGAGATGTTGCTTTTTTAAAGATTGTATTGTTGTGGTCGTTTTATCTTTTTCATACAGGACTAGCGGTACCACTCGGCGTTGCACAGGTCTGTAGCTGAGATCCACGTGGAGGTCTGCTATAGCTCTGTGTATGTTTTATTGTGTCAGAACGTCATATTTTTGAAAAGCTGCAACATCAGCAATCTCCCGAAATCGCCTATAGTGATAGCACAGGGCTGGACCCGGTCTGTGCAGGGCGAATGGGTGGGGTTGGTCAAATGTCACTATCGCCAGTACACCACAGACTGGTATGTCGACCTTGGGCCAAAATTTCAGCCAAACAACTGTTATGGGGCTGGAATTAACCCCGAACATACAAACACACTTTTACAAATATATACATATAGAATTGAGATCACATGTCTCTTACTCCACATGTACATTTTGGAGGGATATGGGGGCCAGGAGGATCGCTCAGGTGCAACACGCTTGTCTTGCAGAGCACAACAAGTTTGAATCCCGGTCCCACGCTTACTGACGGGTGCAGTTTATAAAAGATTAATGAATGAATGAATTATTTTATGTGCCTTCATTACCTAAATCTTATGTATTACTACTTCCTTCCTTTGCAACCATTTGTGTGTGTTTCAGTGATTTCTTTACACAGGCGTTTCTTACACATGTGTCCATTCATCTAAAACTTGGGAACTCATCAGTATCCAAGGTAATGTGCTCAAAGGAAATTAGGCGCTCTTTTTGTTGTGTTGCTGTTCCAAAAGAGGCGATCGGACAGAAATACCTTTTTAGAAGACATTTACGTTAATTCTATATGCCTAATGCATGCTTTTTGATTGAGCCATCCAGAAAAGGAGTCCCTTAAAGATACTTACCTATTTGAGTGGGAAGCACTGCGCCTAGGCAGTGGACATGCACTTTGCATTTTGTTGCACACACCTGTAATAAACTAAAATTCTAGTAAAATGTTGAAAGAGAGGGCCTGATGGACCGTTTGTTGAAAAATGTTCTCAAGCATTCAAGAACTGACTAATATACTCTTTTATGGGAAGCTGTCCATCCCAGTGTTTGGGGAAAACGTAGATTTTATGAACTTTACAACTGGGATAGGGGGCCTGAAGCTCCGACATGATAGGTCTGCAGACAATGGCTCACCAGATTGTGTGGGTTTAAATTCCCATGATCCCTCATCTTTGTCTGTGCTGGCTAGAGCTAATGGGATATGTACTCCAAAACATCTGGAGAGTCAAAGGTTGCAGACCCCTGCCTAGACCATAGCATTCTTTGCTTATCCATTAGGCGTGTTCCCTATGGAAGCAGATCATTAGAGTCAGAGGGCAGGTAAGTGGATGCTCTGATCTCCTGGTTGGATCTATTGATGTCACATTGGCCCATACGCATCCAATGGAGCATTAAGAATGACCTGGATGTGTATTTTGAGTTTTCTGTCACATAATTAACTGGTGAAAGGTTTATAGGGTTCTCTAACAGTAAATGCACAATACAAAGAGGTTTGCATTGATTAATTACCAGCACAATTATTTTCAGATACTAACCAGTGATGACTCATAAGGCCCCCTTTGCCTAACATTTACATTGATCTCCTTGTGCAGGCGTTAGTCCATAAACAGCAAACATTTATGTATTTATGGCTGGAGACAGAGCTTAAGTGCAATGTGCTCGCTTTGGGACCAGGACAATGCCATGCGCCACAGGTCTGATACCCTGTTTGGGTCGACTGGGCCCTTCCCAGCTCTGCCTCCACCCAGTAGATCAATTGACTATCACAGGTGGGCACTAATTGTGAGGGGGATCTTTTGGCAACAATAGCAAGCTGGAGGAATCCGGAATGACGTGTCATAAAAATCACAAAATTAATATTATATGATTATATATCAGAAATATGTACAATATGTATAACTTGGATTTTTGTAACATGCCTTTTGTTCCACTACACAGACTATGGTCCCCTCATACTATTCTCTGAAAGTGCTAAAGTAACCCCTCAGTTCAAAATAATGTTTCATTTAAATACAAAAAACAATTTACGTGATCGACGGATACAAATTACACACCTATAAACTATACTGCTAAATCAAATAAAATGGACTTAAAACAAAAACATTTGCAAACAAACACATTGAAAAGAGAATGGCCTCATTCTGAGTCGGGTGGTATGGTAAAAAAGTGCTGGTATCCATGGATATAAGCACTTTACCGAACTGCCCGACTACGGGTTTGCTGGTGGGGTAACTGGGTTACCGTAACACTAAGGGTATAACTAATGACCAAATGGTCTAACTTGCATTCCTACCGTTAAAAATGCAACTGGGTAACACTCTACAAAGGTCGCTGGAGAAAAACATATAAAAGTAGCATACTGTGTGGGTATCACACTCTCTGCGGTACTCACATCGCGCTGCTAGCCTCTCGAGAGACGGCAATCCACACTCAGGAATCGGCTGCAAGACCTTGTGCCACGAAAGGGCTAGCAGTGTGATGTGAATACCGCTGAGAAGCCAGAATAGATCTTCCAGCAGTTTGCAATACCGCACATCCAGGACTGAACCCCTTTACAACTACAACAGCCTGCTTACAGACAGACCGCAACACAGAGGCAGGTCGCCTCATGGGTGGCAGAGTCCCCTCAACCGTAACCACCATCTATGCTGGGATCCAGTGACCATTACTGATCAGTGGGCAAGGAAGCACTGCAGTGGGCACACTTGGGTGTCCACAAAGGGAGAACATTCCCCAGCATTTCCGAACCATTTGTCCTGATGAAGATGACCACAGTTAAAACGGTCTATGAAACCGGTCGACACTATAGGGCATGAGCTGGACTCATGCTATTGATGATCTGTTTACCTAAGTAATTGTTACAGACGTCATAAGTTTAGTGTGGCTTGACAATAAGATCAAGCCTAGTTTTTTGGTATTTTTGGTTTTTAGCCCCCTTCTCAATGAGAGCTGAAAAGTGTTTTAACACCAGCACAAGTTAGTTGAGCTATCTGGAAGCTGACATTGCACTGGTCAATAAAGGTGCAATAATCCCAGTCAATACTGAGCTTTAGTAACTCAATATTTAGACATTGTCTAATGTAGAATGTCTAGAAATTAGGTACTCGTGAATTGTATCTGGCCTTTTATACAAGTAATTGTGAATAGGGAAACACCCGACCTCTAGGGAGAGCCTGTCAGGGATAGGGACGGGGTGTTCTTCTAGCAGGGACAGTCTGTATGTGCGTGTGAATGTACAATAATAGTGAGTTGGTGATACCCACATAGTATGCTACTTCTATATGTTTTTTTTCCAGAGACCGTTATAGAGTGTTACGCAACTGGGTTACCTCCAGCTAAATGCTGGAGGTAAGACAGGCACCCTACCGGCCAAAAAAGCCCTCATTACTACCACTGGTAATGATGGAAAATGCCCTCCTGGACTCCTATGTTTCTCCATGAATGGGGATTTACACCGTCACTCCGGTACCCGTAATCCGGCAGCAATGCCACCAGAAAGAGTGCTGGTGAAGGTAAGTACCAAATGCTGGTATTCTGGTGACTCAACCTCCAGGATACCAGCATACTCGAATGAGGCCCAATGGTTTTAAACTCATACATCGATATCACTTTCTACCCAGATGGTTGATTGGAACTCCAAAGCCCAAAGGTCACTCCACATGCTTCAGCACATCTTTTGGTTAAACACTTGGATCTTAATATGCTCATTTTCCATGCCAAAATACTATGTTGTTCTTTAATAATCCTCCTATACTTTAATAGTGTAGTGTCTTTTATATCTGTATGCACGCTGTTTATTGCACATATGTGGTTTGCACGTGTTGAGAAGATGAATGACATACATTGTTTTGTGTATTCAAAAGTTCCATAGAAATGTTCTGAAAAGTATTATATGAACGGACATATGTTGTGCAGTGGCAAGTATAACAACACAGTTGTTTTGTCCTACATTTTTTAGACTGATGAATGATTGTTTAGGCTCCAGGTTCCCTCTCATTTTGTTGTCTCTACTTGTATCATTCATCATGCCAAGAACACACGTTTGTTTTGTATTGTATAATACTGAATTGAATTCTATTAGTTTAGAGAATCATTCATTGTAAATGTCATTTCATTTTCTGGATTGGTGGATTAGATTGTTATTGTATGTACATAATCAGAATATCTTTTCTGATTTAAGGAAATAATGCATACATATAATTGGAAGGTTTGGATGTACGTCTGGGCTAATGGCAATACAATTGACATATTGCCTTGTTGAATCATCATCATCCTTTATTCTGATTGACAGTCCCATATATGAAAATATATGATAAAATAACAAATGTTATTAATCGTTACACGTAAATAGAATGATATCCAACCAAATAGTATCACGTTCGTGCCAAAATCTAAGAAAACATAATTCAGTCTTTAATTGTAACACATGCACCAACAAAAAAGTATCGAAAAATGGACAAATAATAATCCAGTTTGCTATATGTCCATCGCTAGCAAATTTATCCTCTGGATTATCTTGGCTCTTTTGAGAAATTGCATAAGAGCACAAGAGACATCTAGGGGATTAGCCCAGAGTAACGGAAAACAATCAGGGCAACATTGGGGGTCATTACGAGTTTGGAGGTAACCATGGCGCTATTAGCGCCATGGCTGCCTCCAAACCCATACTGACTCTGCCCTGGTGAATGGAGCTATTACCGCCCCATTCCAAGGTTGGCAGGGCGGTAATTCCCCATTCACCAGGGCCCTTCCCCATTCCCATTGAGCCCCCATAGGGCTCAATGGGAATGGGGAAGGCGCTAATAACGGTACCGTTAAGCTCCAAAGTCCCTTTGCGCAACCTGTCCTTAATGCCTGGTAAAACCAGGTGTTAAGGGAGGACCCGCAAAGGGACCTCGGAATAGGGCGGTAAGGGATTACCGGCACCAGTGCCCTTACCGGTACCGGTAATCCCTTACCGCCCGGGTCTCAATGAGGCCCATTGTCTCAAACCTCTGTGTGTCAATATTAGCAATACTAGTCCACAGCCTGGTTTAAGATATTTGTTACAAGAACAAAATATATATCAAAAGCTCTTACTCGTGTTTACAACAGAAAGTTCTGGAAGACTGTATTGCCCTATCAGCTTCATTCAACCCTCAATTAATTGTGGTGTTAATTTAGGCAATGAAAATGTAATGCTGTGATCAAGGAGCTGTCATTCAAATCGGCGCTCCGGGTTCAATACAGTTATTGACCTGTTGCAATCCACATTGCCACAATCGCCTTGTTGGGAGGCAGATGAATACGTCATCCATAGATTCTGTCCAAATTCAATCTAATGCCGCACAGGTGAGAAGTGCAAATCACTAAAACAACTGTACAGTCCATATACTCCATACGAAGAACATGTACACTTTGTCAAATATGCATTTATACATGAGACATATTAACATAGCAACCACAAGACCTGAAGAACATTAACATAACCACACATGCCAGTATAAGCTGAATGCAACACAGGCGACACACAAGTATAGCTCATAACATAGAAACCAGAGTCTAATAAGGCAGCCATCTTCTTCACATAACCAAAGGCCTTGAGATTTCAAGGGAACTCAAAATGCTGAATCCACAGAAATAGAGAGCTTTGCAGATCTTAGAAAGTAGCTGGCAACTATTACTGAGGTCAGTGGGAGATAGGTTGGATGGGAACGTTGGATGAAAAGGCACCAGATAGTGTTTCCCAGGACACAAGCAGGATACTCCAAATTAATTAAAGTTTATAAGAGCACAAGAGATCTTTGTAAGCCGAGTGCAGTGGCACAACAAGTCAAATGACTCTATGATTGATAACTGAAGAGTGTTCCTAGGGGCAACAGAAAACACGGAACACGCGTAAACATTAGCTAAAATCCTAATATATAGGAGTTAATTCCACTTCATCCACGGGACCCTAACACATGAGGTATAATTGGAGAACACTTCCTATTCACTAAGAGCAAACATATAAGGACAACTGTGGTACTCCAATAAAAAAACACATGGATACTATCTGCCACACAAGGCCAAATACAAAGAGATTGCCTGGGCTCAGGGTCTAGGAAGGGGGGATGGCAACTTCTTTAATGAATAGATCACAGTCCATGGACATTTCTCCCCCTTCTCACAATCTGGCTCATATCTTGACACCTGTCAAATATACAAGTTTGGACAGCAAGAAGCCAACCAATCAAAACCCCTAGTGTCATGCTGCCCTCCACCTAGTAAGGCAACCATTTGTTTTTCTTAGAAATGATGTACTTTGACTATTATTATTTTTAGGGAGGTCTCAGCCGGAGCCACCAGATTTTGTTAACTCAATCAAATGTTTAACCCAAATACAATCTATATGTAGTCATCCCCAGTAAACCTTCCTTCATTCACCATAGGTTTTTTTTAACTGTGATTATGTTATGATGTCATTTATGATGTGTTTCAAGTATTTAATCCATTATTTTGTATCCACAGAGCTGAGAGAAAAACAGATTTCAAAGCGTGTATGCTGTATCTGTTTTATTTAATAATAATAAGAAGAACAACATATATATATACATATAGCGCTCATTTATCGACCTCGGAAGGATGAAGGACTGAGTTTGCCCCTGTCGGGATTCTAACCTGCGTCGACAGGCTGTGCATGGATGTCAAAGTGAGCGATCTACTTGCTGTGCTATCTGACTGGCATTTGGATGATAATAAAACCAAACGTTGCTTTGCACTTTATCTACTTCATGGAGTTTCGCCTGGATTGATTTCAGTACCTCTGGCATAGCAGGGACTTGTGGGCCCAATTAACAGCCTGATTAATGGGATTTTTTTTTAGCTCAGTTCCTTCTCTCTCATAATCATCAATTAACAAACACAACCACAATCTTTAAAGAAAAATTGTGAGATTTTAGAAGGCCATCTTTAATCATATTATCACATTTTGTACATTGGGGGGATAGATTAACATACCTTCAAAAGAAGGGGTGTCATCACCATGAATAAACTGCTAAGACACCCACTGTTTGTCACCTTTGCTACCCATTTGGTCTGGCCTTCTTTGCACACACACACTCAGAATAATCATTGAGAACAATTGTGTTAGAGGATCATTTAACATAATACATTTTACAACAAACTATGGAATGGATTTTGTCCCCAGACGAGCTTGTTATGCAACCCTTAACTCCAGAAATGGCAAGTAGATTTAAATTAAGGCCTTTTCGGAAGGCAGAGGGAGGGATGTTTTAAGCCTCAGATGATTTCAAGTTAACAGTGTCTGGAAGGGTGAAGGTTGTGAATTGCTGTGAAGGGTGAATTTGTGACATTTTTGTTTGAACAATGAATGCACTAAGTGTATGTGTGTGTGTGTGTGTGTGTGTGTGTTTATTACATTTTCTGTTTAATACATAATTACCCAAAGAAGCAGAAGAAAACCAAACAAAATCTCCTACTTTAGTGAATGTGCCAAGGCTGAGAGTAGGACAAGAGAGCCATCAGAAACATGAATCAATATGGTGTTATTCTAGGTAGAAGGTCAGATGTTTCTGACCCTGCATGATGTCACTGCAATTGAGTGATTTAGCTGGGATGGCTAAAACCCAAAGGCATATCCCAGAGAAAGCATATTGGTCTCCTGTCATCAGGGAAGTTGACAATGAAACTATGTCAAACATGTTTGTCAGGGTCCACATTTAAGTGGGGTTTGTAAAATGAACTCAGCATATTTCCTCTGTCCTGTGCCTCCCCATTCTGACTTTAGTCATCAACCAACCCTAGCAGAAACCTTTCACCTGATGTTCGTTAAAAGGGGAGACCAGGTACAAGCATAGCTTGTGTCTTGCTCTTGTAGTCTAGCTGTGGCAGGTCAAGTGTGGATGTCATTACCACGTGTTCCACCAAATTATACATTGGTCTATAGCTATTAATCGTTTCAAAACCTCTGGTCTCTCAGAGTAGAGTAGGAGCACAACAAATGATTCAGGAGAAATGTAGTGAGTCTGATGGCTCGGCCATGTGAGGGGGCTGGGTAAGTTGTAGATAGCGATTTGAAATTTGTTCCCAGAGATGAGGACCTGGTACCATTCTTCAAAGTTGGATACTTGATACACAGCTCTAAAGCTGAGACGATTGCCTTTTATGCAAGCGTCTAATTTATTGGTGGGTTGAATGTTTTTTGGGGATCTAAATACTTTACATGTCAATATATGCCACAGTGAAAAGCCTGAATATGTATGCATAATGCATGGAGGCACAGCCTGTTGCTTCAACATTCATTGATTCCATTGGCGTGGCTATGAACAGCCTTGGTCATGCATTAGCAGGTAACATTAATCCCATGTTGGTAATGAGAGGGGATTTTAACTTTAAATTTGGATAGGCGATCCTGACGCTGATTAGATTGACAACAATGATATGATTCTTGCTATTCCACAGATTAATGTATAGAGTCATGTTATTGAAAGACTATTCTGCAGCTCCCCCTTTGCAATATGATGGGTAGGTTAAGAAATATTAATTAGAGAACAGTGTGAGAATTTTCAGTGAGAGTCGCTGATGCCGATCTCCCTCCTGATTGCACATCTCAAGTTGCACAGAATACTGCTCCTTTACTGATTGCTGGTGTTAGCATGGTGCAATGGATCGTGCTGCAAGTCCATTCCAGGTTCGGTGAAGGGGTTGCCATTATAGAGCACTGCTTCTTGATGCATCCCACCAAGATAATGCATGACAAACTGAATGGAATGTATCCAACTGAAGCCCAGTTCTGAGAGGGGAGGCAAGTGTCTCTTAGAGTTCGGATCCATATCTTTAGAATGCAGAATAGCGCATTTACTCATCAAACATGGTGAGGATGAAGTGTGCCACAGGCATGCCATCAGCATGGCCTTTCCCACTATTGAGGAGGTCCAGGTAATGGCGTTTTCTTGCACTATTGTTGTTTAATCTGTATAGAGTGAAAGGTAAGAAACTGACAAGTAAATGTTAAATAGTTGATAGAGACAGGAGTGAGAGAAAGAGGAGATATGAGGCAATAAGGATAGTGAAGAATTGAGGATGATCCCAAGATTGTGGGCAGATGGAGAAATAGAATGGTAAGAGTGGGGAAGAGAGAGAATGGGGGAGAGGATTAGTTAAAGCAGCGAAGAAAACAACCTCAGTTTTTGAGGGATTGAGAAGGATATAGTGAGTGCACATTTGGAATTGAACCCCGAGTAAGCAAGTGGACAACGACGAGTGAATGTTTGATTAGAGTATGTTAGTGGGCCTCATTACGAGGCTGGCGGTAAGGGGTTAATGGTGCCAGTAAGGATGCCAGTGCCGTTAACCACTTACAGCCACATTACGAGGTCCCTTAGCGGGTCCCACTAAGGCCGGCTGGTAAAACCAGCCGTCCTTAGCGGGAGCCGCTAAGGGACCAGGGAGCTAATAACGGGCCCGTTATTAACGGGCCCGTTATTAGCTCCCTCCCCATTCCCATTGAACCCTATGGGGGCTTGAATGAGAATGGTGATGGGTATTTTGAATGGGGACTTATCAGGTCTTCCATGGTTGGAATGACCCGGTAAATCCATATTCAAGAAACCCGGACACAAGTTTGGAGGCAGCATGGTGCTAATAGCACCATGGCTACCTCCAAACTCATAATGACCCCCAGTGTCTTGTGTTAGTGTCCCTTAAAAAAAACAGCAATAAGTTTACATTTCCTCTTTTGCCTTTCTCCTTTTGTGTCACATTCATGAAACACAAAGCAAAAGTTTCCCACACCCATTTCTTTCCACCAGAAACACCAAAAGTACACTTTACCCTCTGCAGTTTTTGAGTATTGTTTTATTGTATTGTATTGATGTATTGAAGGAAAACCCACATAAAGTAGAGCATGCTCTTGGGTATTGAAATGTCTGCGGACAGGGAACCCTATCCAAATGGAAGAGTGCTGAAGTCGGATAATACCTTGCGAAGAGGGGAGGATTCCCCTGACCAGTCTAGAGGAATTCTGGAGCAGGCAGTGCCTAAATAGGACCTGATTCCCTGCAAAGAATTTTTAAGCAGAGAACTGTGGTCCTAGATGACTGGGTAAAAGCTACCTGAAGCTGTGAGAGGTCATGCCAATTCTGAGCCTTAACAGAATCAAATCTCCAAAGTAATAAATGTTTATCCTCAAGAATCCTTTATCAGTAGGCCCACAGAAAGGGGGAGCAGGACCGGAAGGGAAGTCACTGGGGGGGTTGATGGAAATTAGAATGATGTAGGATTTACCCTGTCAACAGAGAACTGATGTTAAAGAGTATCCTGATACCATTTTCTGTGTGAAATGTGAATTGTCTTTTGACAGTGCATAAGTAAAATAAAACGTGTGTTTTCACAGTAACATCTCCACCCGCCCCTTAGTTACCACCAGATACCACAGTGTTGTGGAATTGTCGAGATATTGGCAATTCACTACACTACCTGACTTCTGGACATCGACAGGTGCACTGGCCACAGGAGTATGAAGGGAGGACAGGGGGGATATGAGCAAGGCGGATAGAGGTGGGGGACAGAGAAGTAAGGAACCTCGGAATGTCAGATGGACCCAGATCAGGACAGAGCCGAATCAGGGGAAACTACGCAAGCCTAGCACTCCAATTCAGGATAGAGATGCCAACTAACCAACTCCACTAACAATTTTACCCTCTGCATACACCTCTCAAACTCCAAACCAAACACAACCAAACCTACAGCACAACAAACCGCACAAACTTGTGCCGCCAACAGCACATCACTGCTCTCTTGCACTTTTCCTGCTTCCTCCCACTAACTCAACCTCCCCTCCTCTTTCAGGCCGCCAGAGCGCCAGGGGACCACTCTGGTGGTGATAGTGCGCGGTACAAATGTCCTTTAACATTAACATTAACAGTTGTATTTTGAAACTGAAATTGTGAACTGTGTACAGAACTTCACAATTTTATAGTGGGTTATACCATTGTTGACTTTGGAATTCATAATTATATACAAAGAGATATGTTACGGCCATGCCATTCTCATCGGATTGGAGGGGGTAAAGGGGCGGGTGTCTAGTTTGTCAATTTCCATTCCTAGAAAATTATGCAATTTAAAATGTCTATAGAACCGGAACCCTTCTAATGACATTGCACAGAAGGGAGAAGAGACTATTAGATAGATAACAATTGTCAAGTAGAATTGGTCTTGGTTATTTTCCTTTCAGAAATTCATAATTCCATGTGGTTATGTTTTACGGTATGGCACAACAACTATTTTGTGTTCTCTAAAAATTAACGTGCAACTGTCATAAACCTAAGCTTATATGTTCTTGAGGCAACCTGCCATAGTTTGTCTTTTACATATATGACTACATTAGATTCCAACATAACCATACAAATATAATAACACAACATAAGTGAGAAAGCATATTTTGAATGTTATGTACACGTTTGATGTGCAAACACTCCCTCTAATACCTACACTTGTCGTTGATGTTGGAGAAAGTGAATTGTATTATATTTTGTGTGGATATTTGCTTTTCCCCAATCTGTACAATATTCTGTTATGAAGTTTGCAAATCTGCAGTTTATCAATGGTATCCGGAGTCTATATAAAGATGTAGAATTAGTAAATAAGTGAATGGAATAATGAAAGATCAGATGGGTCTGCAAGGTGCAGAATTATCAAACACTTAAATAGCCAACCTGCACAACTGTGTCATGTTAGAAAAGCCTGGAATTTCCCTTTGCCAAAAAACATCACAGACTACATCTCAAGGCAGCACCTCCATTCATCCCACACCATCCCTAAAGGAATTAGGAATGATGTGGGGAGGGAGAAAGGCAAATATCCCAAAGAGCAGAACATGAATACACAATTTGCAATACTCCTGTAACATTAAGCTTATCAAATCCATCAACAATGTGTGATCTTCCTGAGTCTACTCTAAAAGCACCATCCACAGTTTCTCACTGCCTCAAGAATGGTTGACCTTCGTCCACCGTAAGGCTCCTTAAAGGATTCTGGGCAGCAGCTGAGTATGTGAATGAATAATTGTTAACCTTCCATGTAACCCTGGTTGTAGATTGATAGCAAACTGAAGCCTGGACCTCCTACTCTTCCATAGCGATTTCTCCAGCTCACGTAGATCCCTCATTTTGGCCGGATTCTTGGAGAAAAGATCATGAAACAAATGTGTTTTGCTGCCTTCAATCAAAACATGTGACAAGTGGCCACTCATAACACATGATTTGTGTCACCTACTTCATTTATAGTAGCACATATGGTTCCTTGTTGGCTCCTTCTTCTTTTCAAAGGGTGATTGACCCTTAGCCAAAAAATATGCATTCAAAAGGTGAATTGTAAAGCCCCTTATATTTGCTGTCTCTACTACAGCAGGAATTCTGAGCGCACATAGATTTGATGTACCATCCATTCTCCACTGCTCTCATCTTCTGTTGGAGTTGACTGCACATAATGGGTGCTGGACGTCCATGAACTACTCTGTGAATTGTGGCTATTCAAAATGGCAGCCTCTGTATTTTGGATGGACTCGCCTATCTGTCATATGTTCAGCTCAGTTGACAAGACCCGGGAGATTGGGTTTGTCAGCCTATTCTCCGTAGTTGTGACAGTGAACTGTAGAATGTGAATGTGTTCTGTTATCGGTTTCATGCCTTCCAACAGCGCCATTCCCTCACCTACTCTGAGCAGCTCTGCCACCGGTAGGTACTGGTGAAAGGTCCTCAAACCACAGATGTATCTCTTTGCAGGACTGTTTTGTTTAAAGAAAAAGTCTTCGTTTAAGAAGCTGGGGGGGGGGGTGCCAAACAATGGTGTTCAGGAACAGGGTCAGAATCTGCCACTAACCTCCCATCTGGTCTCCTGGCCACTGGCACCACAGCCCCTGACTGAACATGTAGTTAACCTGGCAGGTCCTGGTGTTTCCCTCACCCACCGGGTCTGTTCATCTTTCTTAGCACTGCACCATCCGTACATCCTGCACACTCCAGCCCAATTAACAGATATAGTAAAACCTTTGCTCCCTTTAAAAACACCCTCGTAGTTTGTATGTCTTCTTTATGGAAATTGGTCATGTGGTATCTCATCACTGATATGTCCATAAACAAACCACTTAGCAAGCATGCAAAAGCACTGGGCACTTTTAATGATAAAAACTACATTCAGGCTTGGGCAGGCAGGTCGTTAATGGCCCTGTCCCCGACTGAACCCAGTCGGTATCCCTATAGTAAGCTCTGTTAACTCACATCTCAAAGATTGCATTGAAGTGTTCATGGGAATTGCAGTATAGCAGCCACCTTCACAATATGCATCATGAACCTTTCTCCCAGAATGCATCTGCCATGTATGGCAACAGTGCCAAGTCGATCATCATACCACGGGCATGGGAAAGCCTACTGCATGCCCCACAATTCTTCCCACTGACTTTCATCTCAAGCATCTCACATCCTGTTTGCAGCACCGCCATCTCCTTCACTGCAGCAGGCCAGAACCACGATCCTGAAATCACTGTGCCCCGTGAATTCCTTGCCATACCCAACTCTTGTTGTGAGCCGCCTGTTCACATTCAGCCCCCCAAGTGTCTGATCACAAAGCCATGGTTGTGGGTGCCATCTTGGAGCCCTAGATTGCCAGGTTAATGGAATGGAGTGGTACACAAATCAGAATGAAAGGACCTTCAGTAGAACAAGATCTGTTCATGAAGTGTCTCTCTAATAGCGTAATGGTGAGGAACAGATGGTATACATGGCTTATATGTTTTATGGAACAACAGGATGATGTAACCACTGGCAAAGGGAGTGAGCTATTCAAATGCCAACATAAGGCGACTCTGGCTAGTGAAGTTTATGAAAATGCTTACAATCATACATAAGGCAAATTTGAAGAAGCAGCACATCTTGAACACTCACTCAATTGCCTCACATTCCTGACAAGGTGACAATGATCTGCAGTGCTGGAGCAAAGATTGTATTTATTTATTTATTGGTCACTTGTTAGGCGCTTACACAATTAACAAAACTGTTTCAAAGCGCCAAAGATAATGGGAAGCAATGATATGCACACGTTTGAGACGTGTAGACAGTTAATGAAATATGGTAACAGGTTACCATATTCCTTAAACTACTTGAAGTTTCTGTTGAAGAATTGTGGTGAGTTTATATATATCCTTTTACCCTTGTATCGCATGCACTGCAAACTGAGCTTCTTCCTGGTGGTGCCAGCAGAGCACATCAACCTATATTACCTCAAATCGGTTAAATATATTTACATTTACATCTTGGTTGAATTCTTATGTGGTGGAGTTTCTATATGTGGTGGAGTTTGCATATGATTAAACACAAACACGGCTTAAAGCATTTCAGAAGAGCCCATGTCAGTGCATACTTTTATGCCAGACCACTGTATGGAATCGCACACTGCTCCTTTTTCAGCACCTGGTGACCTTTCACAAGTATGCCAGAACAAGAAGGCAAGACAGAAGGTAAGGGAACAGAGTAAGGGAGGGTGTATTGTTCTTCACAGAACAGAGAGAGACAAGGGTATGGAGAAGAGTTGGGGATAGTTTCCCTGCACCAAGCTAAACAGGGAAATAGATAAGTTGGCAAATGGAGGAGAAGTGCATTGAAAGGGGATGTCAGGACCGGGTGGTTCAGGGGTAAGAAGGTCACAGTGAATGTAAAGAGGGTGAGAGAGAGGCACAGGTCACCCACAGTGGGAGGTCTGGGATATTGAGGTGTGTAAGAAACTCATGGTGGCAACCGTAAAGACAAACACAAGTGATCACAGTTCAAGGATGTTTAATAAACTATAAAGGTAAGTTGGAAAACGCCTAATCTGAACCTAAATCTAAGATGGGAGCAAGCTACAACCATCAAACAGTAATAAGGCAGTCCTAGTGGCATCTTTTCAAAAAAACTACTAAAAAAAGTATTACCAATCCTTATGCTAAACACAAAAAGAAGTGTGGGATAATGTTCATAAGAAAGAAGGAAGTGTTCACAAATAATAAGTCAGGATGCAGTAGCTGGGGTTCTCCCTTGAGCACGTTTTGAGCACGGAACAAGGTGGGATTCCGGAGCACAGCACTTGCTCCAGCTTTCCCCGCACAAGCCAACAGTTCCACTCTCAGCAATCAAGTCCTTCAGTGGTTAAGTCCCTTTTCTATAACACATCGTGTGCCTCTGAGGACTTGATGTATTAAAAATATATTTTTTAAAAAAACGTTATTTTCCGTATGCACAGCCAGTGACGACTTTCACCCTCGGATCCCCCTTTTCAGGGCTCAGATCCTTCTCAATTGTTAGCATCCCTGCGTCGTGTTCACTACGGCTTTTAACACAATTCCATCTGTGACGTTCTTGAATATTAATATCTTTTTAAACAGTTCACTGTGGATATCCCTATGCCGGGTTCACGCTTGTCAACACACTGCATGTTTCCTTGATCTGCCGGACAAAGACTTTCGACTTTACAGAGAATTTTACTAGGCCCCTGATTAACTACTTTGACCCCTTTCTCGCCTTTCCCAAGGCCTTCTGGTAACTGTAGTTTCAAAAATCAGGTAATCGCCCAAAGTATCCCAAGTGAGCACCCACGTGGGGCCGGACTCGTCTGTTGCAGGTTTTCCCCCTCTTGGTATCAACAGTTCTTTGTACTTTCACAGTTCAATTTGCCGTTTGCTACTTTAGTTCAACACAGTTCGCTTTCTTATCAGAACTCCCCTCAACTCACCGACTGTGATGAACTGCTTGGCTTTTCTTCTCTCTGTAGTCAAGATTGGAACCACAGAGACAAGTGTCTCTCCCCGGCTTGTTTATCAGCAGAGGAGGGTCCTTTGTACCGTTGACATCTGCTGCAACACAAGCTGGCTATTGTTCGTGGTCTTACGATTCCTTCTGCAGGCGTTCCACAGGCCTTGGTTGGAAAGGGCAAGGTTGCGTCTCTCCTTGTCACCCTCTCAGTTCACAACACATCTATCTCCTCCTCTTGAACTGCTGTGCTGAGTAACTCTCACATTGTGCGGTCTGCCTTGCTCGTATTGTGCTCTTGTGCTCCACCTTTTATCCCTTTGGAGAAGGGAAAGAGCCGTCAGGTGTGCGTGATTCTGGTTAATTATCTGACTTTGTCTGACCCTTGTGTTGGGACATGTCAGGTCAATGTCTTGGGTGTTAGTCCTTTTTCCTTCGTGATAAGCAAAGTGTTATCGTCAGAAAAGGGGGGGGGGTGGTAGAGGGTGTGAGTATCCAACCTGGAAGGTCGGGGAAAAGGTGTTTCAAGAAGGGGGATACAGCGTCTCGCCCATCAGTGTCCCACTTCTACTCCCCAAGGATCCCCCCATCCAGGTGATCCTCCCTCTCTGTTCCACCACCAGGAACTGGCTCCAATAGCGATGGCCGTGTCCTGGCTACCTGGATGATGAACCCCCTTCAGGGAGACACCTTCAGATTTCTCACAGGTGGTAGAGGTGTCAAAGCATGAGCGGCAAAGACACATAAGCAACGGGGGTGAAAAGCACCATGGGAAAGGAGGTGGCAGAAAATGGTACATATATACAGTATTCCAGATTATTTCATCAACATTCAAACAGTGATGCAAGAACGGTTTGGCGTGTGCTGGCATACAGACCCCTAGTGTGACTTTTGGTTGATTGCATAATGCATTCCAAATGGGGCAGCATAGGTTTTCAGTCGGAGGACTGGTATTGCCAATCAGTTGGCAGGGTGGAATATGTGAGTCTTAGGTTTAGCTGTGGTTTACATCATTGAGGTGGCATTCCATATTTCATGGAGAAGGGAATCAAGCAGACAGGTGTTATTACAGATAATTGCCCGCTCGGCTGCTTTTGTAAGTGGTTCTGGTTATCATTAACTACTAATTCCTCTCAATTTTCAGCCTGCTCCTCTGCTTTGCGGGTGGTTCTGGTTATCATTAGATCATTAATGTGTCTCCATTTTCATGGCCCAGCAGAAGTGCTACAGTGCAACTTTGTTTAAAAGTAGGTGAGTGTTAGTCCTGATTTTGATTATTTTCATGATATTGATTATGTCTTGTAAATGGGGCAGATGCTGACTGGCCTTGTTAAGTTCAAATTTCCATTTGCGGTGTTATTGTATAGTATTTTGCAATATGTCAACCAGCCAACTGAGGACATTGCTACATTGGTGGTATGAGTTTGACCAGTATGCATACTAGAATGTAATGGTTTGTGGTAGGGATAAAGGCCTCAATATTCCTGATGTAATTTTAGCTGGAATAATGCTAACTTAAGCAATGTGCCCACTTGGCCATTAGGCTGAGGTCCTCACCACAGATAACATCCAGTGTCCTGACCTGGGCCTTAAAGGAATGATCTGTCCAAAAAATGAAAGTGGGCGTATTTTTTGTATTTATTTTTAGACCTAGAGTCTGCATATTTTACTTGTTCATTCATTAGGTTGTTTTGGTCCATCAATAGGGGCCATTGCTTCAAGTCTTTTAATTGGTCCTAGAGACCAGTCACTTGCAGAATGTGATTTGTCAAAATATCTTAAATTCTATTTTTGACTTAGATATAATGCATATACCACTACCATCCATTCAAGTATTTTAAAAAGTGAATTCCCATTTTGGATGTATTGCATATTTTTTTCTAATGGTTGTATATTACTGTGAAACAAACATTTGTTTTAACAATGATCCTGGTTTGTACCCCAACACTTAACAGTATTAATTATAAAAAAAATATTGCAAATCTCAGTTTCACTGTCTATCTGTGCTACTTCGGACCATCAGAGTATGATGAGACAGGAACAGATATTGTCTTTGGCAAGTGCCACATGCCGGCCCATCTTTGGGCAGGTTTGTGGCAGCATACATTGAAGAAGCAAATATGTCTAACATTAAGCTCTATGCTGTTCTAGCCAATAGCCCTGGCAGTATCTTGAAAGCCAAAAAAGTTTCACATTTTAAATGAGATTTTTGTATTATTGATTTCCAGCTTTCCATGTGTATTACTACAAAGGTGTATAGATGTATTGTTCATTTTAACAAAACGACTATTTTATCACTATCCACATCTCCAACTGCACCATGCAGAGCCCAGCCTGGACAGAGGAAGGGAAGCAGATTTGACACAGTCATTCTGCTACATTATAATGTTTGGACTGTCTCTCCACCCCATGTTTTCGGGGAAAGCATAAGTCACTTTCCTATCAGCTTTCTCCAAACTGTAAGATTTACCCGCAGTGTTTCAGGAAGTTCTAGAATGTGCTAGGGGAAAACCTGCCAAAGATCTGAACGCAGTTATAACTAAACGGAAATCTGTTTGGTCTAGAGATATAAAATGAAAAGCAATCCAGGGAAAACCTTTCTTTTGCCTATGTCACCCCAAAACCCTAAGCGCCTATGCTGTCATCCACCACACCACCCACTGAGCCAAAGCTCTCTGTTATAGGTCTACCACTTGAGCGTCCAGAGCGTCCAGAGAATCCTAAAACACAGCACGACCTTTTCTCAACCCTCTTGAATGTCGTCATTCAATATTATGCCCACAGAACTGGCGCCCTAATTCTGCTCGCTGGCCGACACTAGCAGGGCTCTCCAACAATGTTCTTTAGCCAGGAAGGTGATCTCTGAATAACAGGCAGGATGTGGCATTTGCTAGGCACCGTTTTCTTCATTTTAATAATCTGGTACGTTCCTTCCTGGGCACCTTTATCGGATACATAAGACCTGATTCAAAGAGATCTGCAGGACAGTTGACGAGCAGGTGCCCGGGTAATCTCAGAGTTGCACGTGGTTTTATATAATATATATATATATATATATATATATATATATATATATATATATATATATATATATATATATCATGTACTGTCGTGGGGTTTTATACATTGAAACAGCATTGTATAAGCATTGAAGTAGGGCAAGGTATTGAACTGATGTTAACAACAATACCTGCTTATGCCCTCAACAGAAGGGTTTTAAGTTTCCTTCTGAAAGCGAAGTGATTTTATACAGCTCGTGATGATGATAGCAACTCATCACACATTTGGGGGCCAGAACGGTAAAAATTCTGCCGGTATATATTAACCTCTTAAAACACGGTATCACCAGGGTGCAGGCGATTCGTAAAGCTTAACACTGGTGCGGTGCTGTAGATACCATGAGCATCTGGGAGATGCCCCTGGGCAACTCTGTGTTGGGAATCACACTTGCATGTGAGCATCTGCAAATGCTCCAGGCACCTTCAGATGTGCCCCAGTGTTAGGCTTTGTGAATCAGGAACAAGGTAGCGGGTGCCAATCTGAGGTGCACGTGGACATCCCCTGCTTTGCTCCATGGCACACCCTCGCAATATAAAACCTGTAGCTGTTATTATTATGGTATGTATTGAGCGCAGACGAAGCTTCGAGAAGCAACGGAGCACTTTACAGAGGTATACAACAATACAGATACATAACCGGGTGCTTTACAGAGGTATACAACAATACAGATGCATAACGGAGCGCTCTACAAAGGTGCACAGAGGTATACAACAGTACAGATGCATAACGGAGCACTTTACAAAGGTGCACAGAGGTATACAACAGTACAGATGCATAACGGAGCACTTTACAGAGGCATATAACAGTACAGATGCATAACGGAGCGCTTTACAGAGGTATACAACAGTACAGATACATAACAAAGCACTTTCTTTTCAGAGGTATAGAACAGCACAGATGCATAACGGGGTGCTTTACAGAGATATTCAACAGTATAGACTCATAACGGGCGCTTTACAGGGGTATACAACAATATAGATATATAACTGGGCGCTTTACAGAGGTATTCAACAGTACAGATGCATAACGGAGCGCTTTACAGAGGTATACAACAGTACAGATACATAACAGGGTGCTCTACAGAGGTATACAACAGTACAGATGCATAGCAGGGTGCTTTACAGGGGTATACAACAACACAGATACTTAACCGTGCGCTTTACAGAGGTATACAACAATACAGATACATAACGGAGCACTTTACAAAGGTGCACAGAGGTATACAACAGTACAGATGCATAACGGAGCACTTTACAGAGGCATATAACAGTACAGATGCATAACGGAGCGCTTTACAGAGGTATACAACAGTACAGATACATAACAAAGCACTTTCTTTTCAGAGGTATAGAACAGCTCAGATGCATAACGGGGTGCTTTACAGAGATATTCAACAGTATAGACTCATAACGGGCGCTTTACAGGGGTATACAACAATATAGATACATAACTGGGCGCTTTACAGAGGTATACAACAGTACAGATGCATAACGGAGCGCTTTACAGAGGTATACAACAGTACAGATACATAACAGGGTGCTCTACAGAGGTATACAACAGTACAGATGCATAGCAGGGTGCTTTACAGGGGTATACAACAACACAGATACTTAACCGTGCGCTTTACAGAGGTATACAACAATACAGATACATAACCGGGCACTTTACAGAGGTATACCCAGTACAGATACATAACGGGGCGCTTTACAGAGGTAACATCATAACAGATATACAGTGGGGGTGGGATACAGAGTGGCACAGAGTAGGAGAGGGGCGGGCAGTGTCTAGCGACTCAGGTGGCGCGAGGGGCAATATGATGGCCTAGGTGTTGAGGAGCTGTAGATGCCACTGAGTGTTCACTGTTTTGATGCTGTCTTAATGATGTGGTACTCATTTGACCTGTGCGAATGACCTATTGATTGCTACTCTGTATGTGGGTAAGTGCAGCACTCTGCTGTTCTGCTGGGGTTTTCTCGGGACACGCAACACATGGACGCCACTATTAGGGAAATAAATGGTCACACACACTGAGGAATACTCAGCTTGCTAAAGATTGCATCTTGGTGAGTTGCAATAATAACAAATGTTGAAATGAGAAAATACAGTAAGAGGCGTCCTGTTGGTTTGGAAACAGCAGGTATAGTTGTTTCATAATCACGCAGTGAAGATTTGCTAAAATACTCAGAACATTGCGGTGTGTTAATAATGGAGCTTAAGGCAATGCCTTTTTTATCAAGAAAACAGCGTGTACATCACAAAATCACAGCTGGCTGTCACAATTGGTATTAACTTGCATGGATATTGCTTAATGTGCTAAAGTGTCTGCTTTCCTTGATGCATTATTACTCGTTTTGAGATTCTTTGAACAGCAATTCCCATCAGCATTAGTCAGGCATTTAAAGGTGAAGGACAGTGGAGACCGCAGCAGAGGTGGAGCTTCCAGTTTTGCTGGTGAAAGCTCTGCCCTCCTACGAATGTAAATGGAAGCAATGTGACGACAGACTACTGTGTCCTGGGAGTTTGAAAGTGCTGAGTATGAATAGTATGCAGAGATTTCCTATTTGAAATAGAGAGAAACAACAAGTCCCAGAATTCAAAGCAAAACAAGGACCAATTTTAACGACTGTAAGAAGGGTGTCTCTCTGATTGAATTGAACCCTGTTCCTGAAAACAAATGGTTGGAGTACATTGATGAGTTAAATGTCTATTCTGAAGCACCCCTCAAATATTTAAAACCTCATGCCGCCATATATAGTATGGCCAATTTTAATATTGATGTGGAGTCATTGTTAAACATCATTACGAAACTAAAAAGCTCTTGTGCCCTGGCCTGTGGCGCCATACCTACTGTCGTTTTAAAGGCTCACCCTAACTTTGGGCCCGACATGCTCACAACTATCGGTTATTAGCCATTATGGATACTCGCCAAAAGATCTTCGCTTCAATTCTTTTTGCGTAAACTTACCAGGTGGGAAAAATTATAACACTCACAAATTTTTTATTTTTTTTTTATTTACTTGTTTATAATCAAAACAAAATTTGATTTTTACAAGAAATCATCTCTCATATATCACATGAAAGCGTTGCAGAAAGTACAGTATGTCGCAAAAAAGCAGAACCGAACGGGGTGAGTGGGAAGGGACTTTGTTAGGGACTACTGGGAGAGGTTACACTCTCTGTTGCTCGTTTAAGAGCGGCCTCCAAAATCTTTACCGCCGCCGTGGACCATTTCGTCTTTTCGCCCGCAATCAAACGGCACCACCATGTATCTTCCTCACGGAGTGTTGCGCCGTACATTAGGGGCAGTAAAAAGGCTTCTCGCAGGTGCGCTGTTTTGTCACAATTTAGTAGTAAATGCTTTACGGTTTCCACCTTTTGCGTCTCTGGGCATAGTCTGCATGTTTTAGTAGTGGATTTTGTCCGAATGGCTTTAATTTCTTGAGTTAGCATAAGGTTGAATCTTGTTTTCATGAAATTTTTCTGTAGCCTTTTGTCAGGAAATTTTATACAGTAATTTAAATGTCTATTAAGCTGATTTGTAGTCGGTGGCAAGTGAGTGAGCAGCTTATTTGCCATCGCTGTCTCGCATGTTTGAATCCAGTCCTCCTGAGCTATTTTTCTTTTTATCTTGGCGGGGTTATGAATTAAGTCTTCAGATGTACAGGCTATGTCCGCCAGATTTTTTTGCAGTTCTTGCTCCCATTTGTTCAGCGCTTTGCATTGTCCTTGGATAAGTTCCTTATGGATTGCTTTAAACAATGGTAGAGCGTCTGGAGAAATGATTTTGCACAAAAGTCTTATTTGGCTTTGCTTGACAGATGCTTTCAATGATAAGAGTCCCAGCTCGCGCCTGATAGCTGAAATAGATGTTGATTTCGGGAGGCCCAAGACTGCTTTCCACAAATAACCTTCCAACTTTGGCCAGATCGTGTCTTGAATGTTTGAATGTTTAAAGCTGCATCCATTGCGTAGGTTATAGATGGGACCACCTTTTGCTTATAGAATTGAATTGCTGGTAGAAGAGAAAAGTTTCCATATTTCCGATCTACAAGTTTGGTCTGAGTGGTCAACGTTTTTATTTTTGACCACAAGGCCACAAGGCCAAATGGATGGCCTTTTCTGAACGCGTTGCATCGAACATTATTCCTAAATATTTTATGCTGGAGACAATCTCTATCTTCTTATTGTTCAAGAACCAGTGTCCGTTGTTGCTTACAGCAGAACAGGTTTTTCCCATGATCAGAATTTTTGATTTGTTGGTGTTTATTTCCAAATCATTCTCTTCGATACATTTGGCCAGGTTGTTGAGTTGGCGTTGAAGCCCGATTTGGGTCTGATCTATAAGGATCAGATCGTCTGCGTAGAAAAGTCTGGATATTGCAGTATTTCCTATTTTTGGGGGAAAAGCTCTTATCGCCGATTGGGTGTGTTGGTAATCTCCCAGAAATGCAATGAAGAGGGCCGGGGCAAGTGGGCACCCCTGCTTCACGCCTCGTTCTGATGGAAATTGCTCAGACATCAGTCCTTGTTTGTTGAGCCGAACTCTCAGCTTTGTATCTGTGTGCAGAGCGATCACGGGTCCTAGGATTTCACCCTGGCAGTTCCACTTTGATAGCTTTAACCAGAGTTTCCTACGCCCAATTCTATCGAAAGCTTGTGTCAGATCTATGAATGCAATGAACACTTTCGGGGCGCCGTTCTTCGCTTTTTCTTTTATGATGTTTAGAATCATAATGTTGATGCTTGTGCTCGCGTTTTTGACAAAGCCTGTTTGGAGTTCGTCGAGGCATGGAGCTGTTCTTGCCCATCTGTGAAATCGGGATAGGAGAAGAGTTGCGAACATTTTCCCCATAATGTCCAAAAGGGCTATAGGCCTGTAGTTCGCTGGATTATCTCTACTTCCCTTTTTGAAGATGGGCACTATCAGTGCTTCTGTCCAAGTTTTAGGAATTTGTTTCTTGGCCTGGCATTGGTTGAACATTTTGGATATTAGGAAGGACCATTCCTTAGGATGTTGTTTTAGGTCCATGTTGGTTAGACCATCAGGGCCCGGTGCCCTAGATGTTTTCAGTTTAAGTATCGTGGTCAGAATCTCTTCTTGGTCTGTGAGATCAACCCAAGGAGTCGCTGTGGTGAAAGCAGTTGCTTCTGTTGTTTCAGGCAATGGTGCAAATTGGGCAGCAAAGAAGGAAATCCAGGTTGATTCTGGTATAACGTTTGATAATTGGCTGGTTGAGTCGATGCTTTTATTCTTGATCAGTGCCCAGAATCCTTTTATATTTTTAGACATTAGGATTTTCAGCATTTTTTCCGCATCGTTCTGGTACATCATCCCTTTATGATGTTTCAGCCATGCTTTATATGATTTTGCAGCCGCAATGGCGATTTCTTTTTGTTCGTTGTTATCAGAAACTTTAGCCAGACGTCTCAGTTTACGGAGTACTCTTCTTTTCATCACCACTTGCAAGTCATATTCATGGGTCTTGCGTTCAATCGATGGCGCTTGGTTTATTTGCTTTTTCCTATACTTCACAAGTAACGGGAGGTAGTTGGGCCTAATTTGTGAGAATATGTTGTTATCATCTGCCTCGTCAAATTTCCGGGAGATATCCGTGATGTTAGCTGCTGAAAGTTGGATTTGAGAGGAGTTACGTAAAACCTCCAAGTCGAAGGGATAGAGTTCTTTGGGAGTATTTACTGACACGAAGGTCATTGTCAGCTAATTGTGGTCACTGGCTTTGGTTCGATAGACTTCATAGAGATCGATAGATGAAAGAAGGGAATGTGAAATGAAAAAATAATCCAGTGTGGCTGAGGTGTCCAAACGTTCCCAGGTTGGAATGATTGGAAAGCGCCACGCAGCGCTGACACATTGTGAAAATTTCTGTAGTCCATAAGGTCCGACCATATTGAACCGCGTTCTAAAGATGGCGACAGATGGGGGTTTTTCACGAGTTGATCGCACCTCGCGTTTAGGTCTCCACAGATAAGGATGTAATCAGTGGCCAGTTCGATGGTTAATTTATCTAGGGTGACTGTGACGGCGTTGCAGAACTCAGTATTGGTTGTTCTTTGCGGGTTCCAATACACGTTTATAATGGCTAAACTGGATTTTGTTTTCTTTCGTGAGGAGTTTTCCATTTGGATCCATTCTGTTTGTACGGCCAAGATACCGTATAATTATATGACTTTTTTTTTAATAGAGATGCCCAATCCAAGTTTGACTGCGGTCAAAAGGCCGGATGATGGTTTGCCAAACAGGCCCTTACTTGCCGGTGAAATACAGGTATCATAGCCGTCAATCGTTGGTAGATCCATCAACCAGGTCTCCTGGAGACAGATGATGTCGAACTGTGACAGGTCAAATGCATCTGATTTAGTTAGGTGATCATGGCCTCTCGTGTTCCATGAGCACAAAGATGTTTCTTTTGGTTTAGAGACGTGTCGAGATTCTTGAGCGATGTTGTATGTTGGCGTTGATGGAACGTTTCGGTGTTATGCTTGAGTGTTTGGGTTTAGAACCTTTTTCAGCCATCTCCATGGACCAATGGGTTCACGTTTTTTGTTATGGGACCAGTCAGCGCTTTGCTCAGTCAAAGAATTGAGCCTTCGCTTGTTCACCCATCTGTCGTTCTTTCTTATGTATTCTGTGTGGTTAGGTCTCTTGTAATTTACATTGTCGTTTGTTGAAATGTAATTTGCTTGAAATCGGCCTTGCTGGCTTTCCATGTACCTCCTATTTGTGTCGTCTCTTTTCTTTGTAGTCTGAATCTCTGTGCCCGTTGGATGAGCAGGGTGATTTTCTGTCGAACTGCTTGGGGCATGTGTGCTTTTGTCAGATGATACTGGTGTAGTAATTTCCTCAAAGGCAAAACCCATTTCCTTCAAGGTTGAGATCACGTCCGGTTTGAGTTTACTGCTTGCTGCCTTTGTGACGTGGAGATACGCTTTTGCCTTCTTGTGCCTGTGGTAAGGTTCAATCAGCACCAGATCTGCTGTATCCAGGGATTTCAACTTTGGAATTTTAGCTAGGATCTTAAGGATGGTTTTTCTGTTGAGTATCACAAAGTTTTTCCCGGCCGTCAGTTGCTCCATCTTGAAAATTCGGGCTTGGGAGAGTCTTGAGATCATTGCTGAGCCTGTTCGTGGTTGGGTCTTATTTTGCTCCTTGCTAGGCTTTTGCCTCTGTCTGGGGATTTTGATTTTATCTGAGATATAGTTCTCATTTTGTTGGGTTTTCTTTGGCAGGTCCAGAGGAGCTCTGTCTGGTTCTTCACCGGAGTTGGTTTTGGGGCACTGAGTTTCTAATATAGGCGCAATTGCAGAAGGATCTCTCACTTTCTCCTGGGTAGCGGTGTTTCCTGATGTGTTGGCCGCCAGTTCTCGATTTTGGTCAATGTCATCTTGTGAGTCGTATGCTCCTTCGTGATCCATGTGAACTGTTAGATCCGAAAGTGATAAGTTTCCCGATGAATCGGCTAAAGATGCAATAGAATTTTCCAGTTCGATTATCTCTTGTTCCTTCGGTAGGTTTTGGCCGACAGGACCTTGAGACGTCGTAGACATTTTAGGTAATAGTACAGTTTTACTTACAATTGGTAGAGTTGTCTTTGCCATGCTAAAGATTGTCGCTACTTTAAGTTGATCTTTGGGTTTTTTCCTGCTTTGGCGTTTTGGGCCAGAGTGTTGGATCGCCTTGGTGGAAAAGGTGCTTGCACCGACAATTTTTTGCTCCTTCGAGCTCGGTGTCGATATTAGCTCCTTTTGGGCTATCGAATGTGCTTCTTGTGGGAAGCTGGCACTAGGTTTGGCTTCGATAAAATTTTGGAGATGAGCAAATTTGGCGTCTTGCTGTTTTTCTTTCTCGGCATTTTGTTGGATTAGCGCTGTAATGAAGCCCTCTAGGAAGGTTACTTCGGTGTTTATTGCGGCTGATAAGGTTAGCGAGTCTTTCATTGAGTCATTTATAGACTCATATAGCTTTACAAAGGGGGCCAGGCCCAATGAAATTGCTGACATGATAGTGACAAGGTCCAGTTTTTTAGATGGAGTCTCTTTGTGCAGGCTCCCAAAACTGCTGGGTCTCTCGTTTCTGAGTGGGGTTGAGATGTTGTATTGAAGGCCACTTTGGGATGGTGGTCTTCTGACTGGGGAGCCACTATTGTTCATTCTTTGCTCCAACTGGGCCAAAACTGGTTGGGCCTGTATTAATGGGTGCGGGCTTCTCTGATTTCGTCCGTGCGTAGTAGAGGTGTTGGTTGACGGAATTAGTAGCTTATTTCCAAGTCCCGGCCCCTCTGAGGAGAACGATGGAACATCGTCGTCAAGCAGGTTGGATTGAGCCTGGGCTGTACCTCGAGATGATGGATTTTTGATATTGTTCCTCTCCTTCGTGACGACTGGAGTTTCTGGCACTGGGTTGATGTCCTGAGCGTAGGGGAGAGCTTCTAAAAGGGCTTGGGATGGTCCTGGTGTAGTTTTCCCTTGGTTAGAAGCTGAGGGAACTAAGGGGGTTTCGGCGGTGGCATCTAATAATTCGGCATCTGATAGTTCAACCTCAGGATCAAATTTCCTTTTTGTTTGTTTGAAGAAAAAGTCTTTCAGTGAGTGAGCCGTCAAAGGGTTTTGCAGAAACGGCTTTCCAGATTCACCCTTTTGGGCTATTGCCCTAGGGCCTTTTTTGTGATGTTGACGATCTTGATTAAGTAGTTCTCCTTGTTCCTTAAGGATCTTTTTTGTTAGTGCTCTTTTTTTTAACAGTGCCAGTGCTATGTCTCTCTTTTGCCGGATTTGTTCATTTGTAGAAGCGTTCAATGGGCTGCGGTTTGCTTCTCGATCTAGGTCAGAGTCCATATGTTCCTTCCCCTCTGGGTTCAGAGTATTGTTTTGAGTGGGCCGTAGTGAATCTGCTGCGGCGGCCGAGGATGCCTCTGTTGTGGCGCAAGGTTTCTTCGATGGTTTTTCCGTCTGGCCGGGAGGGAGCTCCGCAAGTTTACCAGGGCATGACGCCTCCCCCCTCAGCTCCGGCGCCATACCCGGGTCTGAATTCTGGCTCACGGGCTCATCCGCCCTATCCGCTGCTGGGCATGGGGGCACAGAATACCACCCGACTACCCACCCGCTGAAAACTCCTCGACCCGCGAGCTGAGGTCAGCCTCGCGGCATCCTTCGACACCGTTCAGTCCCACCTCACTCGCCGCAGCGGGGGCCCGCGGGCCAGGAGTGGATAGCAGCGGGAAGGTTCGAGCCAGCAGGAGCTCCTCCACCAGCGCCAGCGACGGCCGTTGTGACGGAGAAGAATCTGCGGATAGGCTCCTGGCCGCATTTAGAGATAAGGGCTCCGCCGATGTTATTTGACGCGGGGCCCTAGCGGGCGTTTGGGGCGATGGAAAGTCAGGTGGGTAGGACGTTGGTGGAGAGGTGGGTGCATCTTCCCCGCTAGAGACCTCATAGCTTTCCTTTCCTTCCTCGTCTGTGTCCTGGGAGTTTTTGGTTGCGTCCTCCGCGAGGCAAGGGGCCAACTCGGGTAGAATTGGGCACAAGTCTGCAGAAACGGTGAATGTTGTTTTCTGTGCTGGTATACAGGAACTAAATTGGATGTTATTGTTAGTCCCCGTACTAACCCTCGGATTCAGTTTTGCGCTTTTGCAAATTTCTTCCCGGTTTTGAACATGGACGTATCTGCTCCTCAGCACTCTGCCAGAAGGACTTTTTTGCATGGTCTGATGAGCAGAAGCGTCCGTTATGAGTTGTTTTTCACTGTGTGGTTGTGTTTTTTTTGGGAGCAGCGGCGTGGTTTTTGGATCCACATGCGGGTCCATGTCTCCTCACCTCTTCACCTCTGTGGCCTGGTGAAGACCACTCGCACCTATTTGCAATCCAGTTTTATGCCCGCACGGCCGCGCGCAACCCGCCCCAAACAGCCGCACAACAGCCGGTGGGCTTGACTCCTCCGGGCTTAACGCCGCGAGGGTGGATCGAGTCTCCTTAAATGTCCGAAAAGAGTCACGTGATCCGACACGTGACACGTCGTAGACCCGCCTCCTCCAGGAAGCAGAGTCCCACAAGGCACAAGCTGAGCTTGCAGTGCCGTATGAAAATAGGTGGAATGCAGGCAGCGTTCAGGTACACAGACTCCTTTCCTGCACAGACAAATGCGCTGCTCGGGCGGATCGAGTCTCCTTAAATGTCCGAAAAGAGTCACGTGATCCGACACGTGACACGCCGTAGACCGCCTCCTCCAGGAAGCAGAGTCCCACAAGGCACGAGCTGAGCTCGCAGTGCCGTATGAAAATAGGTGGAATGCAGGCAGCGTTCAGGTACACAGACTCCTTTGCTGCACAGACAAATGCACTAATATATGTGCCTTGCAATATTTAACAGCTGAAACAGCAAATTCCAACAGGCTACATCTTTACGGCTGCTGTGTGGACTTTAGCAAGGCTTTCGACCTTATCCCACGTGTATTGCTTTGGAAAAAGCTCATTGCTTGGGGTATCGATGAGAAACTGTTATATTACATTCAGCAGCTGTACACCAACACATCGATTACAGTCAACTGAACCTTGCCGGTCTCTGTACTAAGTATCAAGACACCAAAAGCGGCCTTAAGCAAGGGTGTGTGTTGGGGCCGATCCTGTATAATTTATTTACAGCGGATCTGAACCTAGTGTTTCGTTCCCTTAATAACTTCCCACCTAGGATTAACGGCATACTGATACTGTGGCTTTCTTACACCGATGATATAATAATGTGCAACCTCACTCCTATTGGCCTACAGTGATCTATAAGTGCCTTAGCAGATTATGCTAATGCAAACGCTATGGTTATTATTAATACATGTAAGTCTAAAATCTTGCGTTTAAGCAGAAAGAGTACAGATAAGGGGAAGTTTGTATTGCACATTAATGACATCCCCCGTGATAGAGTTGCTTAATATAATTACCTCGGATTTCAGGTTACTCTCAATCCTTGCTCAACATTTTACCAGGAAAAGGCCATTACTGAAGCTTGGAGAAAACGGCTGGCCATAAAACATTATATTGTGCAACGCAGTGGATACAATATCGAAGGGCTTTTGGAGGTTTACTGTGTAAGTATTGTACCCTCTACACTCTATGGCATGGTAGGCCTGAAATATAAGCAGATATCTTGGCTAGAATAGTTTGAAGGTAAACTCTTGAGGTCCGTCGTTAATGTGCCAAACGCGGTACCTGCAGAGGCCTTACGAATTGAGTTTGGGTTACCTCACTCAAGACATTATGGTATGATCAAAGAACCCTGCTAAGCTCTTGAGCAGTAGCCACGCTTCAAATGACCTCTTATTATTAATGGGTAGAAGCGCTGACCACATGGAAAAAAACAGCTTTATTGTCTATCTAAATAATACTGCAGCAACTTTTATTGCTGAATTAAGTCTCGATCCAGATGTGTTAACAACGGATCCCAACTTTGAAATCAAAATTAAAAAAAGAAAGCTCGGTGCTGGGACACGGCGAATAATGTTGAGAAGTTCTACGGTAAAGTTAGGTATAAAGACCTGTCAAGACAAAGTTTTAATAGTCACTCGCCTTCTACTTATTTAACTAAATTGTGCCCTATTGAACTTAAACGTTTCATCCTGTATTTGTGGCTGAACTTATGACCTTCCATGGATTTATTTAGTGCTTTGCTGAAAATCCCTCATGAGGATCTTCTTTGTCGACTTTGGCATGTCGAAATTCCTTGTATACCTCCTACTTACGTGGTATGTCGATTTTGGTCTACTCTACTTGGTGCATCATCAATTGTTATAGTAGTTGCACCTATTAACTTATGGAAGGAAGTGCTGAAGAAATTTTAAAAGCCTCAATTGTGATCTTATTGTACATATATGGTGCTCAATGTATTCATTTGTTTTTGGATAAGTGCATGTAATTACATGTTTTACTGATATTGTTATCATTTTCTCCTTCTCTAAGTGCCTAACGTTTTGTATTAACTAAGTGCACAATAAAAAAAAGAAAAAACAAGGCCTGGATGGCCTTCTGACACATGGCCATGGGAAACATAAAGCTCAGAGAATGTGAGCTCAACAAGTAAAGACATCTATGGGAGAGCATAGTTTGTTTGATGGCTCATGGAGTGAAGTTTCTGTGTTCTATTCTAGGAAAAGTACAGTTAGCAAATCAGACTACAGAAAAACTTCCAACATTAATACATCTGAAAATTACTTCTTAGCAAAGATCTAGATTATCACGTTTATACATTGTATGATATCATTTCCTTTCATGCCTATTAGGGATTGATTGGGTCGACGGCTGTGGGATATCACTTCCTCTGCCTTTGATGTCCTTTTTTTTATTATATATTTACAACCATTTACAATATACAACAGACATCATAAACAGTATGATTGAAAATGTAAGACAAATCTGAAAGAAATGGTGCTATACAAAAGGAAGAGAAAACAAATAACCTTTAATAACATTTCTTTTGCTTTAAACAGAATACACATATATCCTGTTCATGAATCACGATCCATAAATCTGTCCCAGATGTTCTCATATAGATGATACCTATTTTGGTGAGAATACTAGATGTTGTCCATCAGAGATGGCTTGATAAATTCAGTAATCCAAACATCCAGCTTCAGAGGCTGCATAGATATCCACCCTTAAAAATCGGACTCTTTGCTATCATTGCAGCTCTAAACAATCAGGGTTTCGAAGTCAAACACCAAATCCTGTCTCAGCACCTGGTTCAGTTTCCTGCACACCTCACCCCAACATGTCCTCACTCTATCACAGTCCCAAAACATATGCTCCATTGTCCTTTCGAAGTATCCACATCCCCAACAGAGCTTAGAATCAACCATACCCACGTCACACATTCGAGCAGGCATCTAGCAGGTTCTATATAAAATCTTAATTTGTCTGGCACGCTCTTCTTAATTTAATGATACACAACCTTGTTTTTCTTTTGAGATTACTTAATTTTAGGGGAGCATGTGACAAGTTTATTACCTTCATCCCAATGCTGGAGGGTAGAATTAGGGGCTGCAAGGCACCCTGGGGTATGTGACAGTAATTATGGTTGGGGGATTTTTTAATCGGGCGAGTAGAGGGCACACACCTGGAGGGATTGTGTCAAATGAGAAAGCCTTAGTTCTTGAGGGCTCCGCAGTGGCAGCAGTCTCTGTTCCCGCTGCTGGGCAGAGCTGTTGGTCTGAACATGGTTGGGTGGCTTGACTCTGTGCAAATAGAGTGATGGGGGCTCATTATTTGGGTGGAGAGCAGCACCTCTATTAGGCTTCTGTGTCCAGAGGTGGGCCAGATCGCTTCCACATGCAGACTACATGATTCCAGTTTGTCGGACACAGACGTTACTCTCCAAGTTCATGGAGCCGATGGGGCGTGCCAGCTTTGGTACTGATTGGAGGGAAAGTGGCTGGTCCAGAAAGGTAACAGCAGGAAAATAGTAGCTTAAACCCGGCTTCCTGAAAGTGTACCCAATCAAACTAAGAAGGAGGACCCATTATGAAAAGGAGGCACAGACAAACCAGGCAAGTTGTGCAGTGGAAGTTTGATGGAAGAAAGAATGAAAAGCTCTGAAGGAACAGAGATCAGACCAGAAGGAACAATAAGCAGATCAGGAAGAAGGCGGAGACCAGAAGGTAGAAGCACCCTTGTTTGCACACAAGAGGTTGAGAAACCTCATGGAAAGCTTGGTCCACTTCCAATACATTAAGAAGATAAAACCTGTGACCATTTGAGACCTGTGTCCCCTTGTAGGCCACTACTCAAGCGAGAATTGTTCAGTCTGTAGATTCACTAAAGTTTAATGTTTCCCCATCAGAGACAGAGAATGGATTCTTAATGTAATGACTAACTGCAAGAGTCAAAAAGTTGTATACTCAATCGAATGTCCTTACAAAAAGATATGTGCGGGCCAAACCATGAGAGCCGTCAACATATGAATCTCTGAACACAAGTCCTGCATTAGATTCAGAACCCCTAATGCACCCCTTGGACACCATTGCACCCAAATGAATCATTCCCCTGAGGACATGGCCTGGTGGGCTCTTGAAAGGGTATCTGACATTTCTAACCCAGAACGAGCTCTATTAATTAAAGATGCCAGATGGATTTACTGGCACAAGACCCACATCTCAGGTCTTTATGATGATTTTCAACTACCTCTTTAGTGAACACAGGGGGGTACCTACTATGAATCTTGCTCCTTAAACTGTGCATTCCGTTAAACTTATATGCGCAATGCCCATGACGATGCTCACCAGATACCCTCTCCCCCTAAGTGGAGAGACATTAGAGTATTCCCTGCAGAATGAATCTACCATGTTGCAAACCTGGTGGTGAGCTTCCCTAGTTCAGACATACACACAGTACGCTGTTTTCAATTTCCTTCTATACCTGTTCAGCCCTTGAATATGACCTACACCATCACGTCTGTGACATGACGCCATGCCATGATGACTTCAGCATGTTTCACCGTCATTTATGCAACCATTCAGCAGATTGAGCTTGTCTCCATTTGAGACATCCCTCCAATCTCGAGTTAGGTAAGCAGTCCATCTGCCCCAATACCTGCATTTGTCACTCCTCCATTAACCCTTGTGGAAATTGAGACTATCCCCGATTTCGAGTTTGTAGTCACTGGTTTTTCTTGCTCTTCCATATCCTTTTTTTCCTGGTCTTGTGAGCCTCATTTAACTAGAATCTGTTTATCTGAGTTCAGCTCTAGACATTGAGTGTCTCTGTACAAAATCCCCATATTCACAAGGTATGTACACCTCTTTTGCGACACCTTGCCTTCTGTAAAATGGTTTCTGTTTATATAACGTCCAGGAATAACTGTTGTATCCACACTTTGTCTCCATAAGAATTCCCTGGCTGAATCTTTTTGTCAAAAATGTTTCTGCACTATTTAGTTTCTCTGCATATAATCCACACACCTAGAAGGTGTGTGCACATGTTTCCTCTAGCACTGTGCCTTTACTAACTGGTTGCTGTGTATACATTGACCAGCCATAACTCTGTCATTTTAACTTTGTCCCATAAGGTTCCTCTATTGAACCTTATTGTGAAATCATATTTCCACATACTTCCTCTACACACAGTGAGATGGATTATAACCAATTCTAGGTGAACCCTTGTTCCCGTCATTCCCACTTCCCCAAACCTAAACAACTGTTGCTCTCTCGCTCTTGCACATGTATATACCTTTAACCCATCTTCACTCTTCTCCTGTAGAGGGTCCACATCATTAAAAGCCTGGTCCTGAGGAAGGCACAACAAATGCTGGCACTTAAACATCCATTACGTCGACCCTGCCACCTAATCACATTGGGGGAAGTTCAGCCCGACTGTTTCCTCATAATTAGATTTCAGAGGATGTTCCCTCTGGTGCTAGACACCGCTGAGCACTGGGACGTATTACTATATCTTTTAGCCGCAGTGCCCTAAGAAAAACTCTTCTGTCTCTTCTTCAATAAATTAGACATATGAGATTGTTTCTGTGTCTACCAGTTGATGAATTAGATACATTCTCCCTTGTATATACATTGCTTCTTTTAAAGCTCTTGTACATATGTACATATCAACATTTGTCTCACTGTGATGTTTTTTTTATTTATTTGTTTTATGACTTGCGCCTGGCAATTGCATCATGCCATAATACTTGTCACACTATTGTCTTTTACGTTGTTTCTCTAATATATTGAATTCACCAACTATGTTATTAAAATCATATGGATTTAGAATTCCTGCATCTATATTAATGTGGTTGATGACGCTTTCATTTATTGGGCTCATTAATTGTGATTTACATTGTTGATTTGAAATTACCAAATACAGTTTCCAAACATGAACAATTCTTATGCTGTTCAAATTGTTACTACCCCAGTTCCTGTTGCATAGGGTTATACTGCCCTTCTGTAGGTTTCAGAAGGAAGAATGAGCAGATGAGAAGAACAAACATATGTAAAAAGTGGCAATGAGTCACAGGTAACAAAAAGGGGATGCTAAAGCTGAAGAGTCCTGAAGAGAATCTCAAAGATTTAAAGAGAAAAGGAGTCAGGGGGTTTTGGCTTCACTTTCTGTCTGGAATTCACTTCCAGTGGCCCTGTTGGATTGGTGACATCATTTCCGTAAGACATCCTGATAGGTGATGTAACTTCCAGTGGCCATCTTGGATCAGCCCTATCTCCAGCTGAAGGCCACAAGAGGTTCCTCTGAGAACATCAATAAGGAAGAAATTGTCTCACCTCTGACAATATCAGAGAGACCACCCACTGATGGACTAGGTGACCAGTTGATGAGAGCATCTGTCATCCCTTCTGAACTCCCTAGGGGCTTCCAGCCAGGGGCATCTCCAATAAGGATGGAAAAGTGAACAGTGATGACCAGCCCTTGACCAGCCTCTTTGCCTCTTTGCCTGTGAGCCTTTCCTTTTCTGTGTCCTGCTACTTGTTGTGGGATGTTTTTACCCATGCATCCGAGTGCTTCCTCAAAAACTGTGCAGTACTGGCATTGAAAACATCATGATGGCCAGAGCTTCCCAGAAAATGCCCAGGGAAAGGCATGAAGAATAGGCTGCCACCCATTTTTGCCGATGTTATGGGCACAGAAGGGCACTGCCTAAAACCCCATTGGACTACCCACACAGTAGCCTGAAACCATTGGGAATGGCAATGCTGATTGCCAAGAGCAACCTAGAATTGTGGGGAATTCATTTCCTTAAATCCCAAAAATGGGTGCATTACCAGTACTCACCACTATCAGAAAGCCGGCGTTTTAAAACAACACCAGACTTTTTTTTTTGTGTAAAACTGAATAAATGAACCCAAAGCAGGCCAAAGAAAGACTTACTGAGGGGTGGATACAATGTAAAGTTATATTCTGAAGTGACTTGAAGGTTTATAACAAGACTGGCTGAGCTGTGGATTTCAGCAGTTTAAGTAAATTTGGACTGAAAGACACTAAAAATCTAAATGTTTAAAAGAAATGAGTGACCTACTTTTGAGTGTCACATAGGTTGCAATTGTTTAAATGTCATAGTTTTAAACTTAGAATCAGCATTCTAGCTGCATATGTAAAAATTGTTAGTTTTATTTGAATGCAGAAAACTGGGTAACTAAAAGTGACATTAGATGGGGCCTGGCTTAAGGAACTGAATTCTGCCCACCAGCTACCCCCGACAGGAGATGAGACTTGCACAACAGCTGTGTTCCCAGGCCTAGCTGCCTTTTGCTGTTCCCACCAAAAGGGATATGACACTTCTCTGATTGAATTACCTGGGCTCTGCAGGAAATTGAACAAAGCCCTGTCCTGACTCAGGCAAATGTTTTATTGGTGGGAGTCGTAAATGTGGCTTCCTCCTGGAAGGAAAGGGGAGGAGCACTGCATGTGAGAGCAAGCTGGCTTGGCAGAACTGGAAAAACCAGAAATTCAACCTTGTGCTGGGGGGGAACCACACCCCTTTGGGGCCAGAACATAACTCTAAAAAGATGGATCATTCATAGAGCGGACTTGTGAAAATTATTTAAATGATACCATAATTCTTGTGATTTTTCTGCCCACATTTTAAGAGGTTTTTACAACCGGTGGTATGATCTGGGGGCAAGCTAGCAGTTAAGAGGGTATTACTTAAAATGTATGCATGTTAAAAATCTGACACTTCATCAATTAATGTCCATACTCCTTGCGCACATGTGTGTAAATTTGGGTTAATGTCCGATATTGCAAAACCAGTTAAAAAGTGCAAATGTTGCCATTTCTCAATGCAAGCTCTCAGGAAGAGCAGATTTGGACAGGGTATACCTCCTGTGATATGTGATGGGTGCATGTAATTTTAAACACATGTGTACCTGTGCAAATATGTCTTTTGGGTCAAAATATAGATTGTGTGTAATTTGACAGGGGTGGGTTCTCTGTATCATAAACAGACCTCATCATGATGACACTTCATTTCATTCCCCCAATCAAGGGGAAGAGGATGAAGTGGCCAATGACAAGTGGAGAGGGGTAGGGTCTAGAAAGCTAGCCTCTCCACCCACTTTCAAAACACATAAAAGCAGACAGTCAGGACAGATAGGGACATTCTATTCCATCTGCTGCGGGACGCTCTGCCGGGAAAATCCATACTTTACCTCCATCAACCTCCAGAGAGCCAACATAGAGACTTCAATCTATCCACCTTCAGAGACCAAGACTTTACTTCAGAATTTGTAGCAGAGAGGTCAACTACAAGCTAAATCCCTCTTTAGCAGGCCTCAAATCATTGCCATTATCACAGCCAGGCGAGCTGTTTGAATTCTTTGCAAGAACTCTTGCCATTTGCCAGAGAGCAGTGTTGTATCCAGAGAGAGACCAGCTGAACCGGAGACCGCTGTATCCGGACCCACAGACCTGATCAGAACCAGAGACCCAGACCACACCAGCAGAGTAGAGCTGACCCCGACGCTGTGCGCAGAGACCGTCCGTGGCGAGTGAAGAAAACCTGACCAGATCCGTGGCGAGGCCCATTTATTTCAAAAATATATTGTGAGTACCTAGCAGAACTGTGCAGAACCAATCTCTTAGTTAAAATAATATAATTCAATCTATTTTAATCTAACTAGAACTGTCTCCTAACTGTCACCTGTCATTTGCAAAGCTGTCACCTGTCATTTTCTAGTTGCACGCTGTAACCTGTCGCTTTGAACTTTTAAAATTTCAAATCTGAAAAACGACCTTTACCATATCGCTCATATCTCCGTGACCGGTTGTCTTAGAGACTTGCAGTAACTTTCCTCTGAAAGCTGGGAATCTTGGCTTTTCAACGAACCTAGAACCGCATTCCTATTCACTATATTGTTGCCGCAATCGTGAAAAATGCACTCGCGAATTTTACCGCGATTTGCAAATTTCTCCACGTGTGAAAACAGCAGCTTCCTTGCTTTCATTTGCCAAAAATTCGTTTAACCTACCAATCAATCCTAGAACATTGCTAAAGTAAGCCTGAACTAATTTAAACCAACTAATCCTCAACCTGAACCTCCAGAGGGAATTAGAATCATTTTAACACATTTTCCAATATATCGCTATCACATATAAAAGCATTTTGGGCCTGTGTTTCAAACTTCTGTAGTCTAAGCTTGCTGGGGTGAACTGAATTACATTTGATTGCATTTCTGAGAACTGTGTGCTTTCCTTCCATTTCCTTGCATTGCATAAAGGGGGGAGGGGATTGCCAGAGAAAAGTGATTACATTGTTTTGTTGAAATCATATTGAGTATTTTCTGTATTGCATTTTCATTCAACATTACATCCATCTGAACTTATATAAAGCATTCTCTACCACCTTATTCTTCTGTTCCTATTCACAAGTGTGCTAGTGCCAGATTCTCCGTTGTTAATCTTTATCATATCAGATTAAGTGTGATATTCAATTATTAATTTATTATAAAGTGTGATATATATATATATATATATTGTTTAAATTCTCAAATATACCTTTTAACTTGCAAAACAGAACTACTTCTTGGCTCAGTGGGGTCAGGGGGATTCCAAGAGAGGGGTGTTATATAGGGTTAGTCATCCAGAACGCATGAACTGGACATAAAGATATATCAATAAGGGTTTCCATTCAGTATCCCAGACTAGGCATTGACTTAGCTGTAGTGTTGAATTGAATCCTCATACAAATTGGGGGCTCGAGCCGGACGTTTGGGTTAGATCTATCACTTGTGCAGATTAATACAGTGTGCCAGCTGACCAGATACACATATCCGGTCGGATCACCACGCTGTGTTACGCTGTAAAGCACTCCTCAAAGGAACGCTCTAAGGAAAAGGTCTGTTTTGCAAAAATAAAATATAAACTTCTGTAAGTCAGGAAGGAACTTAAATTCCAGAATTACGACCTTGGTAGATATGAAAATAGCCAGAGAGCACTTCTTACATAAGCTATTTGTGAGAGGTGAGTGGACCCATCAGGACCAGACGGTCTGGTTGCAAGCAATCGCACCCCAGATCACGGAAACAGGGTCAGATATATGGAGAGACCAGGGTCCCTTACATGTGGCCTGAGTGAACTATATATGTCCTCTAAGGCCAAGGATGAGCACAACAAGATTGCCAGGGTAGCGGCATATTTATATTTACATATGGGAGCCATGCAGGACAAATGTGCTGAAGGCCAAGATCTGGCGAGTAGGCAACTGCTGGCATTACAGAAGGCCCAATCTGATCTGGACTCTTCTGAGCAGAGGCTGCAGAGGAGCCAGGAGTCAGAAAATGATAGTAGGCAGTATATCATTAAAATAAAAGAGGACATGGATATACTGCAACAGGAAAAGGCTGACCAGGATACTAGATTTCTGGCCCTGCAGAAGGAGCACCAAGACAGTTTGGACTCCTTACTGCAGAGCCAGAAAAAGCTGGAGCAACAATTAGACTTTAACAGGGCATGCACAGAGCAGGTAGCCACCCTGCAAAGTCACCTAGATAGAGTGAAGGCAGAGAGCAACAAGCTGATTTTGAAAGACCTGGATACCCAGGCAGAGTTTGATGAAGAACGCCAGAAAGCTGGTGCCTTTCAAAGGCAGAGAGACGACCTGGCGGCACAAATGCAGGCTCTTAGTCAGGAAAGAGACGCCTTAGGCCAGGAAGTCTGCCATTTAAAAAGAAAAACAGAAGAAAATCACTTGGCCCTCCAGGGGCTGGGTGACCTCCAAAAAGAAAACCAGAACTTGTTAGAACACACCAGGAGGGTGGAGGATGCTCTGGCAAGAAAGGAGCAGGCCAATAGGGACACAGCTCAGGAGGTAACCCTCCTGCAGCAAAGACTGGCCCAGTGCTCCAGGACCAATCAGGAGGCACAGAGAGAGAATGAGGCTCTCTGCCAGCACAATGATAGACTCCAACAACAGGTAGCGATGCAGGAGAGACTGATAGAGTGTAGTAAGACCTTAACTGAGGAACTGAAGGCGCAGGCTCTTGCATTGCAACAGGGAGCAGGGGCGGATAGAGATGAGGTTCGCTGGGAAAGAGCATAACCCCAGGAGCCCTAGTACCAGAGGCCTTTATCTCTCTCAGTCCCTGGACTCTGCCACCCCCATGTCCCCTGGCGCACGTGAGCACAGGGCCACAGGGATGGCAGATTACTATCCAGCCAGAAGCATGGGGCTCATAGGCCAGTACCACCCAGGAATGGAGGGGCGGGCATCCGGGTATGGGCACCCAAGCACAGTGCAATTTGATGGGGAACCCCAGGAGAGTAGGCCCATTAAGGGCATCCTGAAAACCTCTGCCCAGTTAGGTCAGTGGGGGGGTACCCATCAAATCCTGGCAGCAAGGAGGGATCTGAAGACTCCTCTGAGTGGTACAGGACACAGGAGACCAGATCCCCACATTCTGCCAGCCATTCCCAGGCTCGCAGAATCCGGGAAAACCTGGAAGAACAGACGGGAACCTCTGGGAGCAGTGCCTCTGAGTCAGAAGATGAATGGACCAGGGTTACCCGGACCAAAAGGGCCAATAAGACCAAAAGGGCCTTGCTTAAGGACCCTTTAAAGCAGATTAAGGCAATCAGGAGCGCCATCACGCCTTATCATAAGAACGCCAAGTATTCTGTTTGGGAGCACTTAGAGTTGTTTGAGCAAATGATGGAGACTTTCCATTTGAAGGACAGCCAAAGCTGTATTCAATATGTAAAGTGGACCTTCTCCCCGGAATACTCCAGTTTCTTTGCGGGGCTGGAGGACCAAAATCATTTAAGATGGTCCACCTATAAGGCGGCCATCTTGAAACATTTTTCTACTCATAGAAATCCTCAAGAGGCTCGCAAGGCAGCCTACAATTTACAATGTGGGGAGGATCAGGCCCCACAAGAATTTTGCAGGAGTTAAAGCGTGCTTTTGCACAGACCACAAGAAGGGTGCGCACGGATAGCAGAGAATTTATTAATACGTTTTTCCATGCCTTGCCCAAATACATAATGACCCAGCTCGTGAGGGATTTTCACGAGAAAAGATCTTTAGACTGGGTCATTGAACAGGCGACCCGGATCTATGAGGTGCAGAAGCCAATAGAAAATAAAAATAATGCGCCCAAAAACCCCAAAGCCAACAACACCCCTGCTGCTGCCAAGGTGGCAGAGGTAAAGGTCACCCCCGTTTTAGAGTTGGAGATGGGGGGGCCTAAAAACCTACCTGCACCTAATAATGCTAGGCCCAGAAGGTCCTCGGGCCAGTCACAGACAGGGGGCCAGGGAGGCAGCCCCACAAATGGGGTCCCTCGCTCTCCTGATTATGTGAGCCCCCAGTACAAGGGAAACAGACCCATCCTGGGTTATGTGTGGACTCCTCCAGCCCAAGGGGGGGATCCAGCCAAGCACCTAACCCAGAGAACTTCCCTCCCAACTTCTCACAGGAGGGCAGAAACTCACCAAACCCTGGGCAGAACTTCTTCCCCAGGTATCCACCCAACTTCCAGCCCCAAAATCCTCCACCCTTCTTTCCCCAATTCCCTGAGCCCAGACAACCGAATCCGGGAGAGGGGAGGCCAAGGGTGGAGGGGTATCCAAATCTTCCCAACCAGGGGTACTACCAAAGAAGGGATAGCTACCCTTCCCGGGATCAGCCCAGGGGAGGAAACAGGGCCCCGTATCAGCCTGAGCGGGTTTCCCAGTTAGAGCGCCAGGTTCAAAACATGGCGCGGGATCTGGGTCACATACTGAGGGCTCAGCAGAACCCTCAGATCGGCATGCCGGCGCAGAACGCACCCAACTCAGGACCTGGTGCCCCAGAACAATGACGGGGGCAGCACCCCGATAACTCACCGGTTCCCAGGGAGGAGGCACAAAGGGAAGGGGGGTGTAAAGCCTTGGAGGAAGCTTCCTTCCTCACTTGTAAACAGCCCCTGGAAACCCAGGAACCGGAAACAAAATCTCTTGCCCCTGAAAGTCTGCCTCCTAAGGAGCAGAGGGGGGGTAGGAGAAACAAAAGACCCAAACGGACTCAGTTTGAGGAGGAGGTACAGATCTTCCAATTTGAGAGAGAGGGATCCTCAGAAGATCCTGGGAAAAGGATCTTCTCCTTCAGAGATGGGGGAACTCCTCCCAAAGAAAAATGGGTCCCTAGGGATGCAAATCCAGACTGGGGAAATGTGGAGACTGAGCTACCGCCGCCCAGCATCTCATCCCAGAACCAACAGCAAGAAAATCCTCTGGTTCAAACCCATCCTGGTGACTGCCTCCAAAAAGGGGGGGGGCGGCCCGGAACCGGAGCCAGGGGAACCCACAATGGCTCTGATCTCCAGTTGCCAATTTTTTCTTTCAGATTCCCAAGGCTCTCCACAGAATTCTGCCCAAATCTCTTCGCTAGCGATGTCCAAAACCAGAAAGTTAGCCCACCAGTTGTCCAAAAATGTGCATTATCTGTGCCCCCTTGAGGAGAAGGAGGGAAGATACTATGCCCCGGTACAAGTACAGGGGCAGGGTACAATTTTGGCACTGGTGGGCACTGGATCTCAAGCTACGCTTCTGTCCAGAAGGGCCTTTGATGAACTGAATGCAGGAAGGGGAGAGAATTACCAAATTCCTCTCACCTCTCTTCCTGGACAACTGCAGAACTTTGACGGGAAGGAAATTCCTGTTGAGGGGACTGCAGACTTGGACATTAAGATCGGGCGACACAAGGTGAAACACCCGGTCATAGTAGTGACTCCAGAGGGCACCCCTTGTTTACTGGGGAATGACCTCCTGAGGAGGTTGTCACCCTTAATAGATTGCGTAAACAAGGTCCTCTGGACCCAGACTAGCCGACCAATAAAATTAAAACAGAGTGTCAACCATGTTAGTTTAAACGGCACCTGCCACATGGTTGAACAAAAATCTGACCAAGTAGAATTTCACTTCCAGAACAACCAAATTCCAGACGTGACAGTAATAGCAGTAGGACAACAGACTGGTGATGGGGGGTCCTCTCTATTTCTGAAAATCAACCTTCCTTCCAGTTTAAGGTGGTATTCCACACTGGAAGGAAACACCCTGAAATTCTTTACTAATCCACAATCAGAAACTCCCACTCCTATAGTCCAGAAAGATGTGAAATCAGCTCAGAGCCTGGCTGATATTCAGCAAATTGGAGAGCAGTTGTTCATCCCTGTTCAGTTAAATGATGGGAAGGACTCTGTTCTCGCTCGAGTGTGTGTGAACAACGGTAAGAGCTTCATCAGCGAAGCCATGTTCCGCCAACTCCCAAAAGATCCAGCCATTCCCACATTCAAACTGATAGACAAATGGGAAATGGACCTGGAAGCGCCTAATTCCAAACATCTCCTGCCAAGCAGGTGTATGCTCAAAATCTCCATTGGCAACAAGAGCATAGTCCATAATTGTTGGGTCGTGCGAGACGTCACTGCCGCCTTTTACTTAGGCAGTGACATTCTCAATCGCTTTGCCATTAGTTTGGACCTAATAAACTTCAAAGCTTGGTCCCGATTAGCGGATAATCCCATGGGCTTTGATGATCCAGAAAAAGCATTTAGGTCAGCTCAATTGCTACATTATGCAGTTGAAATTCAGATTAAAGAGGAAGTCACCATCCCAGAAAGGACCCGACAATTCTCCCTGGAAGTGAAAGTTAAAAGAGGACAACATTTGAAAAACCCTGATGCTTACATACATCTAAACGCTTCTCTCCAACAGCAAGGGTTGGGGGTAAACCCAACTCCATTAGTCAACATAGAACATGACACCATTCTAATAGAGGTGGATAACAGCGACTTAAAGAGTATTACTCTAGCCGCCGGCACCATTATTGGAATGGCGGTTGATGACCGACATTTTTCCATCGATTTAGGAAATGAACTGTTAGGACCAATCCCCAAGGACTGTTTTGACGGTGACAGTGAGGACAATACCACACCAGACAGGATTTTTACCCGGCATGGGGGGAACTTCCTGGTGTACACTTCCTGCCCCTATGGTAAGGAAGATGTGACTTGTGACTTCAGGAGGGATGAGGTGATTTTCCAGGTCCATGAGGGCTGCCTTTCCCACCTGAAGCCTCCGGTCCAAATCAGCACTCTGACCAGGGACTTCTCACCCAGCTGGAGGAGGCCACGGAGATAGCCAAACCAGAAGTCTTTCCAGGCGTCAGGCAGATGGTGGAAGAGAGAGTCAACCTAGCTGATGCCTGTGTGACTCTGGAACAAAAGCAAAAGTTGAAACAAGTTTTCTTGGATTTCCAAGATCTCTTTGCGGTAGACTCATCAGACTGTGGTCGCACTGACATCCACACAACAACAATCCCCACGGACCCTGGCATGACTCCTGTGTTTGTGAAGCAATATCGCTTGCCTCTCGCATCAATGGAGTCCCTTACTGAAATAATTAAGAACCTTGAGTCCCGGGGAATAATCCGTCCAGTCCACAGCACCTTCAATAATCCGGTGCTGGGAATATTGAAGCCAAACGGCCAGTGGAGACTCTGCGCCGACCTCAGGGAGCTCAACAAACGGGTCCATACTTCCCGATGGCCTCTTCCCTACATTGACCAAGGGCTGGCCCAGATTCAGGGGTCACAGGTATTCACTGCAATAGACCTGACCAATGGATACTGGACCGTGCCTGTCAGCAGGGCGGACCAATACAAACTGGCTTTTACCTTTGGGGGCCAGCAGTACACATGGACCCGGACTCCCTTCGGATACCTTAACTCCGGTAATGAGTTCAATATTTTCCTACATAAGGCCATGCCCGACCTGGGTGTGAGGGGTAACCTGGCTTATGTAGATGATGTCCTCATCAAAAGTTCATCTGTGGAGGAACACATAGCGGAGATCCGTTATGTTCTGACGCAGTTGAGGGCCGCCAGAGCAAAACTTTCCTTTCAGAAAGCACAGTGGTGTAGAACCCGTGTTAATTTCTTGGGGCATGAGGTTACTCCTCAGGGTCTCTGTCCCCAGGAGAAGAAAGTGGAACCACTTCAGAAACTGAAAGACCCCACAACTCTGCGGGAACTAAGGAGCCTCCTTGGACTGACTAATTACAGCAGAAAGTTCATTGAGGGCTACGCAGAGATCACCAGACCCCTGATTCATCTCCTGAAGGGGGGGGTCCAGTGGGAATGCGGTCCAGAACAAGCCGAGGCGGTAAAACAACTCAAAAGAAGCCTCTCAAAAGCGCCTTGCCTAGCTTACCCTGTCAGAAACAAGGAGTTCTTCCTGGAGACGGGGTTCTCTAATACGTGCTTGACGGCAGTATTATACCAAAAGCATGACAAGGTCAATAAAGTAGTCTCCTATGCGAGCAAAACTTTATCCTCTGTGGAGGAAAAATTCAACGATTGTGAGAAGGCACTCCTGGCAACGGTGTGGGCATTGAAGAATTACCGCCCGTTTATCCAGGGGGAACACATCATAGTGGAGACTCCACACCAGCCTCTGCAATATCTCCAAAGTGACAGAATCCGGGCCGGAAATGTGAGTAATTCCCGAATTACTTCCTGGATTCTGTCAATGCAAGGCTTTCCTGTGGAGGTCAGATAGGGCCAAAACAAGAAGAGTCCCCTCGCGCAAGGTCTGGCTGACTTGCATGATTGTGCCAGAGAAAACTGTCTCGAGGACGAAAGTCTAAAAATAAAGGACAACATGGAGGCATACCTTAATTCCCCCCACAAAGTCTTTGAAGAAGACAAGTGTGAGGGAATGTCCACTGTCTATGTGGATGGATGCTCTTACCATGTTGACAACAACGGGGAGAAAGAACTGGTGGCCGGCGTAGGGAATGCATGGGTGAATGAGTCCCCAGAACCCTCCGCTGGATACAAAATTGGTCCCCGAAGTAGTCAGGTGGCAGAATTGATGGCTGTGCATCAGGCCATCCTCACTGCTGTCCAGCATCAACTCCACGAACTGGTCATAATCACAGATTCGGATTATGTACGGAACGGGTTCGTGGAGCACCTGGTTAATTGGAAAACCAGAGGCATGTTATGTGCTAATAACAAACCCTTGAAACATGGGAAGTTGATCCAAAACATTGATGATCTGGTCACCTCGAATGAGATGACCATCTATTGGAAAAAGATCAAGGGTCAATCCAAAGTAGAGGGACCAGACAAAACTGGAAATGACTTAGCTGATCAGCTGGCCAAAACCGGGGCCATCCAAGGGGATCTAATAGAAATAGAGTCCCTGTTGGGGGAAATCCAGGTCACTGCTATCACTAGGTCCCAGACAAATGCTCACAATGATCTGTCAACTGCCCAATGGAGCAAGGAGACCCCTCATGCTGATTTGATTACCGCTCAGAAGGGGATTCCAATAATTGGTAAATTTTACCAACACATTGAGGACCCTGAGAACTTTCCCCTGACGGATACCGATTACAACGGGAAAGAGGACCTTAGAGTGTTGATGAAATGTCCAAAAATGTTCTGGATCCAAGACGGTTTGTTGGTAAGGAAATCCAAATCTGGCCACGATCAGTGGGTGGTTCCTACCTCATTCCGAAGCCTGATGTTAAGTCACGCCCATGATGCGGCCACCGCCGTTCATAGGGGGTTTCACACAACACTGGAAATCTTAAGAGAGGTTGCATACTGGCCACACATGGGCCAGGACCTCAACCAATACTTGAAGGGTTGTCTTGTGTGTGCACAATTTCAGCCAACATCCCTCACACACCGTGCACCCCTCCAAAAGAGGGGGATGACACTGCCATGGTCAGATTTACAAATCGACTTTGTAGGCCCCGTGATTCGCTCTGCTAGGGGGAATAAGTATATGTTGACTGTGACATGCTTGTTTACCAAGTGGGTGGAATGTCTCCCAGCCCCAAATTGCAAGGCAGAAACTGCAGCTGCCCTGATGATTAATCACATCTTTTCCCGTTTCGGTCTACCTCAAAGGATTGAGTCAGACAGGGGTAGCCACTTCACCAGTGAAGTAATGACAAAGATGTGGGAGATACTGGGGGTCAAAAGGAAGTTCCATATTGCGTACCGGCCAACTTCTTCTGGGCAGTAGAGAGATATAACCGAACCATTGTGAGCATATTAAAGAAGTTTGTGGCAGATTCTGGGCCAAGTTGGGATATCCGATTACCTCTGGTCCTAATGGCCATCAGATCTACCCCTTCATCTGCAACCAAAATGTCACTATTTGAGTTGATGACTGGGCACAAGATGGTGCTTCCTCAGCATTTGCTCTACAGGACCCAAGAGCAGACACTAATAAATGCCTCCACAACTCATGATTATGTGGAGAATTTAAGGAAACACCTTCAACATGCTTTTGCTTATGCTCAGCGGAATCTAGAAAGATCAGCTGATAGCATGAAGACCCACTATGACCTGAAGACTTCCAGGAAGGAATATCAGGTGGGGGACCGGGTCTATCTATACAATTTCCAAAGGAACCAGGCCAAACAGCGAAAATGTTTGCCTACATGGAAGGGACCCTTTGAGATTATAGACAAAATCTCCCCTGTGGCCTACAAGATCCGCATCCCCAAAGGCGGTTTGGCAGAGGGGGAAGACAAGTGGGTCCACATAAACCAGTTGAAGTGTTGCCATCCCAGGCACACTCTGCAACAACTGGAGGAATCCTCTGGAATCCGAGAGGGTACTGTCTCAGATTAATTCAGTTCTAACTTAAAAGATCCTACATATCGCCTATCAAATTCTGAGTTTCTCAATGTGGGTGTTTTCGTTTTTGAATGCAAAAAGAAATGTGCATGTTCATATGTTTTGACTATAAATTTATATGCCACCCCACTATATCAATGGTGGGGGAAAAATGTCTATGAATAGGTATTGCCGCTCTTCCTTTGTCATCCTAGGAGAAGGAAAACCTGCAGGCTGGCCAAGGAGGACGATCCGGAGACCGGGAGCAGAGACGCAAGGGGCCTAGTGTACCGCCCAATATTCCCATCAGGACTGGCGAGGAGAACCGATCGATCAGTACCGGATGGAGGAAAAGATGCTGAACTGTGCCATCTATTGGAAGAAGATGAGGAAACATCCCAGGTCTTGCGAGTTCCATCAGTGAAACAGAATGGCCATCGCAAGAGGGGGGCTTGTGGGATGTTTTTACCCATGCATCCGAGCCCTACCTCAAAAAATGTGCAGTACTGGCATTGAAAACATCATGATGGCCAGAGCTTCCCAGAAAATGCCCAGGGAAAGGCATGAAGAATAGGCTGCCACCCATTTTTGCCGATGTTATGGGCACAGAAGGGCACTGCCTAAAACCCCATTGGACTACCCACACAGTAGCCTGAAACCATTGGGAATGGCAATGCTGATTGCCAAGAGCAACCTAGAATTGTGGGGAATTCATTTTCTTAAATCCCAAAAATGGGTGCATTACCAGTACTCACCACTATCAGAAAGCCGGCGTTTTAAAACAACACCAGACTTTTTTTTTGTTTAAAACTGAATAAATGAACCCAAAGCAGGCCAAAGAAAGACTTACTGAGGGGTGGATACAATGTTAAGTTATATTCTGAAGTGACTTGAAGGTTTATAACAAGACTGGCTGAGCTGTGGATTTCAGCAGTTTAAGTAAATTTGGACTGAAAGACACTAAAAATCTAAATGTTTAAAAGAAATGAGGGACCTACTTTTGAGTGTCACATAGGTTGCAATTGTTTAAATGTCATAGTTTTAAACTTAGAATCAGCATTCTAGCTGCATATGTAAAAATGGTTAGTTTTATTTGAATGCAGAAAACTGGGTAACTAAAAGTGACATTAGCTGGGGCCTGGCTTAAGGAACTGAATTCTGCCCACCAGCTACCCCCGACAGGAGATGAGACTTGCACAACAGCTGTGTTCCCAGGCCTAGCTGCCTTTTGCTGTTCCCACCAAAAGGGATATGACACTTCTCTGATTGAATTACCTGGGCTCTGCAGGAAATTGAACAAAGCCCTGTCCTGACTCAGGCAAATGTTTTATTGGTGGGAGTCGTAAATGTGGCTTCCTCCTGGAAGGAAAGGGGAGGAGCACTGCATGTGAGAGCAAGCTGGCCTGGCAGAACTGGAAAAACCAGAAATTCAACCTTGTGCTGTGGGGAAACAACACCCCTTTGGGGCCAGAACATAACTCTAAAAAGATGGATCATTCATAGAGCGGACTTGTGAAAATTATTTAAATGATACCATAATTCTTGTGATTTTTCTGCCCACATTTTAAGAGGTTTTTACAACCGGTGGTATGATCTGGGGGCAAGCTAGCAGTTAAGAGGGTATTACTTAAAATGTATGCATGTTAAAAATCTGACACTTCATCAATTAATGTCCATACTCCTTGCGCACATGTGTGTAAATTTGGGTTAATGTCCGATATTGCAAAACCAGTTAAAAAGTGCAAATGTTGCCATTTCTCAATGCAAGCTCTCAGGAAGAGCAGATTTGGACAGGGTATACCTCCTGTGATATGTGATGGGTGCATGTAATTTTAAACACATGTGTACCTGTGCAAATATGTCTTTTGGGTCAAAATATAGATTGTGTGTAATTTGGCAGGGGTGGGTTCTCTGTATCATAAACAGACCTCATCATGATGACACTTCATTTCATTCCCCCAATCAAGGGGAAGAGGATGAAGTGGCCAATGACAAGTGGAGAGGGGTAGGGTCTAGAAAGCTAGCCTCTCCACCCACTTTCAAAACACATAAAAGCAGACAGTCAGGACAGATAGGGACATTCTATTCCATCTGCTGCGGGACGCTCTGCCGGGAAAATCCATACTTTACCTCCATCAAACTCCAGAGAGCCAACATAGAGACTTCAATCTATCCACCTTCAGAGACCAAGACTTTACTTCAGAATTTGTAGCAGAGAGGTCAACTACAAGCTAAATCCCTCTTTAGCAGGCCTCAAATCATTGCCATTATCACAGCCAGGCGAGCTGTTTGAATTCTTTGCAAGAACTCTTGCCATTTGCCAGAGAGCAGTGTTGTATCCAGAGAGAGACCAGCTGAACCGGAGACCGCTGTATCCGGACCCACAGACCTGATCAGAACCAGAGACCCAGACCACACCAGCAGAGTAGAGCTGACCCTGACGCTGTGCGCAGAGACCGTCCGTGGCGAGTGAAGAAAACCTGACCAGATCCGTGGCGAGGCCCATTTATTTCAAAAATATATTGTGAGTACCTAGCAGAACTGTGCAGAACCAATCTCTTAGTTAAAATAATATAATTCAATCTATTTTAATCTAACTAGAACTGTCTCCTAACTGTCACCTGTCATTTGCAAAGCTGTCACCTGTCATTTTCTAGTTGCACGCTGTAACCTGTCGCTTTGAACTTTTAAAATTTCAAATCTGAAAAACGACCTTTACCATAGCGCTCATATCTCCGTGACCGTTTGTCTTAGAGACTTGCAGTAACTTTCCTCTGAAAGCTGGGAATCTTGGCTTTTCAACGAACCTAGAACCGCATTCCTATTCACTATACTTTTGCCGCAATCGCGAAAAACGCACTCGTGAATTTTACCGCGATTTGCAAATTTCTCCACGTGTGAAAACAGCAGCTTCCTTGCTTTAATTTGCCAAAAATTCGTTTAACCTACCAATCATTCCTAGAACATTGCTAAAGTAAGCCTGAACTAATTTAAACCAACTAATCCTCAACCTGAACCTCCAGAGGGAATTAGAATCATTTTAGCACATTTTCCAATATATCGCTATCACATATAAAAGCATTTTGGGCCTGTGTTTCAAACTTCTGTAGTCTAAGCTTGCTGGGGTGAACTGAATTACATTTGATTGCATTTCTGAGAACTGTGTGCTTTCCTTCCATTTCCTTGCATTGCATAAAGGGGGGAGGGGATTGCCAGAGAAAAGTGATTACATTGTTTTGTTGAAATCATATTGAGTATTTTCTGTATTGCATTTTTATTCAACATTACATCCATCTGAACTTATATAAAGCATTCTCTACCACCTTATTCTTCTGTTCCTATTCACAAGTGTGCTAGTGCCAGATTCTCCGTTGTTAATCTTTATCATATCAGATTAAGTGTGATATTCAATTATTAATTTATTATAAAGTGTGATATATATATATATATTGTTTCAATTCTCAAATAAACCTTTTAACTTGCAAAACAGAACTACTTCTTGGCTCAGTGGGGTCAGGGGGATTCCAAGAGAGGGGTGATATATAGGGGTAGTCATCCAGAACGCATGAACTGGACATAAAGATATATCAATAAGGGTTTCCATTCAGTATCCCAGACTAGGCATTGACTTAGCTGTAGTGTTGAATTGAATCCTCTTACATTGTCTGTAAATACCCTTAATTGCTTCTTCTCAGCTGCACTCTTGCTATTCACTTTTCATACTTAATCTTCCATTCTCTTCTACTTATTTCTTCACTCTCCATCGCTCAGAACCATCTCAACTCTCTTCCTATCCCTATTATCTCTTCTCCTCCAAACCACCCCTTCTCACTCCACTACTGCAACCCTCACTTCCAATATGCTTTCTCTTCTCTCATATACCCTCAGTGCCTCTCTATTTCTCAGACTCAACTTCGCTATGCATCTACATCTTACTCTCTTTCTATTGCTCTTTGCAATGCAGAGTCTGCCTGCAATAAAACCTCCTTTACCTCTGATTTCTTTCATTCTCATTCTACTTTTCTGTACCTTATTACCCTTACTTAAACCTGTAACTCTTCCTATGAATCTGCAACTCTTGCTGCCCTTCCTGATCCTGCCTACACCTTAACTCACTCTCCCCACCCTAATAGCAGGGGTGGTGGTGTAGGACTGTTTTCCTCCTCCATACTTTCTATCTCTCCTATTACCCTATCGCCTGCTAATTATCCCTCATTCGAATAAACTCACTCCACAATCACTGCGCCTTATGGCTTATATATTGTCTCTCTTTACCAGCCACCTAGTCCGGTAGGTCAAATCTTCAACCACCTATCCCAACTAATTGATTCTCTCCCTCCCGATCACCAACTTATTGGTGACTTCAACCTCCCCCTTCTCTCTGCTGCTCTATCCACTGACGTTAACCCTCTTCTACTTAAACACTCACCTTCTTCTGTCCACTCTCTGCCCACCCATTCAAATGGGAAATCCCTTGAACATATTGTCATCAACCCTCAAAGCTCTGCCTCTAATATCTTAACTGCGCCTTCTCCTTCTGATCACTCTATCATATTTCCTTCAATCTCCACTCCTGCATGTTTCCCTCCGACAAACTCCCTGACTACCTCTCTGAGCTACACCTCTCTCTCTCCTCCTACACTGAACTCACATTTCCATCCACTGAAGAAGCCTTCACTAACTTTAACACTGCTCTTTATGCTACCTTTTCCTCTCACTACCCTCTTGCTAAACTCACTCCTAAATCCGCCCCTCCATGGCCCAGGGTTACACCTGTCATACGCACCCTGAAAACAACAATGCAGAAAAAGCTTTGCACTTGGTAAAGGTCAAGACACTCCTCCAGTCTCCCACTCTATCTCACTGCTTTTCAAAGCTATTCATCTACTCTGTTTCTGCCAAACATGACCTATATCTCTCTCATTTGTCTCAATAATACCAACCTAGACACCTCCAAAAATCTCTTAACTCAATTCTCTCATGTCCTAAATCCTCCTCCATCCCCTTTACTCATTCCTTAAATGATCTTACTCTCTACTTTGTGTCTAAAATGTGTACTATTCACAATACCCACGCAAATAACCTTCTATTTCCTCCTCCTACTCTATTTTCTCCCACTACTCCTCTCCCGCAACTATGTGTTCCTTTGTCCCCACAACTGTTATGGGATTCTTGCCCTACTTCTCAAGGCTAACCTTTCCTATGCCCCAACTGACCCAATGCCCCCACACTGTCAAGGAGTTCCCCCCTTCTCACCTGAGTCTGTTCTTTACTGGTGTATTTGATCGATGCCTTCTTGCGGATGGACCGGGTCTTGAAGAAGGCTACCCGAGTCTCTTCCGAATCCAGAATGCGTTCAGTTTCTGGGACGCCGAATCCAGGAATCCAGGAGGCAGTGGAAGCACGCTAGCCACGAATCCAGGAGGTAAGTAGAAGGGGGAGGACACGGAAGGGAATCGCGGAATTGGAAAAAGGAGAAGAACCGCGAGCTACGGAGCACACGTCTGGTCGCTATTTTGCAATAGCATTGAGACGCGTGGAGCCGCGGAAGGCGTGGTCTATTAGTAGAAAAGGCTACATCCAGCGCATGGAGCGAGAAGGGATTACGCTGGACGGCCATGTTGGGAGTATTAATGAGGGCAAGCCCGCTGTGACAGGGACCAAGAAGCCCAAAAGGAGCGCACTCTGTGATTCATGACAGCATGCCTCCTCCGAAGATCTTTCCCTCCAGGTTTGCCCGGGCTTCTGAGCAGCCGAGGGGCCTTGATGTTTGACATAGGCTCCCAGGTTCTTTCACTAGGGGGATATACTTTCCATTCAACCAGATATTGAAGCTGGCCCCTTCTATACCTGGAATCACAAATCCGGGACACCTCGTACTCCAATTGGTTGTCGACCAGTATAGGAGGAGGTTTGCAGGGTTTCCGCGAGGATGGATAGTAGGGTTTCAGCAAAGATGTGTGAAAGACTGGGTGTATTTTATTCCAGGAGTCTGGCAATTTGATCCGATAAGAAACGGGATTTATAACTTATTTGTTGGGAAATGGACCATAGTACCGAGGGGCCAATTTACTAGGCCTTAGATGTCGGGGTAGTAATTTGGAGGACAACCGGACCTGGTCACTGATTGCATAAGAAGGGCCTGGTCTTCTTTTAGAATCTGCATATTTCTTGATCTGTTTTCTGGCCTTCTCCAAGAATTACTTGGCCTCCTTATGTATATTGACAAGGGTTTCGATCCAGGAGTCAACTGTAGGTACTGGTGTAGGTTGAGGAAGAACAGAAGGCAGGACCGATGGATGGAAACCTTGACTGCAATAAAAGGGGCTGGTCTTAAGTGCTGAATGGTCGGAATTGTTGTAGGCGAATTCAGCCACGGGCATCAGGAGGGACCAGTCATCCTGAACCTTGGTGGCGAAGCATCGAAGATACTGTTCCAGGGTTTGATTGACACGTTCTGTGGCTCCGTTGGTTTAAGGGTGATATCCTGAAGAAAGGGCACGTTGAATTCCTAAGCATTGACAGAGACATTTCCAGAATTGTGAGATGTATTGAGGTCCACGATCCAATATGATCTTGGAAGGGAGTCCATGCAAACGGAATATATGTTCCAGGAAGATTCCTGCTAGTTCAGATTTATGTAGGGGTGTAAAATGAGCCATATGAGTGAACAAGTCTATGGTAACCATAATGGTAGTGTATCCACGGGAAGGTGGTAGTTCCACAATGAAGTCCGTAGCGATAATCTCCCATGGCCTGGTTGGCAGTGTAGGTTGCAGTAGAAGGCCCGCCGGTCTCTTGTTATCATGTTTATTTTGACTGCAGACAATACAGGATTGAATGTACTGCCGTACTTCGAATCCCATCCTAGGCCACCAGAATTGCCTTTGTATAAGACGGAGGGTATTGGCGATGCCACGATGTCCAGAGTGTAGGGTATCATGACAGAGATGTATTATTCTTTGTTGTAGCCTTTTTGTAGGGATGACCAATACATTGTCCTTGAACAGATACCCTTCCCGGACCCTTAGATTCCATTGATTTTTCTTGGACATATCCTTCCACAGATCAGAGGATTGGGTCGGAACTTGGATTTCTTCAAGGAGGTTGACTGCTTGGGCTACAAAGATCTTGGGGGAAAACATCTGAGGATATGCCTTGTCTTCAATGGGCTCGTAGTCTGGTCGTCGAGATAAGGCGTCAGCAATTAGGTTTTGTGATCCTGGAACATGAGTGATGTGGAACTGGTATTGGGCAAAGAAGTAGGTCCATCGCGCCTGACGACTATTCCTACACTCCAAAGACTGTAGAATCTGGAGGTTCCGGTGGTCCGTACGGACCTGAACTGGATGTTTAGCTCCCAGAAGTAAATGTCGCCACTCAGTGAAGGCTTGACGGATGGCTAACAATTTTTTTTCCAGGACTGAATAGTGTGTTTCACTAGGAGGCAGGGTTCGTGAAAGATAAGCAATTGGGTGTTCCAGTTTATCTCCTAATTCTTGCTTCAGGACCGCACCTATGGCGTAATTAGAGGTGTCCGTTTCTACTAGGAAGGGTCGACTAGTATTGGGTTGTGGCAAGAAAGGTGCTTGTATAAACTCTTCTTTTCAGACGCTGGAACGCCGTTTCTAGTGGTGTAGACCAGAGGAAGGGAGTGTCTTTCTTCAGGAGAGCAACAATCGGTTGTACTATCTCGGAGAAATTAGATATGAACTTGCAGTAGAAATTGGCAAGGCCCAGGAATGATTGAACTTGTTTCACGGAAGTAGGAGCAGGCCAGCTCAGTATGGCCTTTACCTTTGAAGGATGCATACTGATTCCTTCTGGGCTAAGGATAAATCCTAGGTAATTAACGGAGGTTACATGAAACAAACATTTTACGGGTTTGGCTAAGAGTTTGTTTTCTCTAAGTCTCTGCAAGACTGCCTTCACGTGCTCTTCATGTTGTATAGGGTCCTTGGAGAAGATCAATACGTCATCCAGATATACAATGACGAAGAGAAACAACATGCCAGAAAACACCCTGTCCATAAAGCGTTGGAAAATTGCCTGGGCATTAGCTAGTCCAAAGGGCATGACTAGATATTCATAATGGCCAAAGGGTGTTCTAAAGGTGGTTTTCCATTTGTCCCCTTCCCGGGACACGAATCAAATGATAGGCGCCCCTGAGATCCAACTTGGTGAATATTACCGTGCCTCTCACGGCTTCCAGGATGTCCGAAATCAAGGGTAACGGGTACCGGTCCTTGAGGGTGCATTGATTTAGGCCGCGATAATCGAGGCAGGGTCTGAGTTCCTTGGTATCCTTCTTGGGAACAAAGAATAGGGAAGCACCAGCAGGAGATTTTGAAGGTTTTATGGTGCCGTTTTCAAGGTTGGTATCCAGGTATTCTCTGAGGGCCTTTTTCTCGGGTTCGGAAAGGATGAACATCCTGCTGAAAGGGAATCACTGCGGAGGGTTCTGTATCTATTGCGCAGTCTTCAGGTCTGTGTGGGGGTAAGGCCTGGACTATGGCAGTCGAAAACACATCATGATAGGCCTCAGGAACGTGTATGACATTAGACACCATGAGTGATGTCTGTTGTTCCCTTGTTGGTTCCTTTGGGTGTGTTAACGGAGGTTGCAGGGATAGGCAGTGAGACATGCAAAACTCTGAGCCTAGGAATAGGGAACCCGCTGTCCAGCTGATATATGGATTGTGTTTCTGTAGCCAGGGCATACCCAAAACCATGGGGTAATGAGCTGACTTAATGATGTCAAACCTAATCAGCTCCTGATGATGATTTATGGAAAGCTGGATCTCTTTGGTCTGCAGGCTCATGGGCCCTGATGCGAGGGGTCTTCCGTCAATAGCTTCCACAGGTTGCATGGTGCTTTGTGTCTCGTACGGAATTCGATGTTTAGTAACCCATTCTTGATCGATGAATATCCCCATAGCTCTGCAGTCTACTAGGGCCAGAATGGAATAGGTCTTATTCTTGGAGGGTGATAAGAAGGCCTGTAATATCACCAAATTGTTTTGTCCAGGAGAGTTCAAGGATGGAATTGATGTGGAGCAAACATCTCTCTCCCGAAGCTGTGCTCCATCTAGGATCGGGAGCTGGCATTTCCCGAACGCCGAGGGGGTGCTAGAGGGCATTCCCTAACCAAATGCTTATCTGAGGCACAATACATGCACAAGCCCGTAGGAATTCTTCTTATCCTCTCTTGCGGCGATATGGGTCCACGAAAAGCCCCAATCTGCATGGGCTCTGGTTCCGTGACTGGGCTTGGGTTGGTGTCCGTTCTGACGGTACTCTCAAATGATACCTTGGGAGGAATTCCCCTGGTTTTTTTCTTTTCTGTCTTCCTTTCATGGATACGGAAGTCAATTTGCATGGCAAGATCCATAAGTGCCCTGAACGAGCTTGGTCTTGCCACTCTGGCCAGCTCATCCTTAATGTCCTCGTTCAATCCTCTCCTGAACAGGGTAAAGCTCACCTCAGCAGACCAGTCAGCTTCCTTAGCCAATTGTTTAAACCGGGTCACATACGTGAGCATATCCTGGGAACCTTGCTGAAAGTCTAACAGGCGTTCCTGGGCACTGTAAGCCTGCTCAGGGCGGTCAAACATGTTTTTAAGGGCCTGTATAAACCCATCATAGTCATCCAAGAGGGCATCACTAGAGTTAACGAGGGGAGTAGACCAAGTTAAGGCATTCCCGGAAAGGTGAGAGATTATAAAACCCACCTTGGCCCTGGGGGTCGAAAAGTAATAGGGCTTGAAGGTAAAGTGGACCAAGCACGAATCCAGGAATGCACGAAGAGTTTTTGCTGAGCCGTCGTATTTGCCCACGATGCCGCCCAGTAAGACACTTTCTTTTGTAGCAGAATCCCGGGATAGGACCAACTGTTTGAGAGCGGCGTTCTCCGCCTTTAAATTCTGTACCTCAGTTGATAATTCCTGCATACTACGCATCAGGTCCTGCATGGCAGCCTCCATGTCAATATCAAGTTCGGTCGGGTGGCGTCTCAAACTGTCAAGGAGTTCACCCCTTCTCACCTGAGTCTGTTCTTTACTGGTGTCCTTGGTCGATGCCTTCTTGCGGATGGACCGGGTCTTGAAGAAGGCTGCCCGAGTCTCTTCCGTATCCAGAATGCGTTCAGTTTCCGGGACGCCGAATCCAGGAATCCAGGAGGCAGTGGAAGCACGCTAGCCACGAATCCAGGAGGTAAGTAGAAGGGGGAGGACAAGGAAGGGAATAGCGGAATTGGAAAAAAGAGAAGAACTGTGAGCTAAGGAGCACACGTCTGGTGGCTACTTCGCAATAGCATTGAGACACGCAGAGCCGCGGAAGGCGTGGTCTATTAGTAGAAAAGGCTACGTCCAGCGCATGGAGCGAGAAGGGATTACGCCAGACGGCCATTTTGGGAGTATTAATGAGTGCAAGCCCGCTGTGAGAGGGACCCAGAAGCCCAAAAGGGGCTCACTCTGTGATTCATGACACACACATTGTGAAACACATATTTCCCAGTGTTGCTCTACATCTTACTTGCCTCTTCAACTCCTCTTTTTACCAAGCCACATTTCCCTCATCCTATAAAACAACTATTCTTGTCCCTTTCCTTAAAAAATCTAGTCTAAATCCTAACTGTCCTGCAAACTTTCAACCCTTTTCTACCACACTATTCCAAATTCCTAGAATGGGTAGTATTCATTTGACCCACTGAATTCATTGATACTCACCTCTCAAACCCTCTTTAGTATGTTTTCTGTTCTCTACATTCTACCAAGAAAGCTCTCCTCCATGTCAGCAAGGTCCTCTTTTCCAATCGGCCTACACACCAGTCACCTATTCTTATTCTTCTCGACCTCTAGGCTGCCTTTGATACTGTCAACCATTCTTAACTTCTCTCTACATTATTTCTCTTTGGCATCAGAGATGAGGACCTCACTTGTATTGCTTAATACCTTGCCCCCAAACACTGTCAGGTGTCTTGGAACACCCATAATGCCCCACTCACCCCGCTTACTGTTGAAGTTGCCATCAAAAATGTGATAGTGTCTTACTCCCTCATGCTGCACTCTACTAAGACTGGCTATCTCTTCCTCCTCTTCTTTTTCTCTTTTCGCCGGCCTACCGTCCTTACTCTGCTTCTGCTCAAATTCACAGTCTGCACACTTTTCAACCTTTCTCGCTTTACCTGTACCTCCTCTGCTGTTTCCAGATTGGCTGGCTAGCTATGAAACAAAAGGTTAAGTATAAACTTCTTCTCATCATCTTCAAAACTTTCCATGGACTAGCCCCACCCTACCTATCTGCTCATCCTACTCCCTACTCTCCCCCCTATGGTGCCTCTCATTTCCGCTCTCTCTCTCTTCGCTCCCCGATTTAGGAATTCTCTTCCTCTCCCTTTCTGTCCTACTCCAACTCTACCACGATTTAAATCGAACATTAAAATCATGCTTCTTTCTGAATTACCTGTTTCCTATGCTACTGCATCACCCTGTTTTTCTCTCCCCCTACCCTTAACGGACAACCCTACAGCAATGTTCGGTCATGCCTCCATCCATAATTCAGCACTTTCTCCACCATCCCGTCCCTATGTCATTCTATCCTGTCCTCATTCCTGGTTTATCTTTCCACCTTCCCATGCAACATCTGGTCTTCAAGTCACATTCTCTCACCGTATTGTAAAGGAGCAATCTCCTCCACTCTACTATCAATGGTAAATTATGTACACGTTTTTATGCCAAAAATGCATTGGTATCCTTGTGATTTTTTATATATAAATTAGGTAGTAGAATTCATCAATTGAAGTTACTGAGCATGTTCTTTATTAAATTCCAGAGATTCACTAGAGCTATTATGAATGAAGTGCCATTTCCAGCTAAACAGCGCAGGCAGAAATGATCGGATCTAACATGGTTATAATGGTGCACGAATAATGAAAGGTACAAAGATCTTGTCCCATGCAATTTCTCGCATTCAATTCATAGGTGTCGTGCCATTTCAAATGTATCTCTATTCCCACACAGCCGATCCTCTAATTTAAATCATGTGCAGATTAATAATTAAGAAAGTATTACATTGTGTCATTTGTTTAATCAGGTTAGCATTTATTTCTTATTTTTAGGACTTAAAGGCTAATAACATTTGAGGTTTACAATATATTAAATATTCAAAACTCCTTAAAGGTTCACAAAACTTTTCTCAACATTGTAGCTCAGACCTTCAATATCATGCCACACTTCAAGCTGCTTTGTTCTAAACCCCTTTCAGAGGGCTTATTCCGTCTTTCTATCTTTCACTCCCTTGTACTATCACATAATCAATCTGTAATGTTTTTTTTTCTAAATCTTTGCTTTAAACAGATATTTGATCAAAGCATCGAAGGTACACATGCAGTAATTAGAAATAAGGTCAACTAGCCTACAAACAATGTATGACTACAGCACACAACGTAAATATAGCGATTTCAAGTTAAAGTCAAACATTTCGGTTTAAAATGCAAAACCATAGCATGTGGGTATTAATATTCATAAATGCAAGAATTATAATATGAGAATTGGAAATAAAATCAATATGCATTGTTACACTACTATGAATCGACAAACATATTTGATAGGCAATAATTGTCCTCTGTTAAGCTGCATGACAATTTACAAGTGCAGAGTTTGCAAATGTAATGTTCAATTGCCAAGAAATAAGTCAGATTGCATGGGTTCCAGGTGCAATCTGCTTCGGGAAGCTATTGCATTCTCTATTGAGCAATATTACAAAGGTTTGGCCTGTGCACGAAGGTCTCAACAATGTGGATTTTTTCCCCCAATTGTTCTCAAATTCTTCACATTTCTTGAGATACGTGCAGGGCAGACTGTTTTCAGTAGAGTTAATATACAGAGCTAAGGTATCCTTCAAAAGTCGTGCATTATACATAGATCAAAATGTCTTCAAAAGCATACAATATAATTGGGAGTAAGATTGAGAACAGTACAACACGTGGTTGGACATTTCCAAGAGGGTCGGAACAGGGTTCCAAGTTAACAGGAGCAACGTCCTGCTTGCATAGAAGGGTCCTATCTGGATACAAATCGTAATGATTCCATTCCAAAACAAGTCATCGTGTGGATCGTTTTCCTAAGTGTCACCGCACCAGCTGTGTGTTTTCAAGGTGCTTCCATTAACAAGACTGTATGGGACTGCATGGCGGACGTTAGTGAACACGTGCTCCACTTCCGGCGGAAGACATCCTCCTCTGCCCCTTTATGCCTTGATGAACGCAATGCCCTCTGCCAGGACGCCCTTGCCCAATCACTCACTGTGTGCACGTGGGTGATATGTTCTGTGCTGGTCCTATTTGCAGCTCACTTTGCTCTCCTTCAAAACCTGACCCATTTGCTTGCCCCTAGTATCAGGTTGCACTTTAAAAATACGATCCGACTTAATGTTTGCCTGTGTTTCCTCCCAGGTCCTACATGTTTGCAGTGTTAGTCCATTCACTTTGAATTGGGAGTGTTTCACAAAGAAAAAGGAGGTTGTGTTTTTGCAATGCTTTACCTTTGGTAATTCGGTCAGGATTATTTCATTTTGCTCATTTTTCTAATTGATTGCTGGGGCCGGCACACAATTTCTCAAGCTTGGTTGAACAGTCATATGAAGTTATTCCAGCAGGAAGTGACAATATAAGAGTTGATGCTCTGGGAGAAACATTATTTCAACATAAATCATCAGCGCAGTCCGTTTATATTTACTACTCATGTACAACACTATTGAATGGCCTCTCTTCAGCAAAACTCAGCATACCGGTAAACCAGGGAGTCTCAATCAAAAGTCGAGCCTGTCAAACTCTAATAACAAGTGCTTGACACAGCTGGCTAAGAGGTGTCTGTCTAGATTCTGTTGTGTGTTTCTATTTGAAAATTGATGGATAGCTGAGGATACCCCCACCTGTATCTCAGTAACAGAAGGATTATGTCAGCCTCTGTAATGGCGGACAGCATAGATTATAAAACACAATTTCAGGTGGACGTCTCTGCTGGTCTGAGGGTATAATCTTGTGTATGCCTACAGCAACGATGTGTTTATTGTATATTGATTGTGTGGGTTCATGAGGCCAGTCAGCATGTTATCCCATATTACTCAGATAGATCAAGATATCTAGTCCACCCTAAACACATTCATTCATCTCGGGCAACGTGCACGCCTTGGAAGCAAGATGGCATGGAGCAACTCATGTTCGATCCCTGGGTCCGCGGTATAAGAGCGTTATAAATAACCTATCATATCATATCATTCAACCCTGAAGGGGCTCTTTCAGATTATGAGAATCCTTTCAATGTGATACCTCAGTTATTGTATAGTGCATTAAATGAGGACAACATCAAGTGACAAATGGCATTTCAATTAATTTGTCATTGCAGCACAACAACAAACAAGAATGGACTCAATAAAATGTGCTGACTATTATCATTGCACTCCATTTGATTATAAAAATAAAAGCCACTTCTCAGTCACAGAAAATAAAAGGCACAAGTCAAAGAAACTTTTCCAATTCAATTGAAACAGTTCAGAGCATACTCAAGTATTAGTCATATAGCTTTCTCATCACTTTAGAGCATGTGCTAAAGTAATACTCTCATATTAAATACAGCATAGCTGCTCTTCCAAGAATCATAGCAGAGTCCAGACACCAGGGTGTTTTGCAAGATGCTGGTCTCTCCTATATGGTGAGTTGACCCTAAACCACATATATCTTTCACAATGTTAAACACAATGCTAAAGAAAGCAATCTTCAAATAGCATGTCTCATAAGGTACAAGTGAACCTAATGAAAACCAAGGCATCAGCAAATGAAAATACAGAGAGTGCATTGCACGCTACATCAAAATTGTTCAACAAATTGACAATGCAGGTTACTGCAAAACCATTCAATATGTAAGGCACATGCATTCACTAATAAAACCACAGCCTCAACAATGGAAACTGGAAGCAGTACTCTCTATTTCAGACAAGTGCTATTCAGAAATGTAGAAATGCAGGTTCATAATGCAAAATTAATCTAATGCAAAATAATGCAAATGAAACTAGTGCATCTAGTTCAACCTTTCAATGCTAGAATATATATCTCCAGAAAGTATGGACATTTTGGACATGGTATGAACCACTAATCAACCCAAGAACCTCTATAATACCCACCACTTAATGGGTGTTCCCTGACCTTGTAGGAAGAACACCCCCTGAGAGTCATTATGACTGCTTCTCTCGATCAGGACATTCTTCCTCCCATCTGCTTGCATGCCAGCCTGCCAGCCCGTCAGCCCCCATAATGGAGCAGATGGACGATTTGATACTTTCTTTCTTGATAGAAGTCCTCCAAAAACTGTATTTTTGACAGTTAGTGGTAGACAGCTGGCTGCTCCCGGTAACCCCAATGCAAACATATCTGGTAGAGGTTCTGATGCTTTGCCTTGTCCAAAATTGTCATGCCCCCCAATCCCAATAATTGTTCACCCAATGTATACTTTTGTTATATAAATCTCTCTCTGACGTCACATCAGCTCGCACAGCTCTGCCTGTATTTCCAGCTAGAGACGCCACCAGGGAATATGCTGTATCATGTCCCTGAAGAGATGCATATGGGTGATTTTGAAGGGTACATATTTTCACCTCTCCACTCATTTTTCTTGTAGAGGCCCAAGGCTAGGTCAGATTGTTCTCATTTGTGAGCTACCATAGAAATCCTCTTTTGGAAGGAATACAGAAATTGTTATCCAGTTACTGACAACGAGGCTGCATCCTGCACGTTTTCACATTGCAGTGCAAAATGGACATTTAGAATGAAAAACATTTCTCTGGAGTATAGTGTTTTCAGAGTTTACCTGTCTATGCAAGGCACTATAGTTCCTCTGTGCCTCATTACGAGGTGGGCGGAATGAGTTTAATGGCGCCGGTACCGGTAAACCCATTCCGCCCTATTACGAGGTTCCCTTGCGGGACCCGCTCAGAACATCTGGTCAGACCAGAGGTCCTTTGTGGGTCCCGCAAGGGGACCAGTGAGCTTAGCTCCATCCCCATTCCCATTGAGCCCTATGAGTCCTAATGCGGCCCCCTGAGTCAAATGCCTTGTCAATTGTTAAGCCTCTATTTTTTGTATATAGTAATCAACATAGAATGGGAAGTTCTCAGATTAATATATCAGACACCACATTTAGTTGGGGTCAATGAAATGGCATCTGCAATGGAATTCATTATTAGCTCCATGTAACCCACAGATGATCGTTGTACCAATGGGGACTGACAACATTTCTTCCAAGAATCAACTTCCCACGTCTTGTCTTTTATCTTTAATTATTTTCTCTGGCCCAATTAAAAAAGTATCGGGCATCCATTCTATGCTAAAAATGCTTCTGCTGCTATATTGCATACATAAAAGAAGTGGTTTATCAGGTGAATGTGACTACAAAGAAAATAACTAAATAGTGAAAAATGTGCTGCAAAGTAATTTCTGATTTATAAATATTAAAATGAGGGTACTACCGAAAAATACATTTGACATAGGTTATCGAGACCCTTACGCCTCCAGAAATAAAACCACTTCTGTATCAGAAGCCCAAGATGTCACTGGAACATGCTTGCTTGGATTAAAATAGAATCAACTCTACAATAGGGAGGTACAAGTGAACAGAGTTAGCAACAATGAGGAACTAATTAAAAAATTCATCATCGGTAACATACTGTATTCCTCAATGTAAATATTTTGCTTTGAACAATTCATAAAAACACAATTACTGCATCAACAAATTCGCCACTATGGTTTTAAGAAAACACTTGTCAGACAAATGTCCTCATATTAGGAAACTCCACTAGTGTGAGCCAGAAACTCGAGAAGCATCCTTTTCAATCTAAGAAAAAACTCCTTTAGTGGATGTTGAATCCTTATTTATCAGAATACCACAATGGGCAACACTGGACGAGGTGGAAGAACGCCCGATAGAGTAGGCAAGATGCACATACTGTACCCAACTCTTTTATCATGCGGTGTGTTGAAGTAGCCGCCTCTCAGCCCTATTTCCAAGGCTACATATCTGGCCAAACTTATATGTAGAGATGTCTCGGAGGACACGTATGCACGTGTATACCCATCCTGATACAGATAGAGTTCATCTGTAGCTGTGATACATTGATGATATAATTATAATATTGAAAGGTATTGAGGATTCCGCTCTCAGTTTTATCCAATGGTTTAATACACACAACTGGTTGCGTACATTTCTGAACACTCTCAGCGGTTGTGCTCCCAACTTTCTAGGTTTGACTATGTGTCACCAAAATTGTCCATTATTTGTCAAACCCTATCATCAACTAATGGGCTAAAGTTATTTACTGCATTATGTAAGTCATCATGCTAATCACATCAAGATTATTAATGAGACTACTTTACTTATGTGTTTATTTATTAATTTTGACATTTGTATCGCGCCCCAACCCCTGAGGCATCTAGGCGCATCTTATTGCTACACAGGGGTTATACAAAGCAGATGGTCAAACTGGCGGCAAAGCGAGCATTCAATAAGAATCGAGAAAGTCTTTTGGAAAATAAAGAGAATAACCTATACAAATACCATTTTCTACGTGTCACCACCTTTTCAAATCTGGCCTGCATGATTAAAAACATCACAAAAAAGAATTGGAAAAAGGTTTTCAGCAAACCAGGTAATGTACAAACATGCCATTTTTGGCTTTAATAAAATAAAACACCTCCATTAGGGATATGGTCATGAGATATAACATTAGACCCACAATCAAAGCTGGCCCCACCCTGACCAAAATGTGCAGTGTGGAAGGAGACAAAGGTCATTTTGCACGTGGCCACTGCAGAGTGTGCAGTCTTACTCGTAAAACAAAACATTTGGTTATTATCTCAATTCTCACTGGATCCCGCAGAATCTTACAAACTGTTAAAGCACCAACATGATTTACTCGATTACATGTTGGTACGACAACACGTAAACTCAAAAAATAATTATAGAACATCATATTTGTCTTCAAAACAAACTCCACATGGCAACCTTGTGATGATTTTCAAAGTGCAGTTATTTAAAAAGAAATAGGGAATTCTCAAGTTGGTATCTGATTAGAACAGAAATGTATTTTTATGACGAACAGCCATATAAAGGTCTCAATGAAGCAAATGAGTGGCACAACATTAAATAAGTGATTCCAGCTGTATTGGTCCATGACCTATAAATAGGAATTTCTTACACACTCTTAGGGTTAATAACGTCTATCTTAGCTGTGCATGTGCCAATGCAATGTAATTGATGTACTTGGTAGTTATCTAGTATGACATTAGAAAGGTAGATAATGTGACTAAGTCATAAATATATGCCATACCAACATCAGACCGATCTGAAAGTCATGGAATTTTTAATATTTGAACTGCTAATGCACTAACATCCTGACATAGTCCATAACCTCCCTAAAATGGTGGGTCCAGTGCAGCGATTCATTAGTAGAATATTCTAAAGTGTGACATAATTATGACTGATGTGCCAACGGTACGCTACATATGATTATGCCCGTGGCTAGGTAAAATAGTGACAGGCAGTGACCTACGATATGCATCGAGAACAATCTAAGCTATATAGGCCTTTGTGAGCAAGTTCTTAGATACAACTGTCTTGGCAAACTAGGTTGGTAACATCATAAAGTGTTAGTTTAGACTATAAAGTAAAATGACTGGAAACTGTGTGCGTATTTTGTTGATAACAGCTCAACAGTCTGGTTTCATTAAGAAATACAGTGGCTGCCAGGACCATTCAGTGTAGTTCTACTGCAGTACTGTGAAGAACCACACCCATAATGGTATGCAGTTTACGTTTTCAGCGTTATTATGTCAAGACCACGTTTATGAACCTTATGATCAATATTTAAATAAATGTGAGCTATGTGATTGATTTGCAGATACACAGATATTAATTTACAGTGCAATTCCCTCCATATGGGTCATGGTAATGACTAAATACATTTAAAGAAGTAAATATACATGTGTTATATCACGAGGAACTTCCAATGGCTGACATCTCAATATCGACAATTATGGTCTACTGTACATTTAGTGACTAACCTAATGAAACTGGAGGAAACATAAAGGGGTATTTGCAATAAGGTGCACCCTGCAGAGTCAAGATCGTTTTCAGGCATACCTGATAAGGAACAAGCAAGGGCAGTGTATACGCCATAACCACCAACATACAAATCATCAAGACATAGAATGAAGGACTGTTGCAATTTGATGCCCTTAAAGAATATCCTGTGATGAACTAAACGGACAGAATTATTTTGGGAGGTTTAGGGACGTTTTTAGACTGTATTTAATGATGTTTACTGTGATTTATTGTGTTGATGATAAAGTTGGTTATGTATATATGGTTGACAATTGTGTACAATCTGTTGTCTAATGTGTCTTACTATTTAACAATGGTCAGTTATGTTGGTTGGTATAGGTTTTTCTATAGTGGTGTTGTGCACGAGTGCCTAAAACCATAGTGAAGAATGGATTCAAAGATTGATTGTGTTTTTATGAAATGTTCAAAATCATATAATTATATTGAGGAATAAAGTAGGTTATCGATGATCAATTTCTGGATAAATTCTTCATATTTGCTAACTTTGTTCGCTTGTATAGTTGATCCTTATGTTGGCTACCATATGCATAGCTATGTCACACCTAGAAACACTTGTGTACAGGGGCGTTATAAATGACTTACCATATCCTACATCATATTGTATCATATTTGTGTCCCCTCCCTTCCTTCACCCACCCTTTTCTGCACAAATCATTCAGCTAGTCTGCTGTGATTTTACATTTTAAAAGTGGGTCTTTAAAACTGTGGACAAAGTTGTGTATGTATATGTTGTCCTCAGGGGCCAACTGGAGAGGACATGAATTCACAGAATCAGGTGCAGTGCAGTTGACATCTTCTGTTAGTCGACGGGCTTTCTTTTCCGAAATAAGTTTGGTTGAGGGCATCAAAACAGACAAATAGTCTGTTAACTGATTGGACAAGATGGATGGAGCCCTGTGAGCACAGGAAGCACTCCTAACTGGAGGCACTGGAGTGTTGAAATGACTCTCCATCACAGTTTCATGTGGTGACAAATGGTGGTCCTTACAGGGTTGTGACCACATGCTGAAAAGAGCCAAGGGCAAACAACAGACCCAATTGTTCTTGAGGATAACTTATAACTTTGATAACTTGGCCTTTAGGACCACACCGTTGGCTTGGGATAATCCATGGAACACAATGTATGTTTTAATAGAGCTGTGATTTCTTTGAACAGCTCACTGAAAAAGTGTGTGCCATTGTTTGTGTGTTCGTTTGTTTGGTAATGCACACCAAACCCTTAGGTAACTGGGCGCAGCAGATACAAGGATACTTGAAGCTTGATTACAGCATGTAAAAAGGTACAGTAGACACAATAAAAACTACAGGAGGGTTCTGTAGGATGGTCAATAGGTAAAGAATAACATACATAGGTGCAATGGTCAGTGCGGCAGGAAGGTATAGTAAGTAAGCAGTAATATACAAGGTCAGGTGCAGAGGTCAGTGCGGCAGTGCAATCGGGTATCAAATGTCATTCAATCGTAACCAGTTTAGCATGTTGCGTCTGAATCTGAGATATGGCTATTCAGTTCTGAGGGCATGGGGTAGTGCATTACAGGATTGTGCAGCTTTAACCGGGAAACTGGATCCACCAGATTTAGTTAGTTTGAATCTGGGAATTTCTAAGCAATGGGAGTTACCTGATCTGGCTGGACGGGTCGAGGTTCTCCTAATCATTCTCCCGGAGAGATATGTGGGTGCAACATTATTCAAGCATTTGAAGGTGAGCGATACAGTTTTGAGAAGGATCCTGTCGCTAATTTTTAGCCAGTGATGGTCTCTTCTGATGTTGGAAATGTGCTCTCTACTAGGTATGTTCAGGGCTGCTCTCAAGGCGTTGTTTTGTAGCGTTTGAATTTTATCAAGGATGTATTTGTTGGCTCCTAAGTATAGGGTGTTGCAATAGTCTAATTTCAACATTGTTAGTGTATTGGCAAGCGTGATACAACTGTCTTTACATAAGAAAGGTCTGCATGACCTGATGAGTTTTCAGGTATAGGCAGTAGATGATGCCATGGAGTTGACTTGTTTCTTTAATGTTAGGGTGGAGTCGCGATAGAAACCTAGCGTGTTTACCTCAGTTACTGCTTTAATTGTGTTGCCGTCAATATTGAATGCAGTGTAGATAAGGCTGAGTTTTTTTATGTTAGCATCAGAACCCAGTATCAGGATGTCAGTTTTGTCATCATTCAGGCATAGGCCATGTGATGCCATCCATGCCTGAATGAGGAGGTATATATCTTGTTATATATATCTTGTAGTCGATATGAAGCTCACAAAATGCCCCAATAGGGTGAGGTCGAGTAGCTCGTAATTTCTGCAGTTTTTGCCTGGTGTTGAATCTTTGACAGATAGTACAGTTGGATACAACAATATAGATCAACTCCTGCATGTTCAGCAGGCACCAATCCTCCTTTATGTCTGCAGCAATGTGCTGCTTTGACACATGAGAATGGAAGTGTAGTTCATCAAATGTGATAATCACCAACTACTGGGGCCCCACCACATTACCTGTAGCCTCCTGTCTCCAAATCAGCTCTGTTGGAGATTGAACACACCCTTGCTTGACCTACAATGCTTTTTCCTCTGGCAGAGCTCTGCCCTATAATTTAATTATTTCACTTATAGGCAGAGATGTGCAAGGAGCTGGCAGCTTTACCTGCATGTTTGCAACTTCAGAGAATTCTGGCATTTCTGGTATCGGGAGATAATCTGTGTATTTCGTTGCTGCATCTGCTGCAGCGTTTCTGAGAGAAATGGTATCTGTGTTATTGGTGTGGGCTGTGCATTTTACCACTACTGCGAGAGTGGGCCACAACAGGGCAAGAATGAACCTGTTCAGCAAAGCTGCATGTTGAACAGGGGACCCATCTACTCTTTTAAAGCCCCTCCTTTTCCATTGTGCATACCCAGAATTCACCATAGTGGTGATGTATGCTGAGTCAGAATAGGTAGTTATTTGGCACCCCTGTGATTCTTCCAGTGCTTCAATTAAGGCAAATGTTTGGCTGCTTGGGACAAGGAGTGCATGGGTAACATTTATTGCACTGTTTCATATTCTACATCCTCTAAGCGGACCCATGCTACCCCCATATACCTCCTGCCCATAATTGCTCATCCATTAATTAAGAACACTTCCCCATCATCAAGGGCATAATGGTGCGCTTTTGGAGTGTCTTCATCTAGTCCCTCATAAGTGGTACATTCAAGTACATTATCGTCCTCGGTAACAATCTCTGTCAGAAACGTGGTTAGGTTCACTGTTTTGCACGTCACTATGTGAATATTGGGACTGGACCATATAACTGTCAGGAAGATACTCTCTGCCTAGTCAGTGTGGATTTAGATCGCTCTAAGATGGCAAACACTGCATGCTCTATGTACAACATCACAGAACACCCCCATTGTGATTGTAGCTGACTACTCTAACGAAATGCTGCAGAAACAAGCATTTTCTCACGCAGGGATTGTCCCTGCATTAAAGAGTCTAACATGCCACTATAATAGGCCAAGGGCTTATGCCCTATTGTGCTCTTTTATATCACTACAGCTGTCATCATCTGCCCATCAGAATGGGAAAATAGATAACACTGTTGTGTGTAGTCAGGCGTAGCTAGGACCAGGGCTGTGGCAATCACCTCTTTCTGTTCTTGGAAACTAGTAAGCATGTCCTTTGTTCGTATGATCATGTTCTTCACCGTTTTGACCTCTTTGATTGCTTGTAACAGCGGTGTTGTGTCAATGGTATAGTCGAGAATGCATGCCAAGCAGTAATTACACAACCCCAAGTAGTTCTGCATGTCTTTATCCGTTACTGGCTATGGTGTGAGGCGCACTGCTGCAGCACATTCTGGTGTTATTTTCTTCCCATCAATAGAAAAAAGCTGACCCATGCATAACACTTCCTGTTGGCAGTACTGCAGTTTTACTCTATCTACTTTGTACCATTTGTCAGATAACAGTTGCAATAAGGGGATAGAATCAGACCTACATTGCTGCTCTTCGGTGCAGTACAGAACACAGTGGACCAGTGGATGGAGGATGACAACAAACTTTCAATTCCTAATTTTGTTCGGAACATTCTTTTTATCCTATTTTATTGAAAACAATGTTTTTTTTAAAAAAAATTGCAATCAAATGTACAATTAACAACAATACAACTGTTACACAATTATGCTCACACTTTTTTCTGTCACTCATTCTCATTCATACTTTCCTTACACCAATAGGTCTTGGTTCTATACACTTAAACAAAGATAAATCATCCGTCATTTTTTAAAAAAAGATGCATTTTTTCCAATAAAATATGATAAAAAGATTGTTCTGAACAAAATTAGCAATTGAAAGTGTGTTGTCATCCTCCATCCACTGGTCCACAGTGTTCTGTATTTCTCTGTGTTATTGCCTGAAGGACCAGGGATTTATTACAGGTACCCCTTATTTTTTTGACACTGTTCTTCGGTGCTACACACCATCAGATCACACTCATATGGGATAATGGTGCTGGGCATGTGTATGTTCCCCAAGTCTTCATGTAACACACTATTAAAAATGATGGCGACTCACAGTACTCCTGGGGCAATCTTGTATGCTGGAATCACCTCCTGCCATGCGTGAATGCTGAAAATGTGTTTTTCAGTTTAATGACATTAAAGTGGGTTGCTGTTGCAGGTGTATTGCTTTATATGGTTGTGGGGTTGGAAACTACTGGAAACTCTGCTTGTACTGTATCATTTAGAGGGCGCTAATCCTGAATCATACTCCAACTGGACCCTTTTTCTTTCTTGATAGGTATGTGGCGGTGTTGCAGAGAGAGTTGGAGGGCACAATTATGCTTTGTTGTAAGAGTGCAGTGATTATGTCATTTACGCTCTCTTCTACTTCCTTTGATAACAGGTACTGCTTTACTCAGGGAAACACTGCTCCTGTTTTAAGAGTGATTTGTAATGGAGCTACACTGTGCAAGAGGCCTACGTCATAGGGATTGGTCGTCCCCAACACTTCGGGGACTTGTGCCAGACCTGAACACTTCCTGCCACAAACATGGGACATGGAGATACTGTATCATAATCTAACAGGGGACACATAGAGCCAACACTATATCTTCCTCATCGTCCTTGTTTTCAAACAGATCAACATCAGTCAGTTCCTCCAATGGCTTTGTCGGATTTCTGCATAACACATTGCGCCACTGCCCCCACCTCAGCATTTACCCCTATCAGGACAATACGCGTTTTTGACAGAACCACTCCTTCAATGTCCAACATGAGGATCATCCCTGCAAAATGTTATTGGGGCAAAGGAGGCCTGAATATAAAATCTAATGGTATTCTCTCATACTCATTTCCATCTCAAAGGATTGCATTTAAAAACACTGTGATCATGTAGATGAACAAATCTGGGTGCATTGGAATCCCTCAAGCAGCTATCATACTCCCTATGGGATGAATGATCAGCATAGCTTTTAGGTAACACATCCCGGGGTTGAATACTGTCTTGATCCCAGCAATGGAGCACAGTTCCCATTCAAAAATACCAGGGAAGCAAGAAACTTCATATCAGTCAGTGGGACAACAGTGGCTTCAAGCCCGGCACAAATGGTATTTGTTTCATTCACGGCATTGCACACATATGCTCACATAGCGCTTACATTTGTCTTTTCCTACATCCAACATGTCTGCTGCCAAGTCCATTGTTAATCCACAGCTACACCCGTGGCAGAGGGAGCTACTTAAGCCCTGCCTCCGCTGGAGCGCTCGCTTCGCGTCTTCTCTGCTGACGGCGGGTAATGCTACCAGCGATATCCTGACAGAACCTGTCATATAAAAAAAAGTTAGAATATATTAGTTTCCACAGAAAATCAACAGAATTCCATTGTTGTGATAAAGACATACTGAACCAAAGTATTTCCAAAGCATTCCTCAGTCACCAGTTCATTTCGTAGTCTCTGCATCTTCTGTCAGAAGTTCTGTCGCAGCATCCTCAGAGCAGTCTTCGTTCGCGGTCGCAGTGTCTTCATTCAAACGTTTTCCTCAGCAGTCTTCACATTGCCCTTATGGTATTTCATCTACGACTTTCCGAAAACCTACAAAACAAAAGGTATTTTTTGGTTAATGAATGAACTAGTGAAATAAGAAAGAAGAACTTTTTACATATATTGCTTACCTGAAGTCCAAGCAAGTTTTTCTTCACTTTGTTTACCGCGCTTATCCCTGAGGGTTACTATTACTCCGTTAAGACGAACTTACGTTTTTTAAAACATTTCCTCATTATCATCACAGCCATACAGCAGCATCTACCCTCTTCTGAGAACCCAGCACCTGCATAATAAAAGGGCATTTTTAGAAAGAGAGATCTCTCCAACATAGGGACAGTTCAGACTATGACAAACAATATATTTCTCACCAAAAATATAACCCTAAGAAGAGGCAAGGACATTATTCTGACAAGTAGCTTTTAAAACACAGCAGCCTCTCAGGTTAACAGTTTTCATACCTACACGCCCCTTTAGTGTACAGGATGGAGAGCTCCACAAAACATAAGCACAGGTGAGAAGGGAGGGATTTTATCAAAGGCACACTGCATTACAGTCTTTTTGTGCAAATAGAAATTACAGTAGTTCTATGGTTATAATTGTTGTTTTCACATAACAAGAGCCCAGATAACAGATCCTCTTGCTGAGAAGGCATTACGCTCCCGCGAAGTCCCAGGTAAGCGTTACAGAATGCGAAGCCGCATTTAAACTACTCCACCTGAGCGTAATGGAGGACATAGGAATAGATCATTTATCCCAGATTTTAGGAGAGTTAAGGGCAGAGGTCCATGCAACTAGGTCTGAAACCAACTCTCTTGGGAGAGAGTTGGTGGTTAACAGAGAGCGCACTGAGGAATATTGTCGCCAATTGCTATAGTCCCAAGCAGGACAAGCACCACTTCCTAGTGGGGTTTTACAGGGCCAAATTTCCACTCCCAGTCCTCCCCTACAAGTAGTTTTACCCAGGAATTGTCCCCTAGCAGCCCCAGAGAGATTTACAGGGGACCCATAGTATTTTGCAGTTTTCATAAACTTTCTATGTAGACCTGGGGTCTTTCGTTCAGATCAGGCCAAGCTGGCATTTGAGTTGTCATGTTTGGGGGGACATGCTGCGGACTGGTCCACACCCTTATTGAATAGAGATGATCCATTACTGAGGAATTTTCCTGGTTTTCCGCAGGAGTTAGAGAAACTTTTTGCCCATCCTGATCAGGGTCGGGCCTTAGACAATGAGCTGCTCTCTCTGCGCCATGGTAACCAATAATTGTTGGCTTATTTACACCTCTTTCAATTGATTAGTAGCAGAAACAAATTGGAGTGAGGAGAAGAGAACCACACTCTTTCATCAGGGATTGAGAGGAGAACTCAAGGATATTTTAGCCCAAGTCGTGAATCCTCCTACAGGTTGTGCCAAATTCATAGACCTGACCATATAGCTGGATCACCGATTGCAGAACCGGTGCTCTGATCAGGCCAGATTAGAGGCTAAATCCTTTTATGTTCATTCAAAAGACTCTGGAACTTGTCCAGTGACTGAAAGTCTCCCTGAGCCCATGCAGTTAGGTGGTGTTCAAGGTCCCATCTCTAAAGAAGCACAAGACAATAGAAGACAGCAGAACTTACGTCTTTATTGTGGCTCAACGGGTCATCAGTTATGAACCTGTCCAGTGAAACCACCATGGAAACAAATGGGGGCAGTAGACAAGGTGAACAGAAAATCACAGAAAGTGAACCGCCAGAAAAATCCAACGCCCGACAAGTGTAGAGGTCGACTTGTCGAGACCAAAGATGGAAATTCAGATCTCTCATTTTTTTGTTCCAGTCATCCTAAGTAGCGACCATCAACCTTCCAAGATGTATGCTCTGGAAGCATATGTGGACAGTGGTGTGATTGGAAACTACATGGATTACGAACTAGGAGGCAAGATGGGTATTTGTATACATCCAGAGGCTGTTGTAGAAAATGTCACCACGGTAGATGGAACTGAACTAATAGACGGACTAGTGACGAAGTGTACTTAAGTTTGTACCTTGCTTTGCCAGGAAGGACATCGGGAAAAGATATCATTTGAGCTGATTAGTGCTCCACAGTTTAAAGTTATTTAAGCACTTCCATGGCAAGAGAAACATAACCCAGAGATGGTTTGGTGTGCCAAAACCATAATTTTCACCAAGAATTGCAGGACTTCCTACTATGTTCAAGACGGAACCCTGAAGAAAGAGTTACCAGAGATTTCATGTAAAAAAAAACACCTTTGGGTTGATAGAAACCCTTCCACTGGAGTATCGAGACTTTCAAGAAGTGTTTGAAGAAGAACAGGCTAACGTGCTACCACCTCATCGGCCATATGATTGCCAAATCGATTTGATCCCTAGCTCAAAAACCCCATGCAGCAGTATTTGCACCTTAACTGAACAAGAAAATATCCATTTAAAGACCTATTTAGATAATTACCTGGCCAATGGGTTCATTCGGCCCTCTAAGTCCCCCATGACAGCTCCTCTATTTTGCATGCCCAAGAAAGAAGGGGACCTTTGTATCTGCATGGACTACCATGCCCTCAACCATATCACATCCCCTTTCACTCATTCCAGTGTTAATGGATCAAGTTAAGGATGCTAAGACTTTTACTAAAGTAGACCTTAGAGGAGCTTACCACTAAGTGAGAATCAAAGAAGGAGATGAATGGAAGATTATTCTCAGCACAAAGTATGGATTGTTTGAATATCAGGTCATGCTATTTGGCTTATATAACGCCCCAGCAGCCTCCCAGAATTTTATGAACAATGTCTTATGTGAATTGCTTGATGTCTGCACTGTAGTGTACCTTGACGACATTCTTATTTACTCAAACTCAGTCCAATAACACATAACCCATGCAAGAGCAGTACTCCAGAAACTGTGACAACACAAGCTCTTTGTAAAACTAGAAAAATGCTCCTTTCATACGACCTCAGTGTAGTTTCTGGGATTCATATTGTCACCTATGAGTATTCAAATGGATAACTATAAAGGTGAAGCAGTTCTAAATTGGCCTTCCCCTACATCAGTGAAAGGAGCCCAAAGTTTTTTAGGATTTGCAAATTTCTACTGACACTTTATTGCAGAAGGTTCACAATTGGTCCACCCAATAACTTAGTTACTGCGAAAGCACAAGACCTTCTCCTGACCTCTAGAGAGTCATCAGTGGACTCGGTGTGTAACAAGTCTGGGAGGGGATATGTCTCCTCCTCAGTCTCAAAATAATAATAACCTTCACTGACCATTGCAATCACTAAGTCATCACAGCTGTAATGGGGCTTGTGCAGGTTGATGTGTAGAACCCGATGTGTCTCTCTTAGGGCCTTGGTATCAATGCAGTATCTAACCCCTCTGATTTTCTCCAGAAGCACATAATGCCCATCCCACTTAACATGAAGGGCACTGGACATGACTGGTTCTATTTGATTTTGAGTATTTAAAGCACAGTGAGTAGAGCGCTCACTTTGACATCCATGCAGAGCCTGCTAACACAGGTTCGAATCCCAGCAGGGCCACACGCAGGGCCACACGCAGCCTTTCATCCTTCCGAGGTTGATAAATGAGCACCACACACGTGGGTAATACTAATGCAGCACTCAGATGCCTGAGGGTTTGTAGAGATATATAACTATGAATTATTAATATTATTATTATTATTATTATTATTATTATTATTATTATTATTATGATTATTATTATTATTATTATTATTATTATTATTATTAGAAAACGCGCTCAAGACAGACTCAACCTTTAAAGGCAAAGTTGGAATAAAGAAAACAGTAATTCAAATAGTGTAAAATAAGTGCATTTAGACGTTCTATGACAAGAACGGAGGGGAAAAACCCACTAGTAACCAAAGAAGCGAAAGAGGATTTTCAGACATTAAAGAAAAAATGTACCACGCTCCTGTTTTAAGGCACCCACAACCCGAGCTACCGTTTGTAGTAGAAACTGATGCCTCCTGTGCAGTAATGGGAGCAGTACTATCCCAGAAAGACCCTGAAAACGGACAACTGCATCCAGTGGCATTTTATTACAAGAACTTCTCAACAGCCGAATTAAATTACAGCATCACAGACAAGGAATTGCTAGCAATCAAACACGTGTTCGAAGAATGGAGACACCACTTGTTAGGGGCCCGGCATACTGTTACGGTTTTTACAGATCACCAAAACCTGCAATATTTGCGCAACGCCAAGGCTCAGTCATCCCGACAACTCTTTTTGTGTGTTATTTTTTGTAGAATATGATTTTGTCATCACTCATCACCCAGGGACACGCAATGGCAAGGCGGATGCCCTCTCAAGGATAGGAGAGAGAGAAGAGTTTCAAGGTACAACAGAACCTGTAAACATAATCCCAGAAGAGAAGATGCTGGGAGTCACTGGATCATCTGAAGAAGACTTGAAGTCACAAATTCTACTCAACATGACTACTTCAGAATTAGAGGCTTGGGAATCAAGAGGACCTAAGTTTTGTCTTCAAGAAGGTCTACCTTATTTCCAAAGTCGACTTTACCTACCCCATCAGGAGTTCCAAAAGAAAGTTATGGCAGATTACCATGGAGCCACATTGGAAGGTCACCCTGGAATCGCTAACACCACGGCGAAAATCAAGAGGCATTTGTGGTGGCCAACATTGCGCAAGGACATCATAGATTACATTCAAACCTTTTGGTATTTGTGCTCAGAATAAAAGCTTAAAGCATAAATCATCAGGGCTGCTTCAACCGTTACCCGTCCAACCAGTGCCATGGCATACCATTTTTATGGACTTTATTATGGAGCTACCTCCTTGTCTGTGGAATAACACAACTCCTGTCGTGGTGGACTTATTTTCCAAGATGGCGCATTTCATTGCCCTCAAGGGACTTCCTACTTCCTCAGTCTTAGCAAAGGTATTCCTGGAACAAACTGTAAGTCTTCATGTATTTCCATCTAATGTGATCTCTGATAGGGGGAGCCAATTTGTATCCCAATTCTGGAGAAAACGTTGTGAGTTGGCTAACATTGAAGTGAGTCTATCTACTAATCAACACCCACAGACCGACGGTCAAACCAAAAGAACCAATCAGACTCTTGAACAATAACTTTGATTTCTACTCCACCAAATAGATAGATATTGGGTGGATGTCCTTTGGATCACAGAGTATGCTGATAATAACTCTGAACATACTTCCACGGGCTGCACTCCCTTCTATATACTGAATGGTTTACATCCTCTGACCTCCACTTTCGATCCAACAGAGTCTTTAGAGATGCCAGCAGTACAGAGTCTTCATGATAACATTACCAAAATTCAGGAAGAGGGTCTACAACATTTGGCTAGAGCAAAGGAGGACCAAAAGAAATTTGCAGATTAACTTCGAAGAAAATCTCCATAGTATAAGTTGGGGGACAAGGTTTGGTTGTCTTCTAATTACATTGCACTCAAAGGCCCACGTAAATTTCAACCTAGGTTTCTGTGCCCATTTCCAGTGGAGGCAGTTGTCAATTCCATGGCAGTAAGACAGAAGTTGCCATCCCACTTGAGAATCCATCCAGTATTCCACATTTCTTTGATCAAACCACTGAGTCCAGGGACCAGATTACGGCCACCACCAAAACCCCTAATCGTAGAAGGTGAACCAGAATTCATAGTGAAGGAAATATTAGATTCCAAGATAGTCAAGAAAAAAATGTTCTACCTGGTAGATTGGAAAGGATTTGGTCCACAGGAAAGAACTTGGGAACCTAGATCAAACATTCACGCCCCCAGATTACTTCAAAAGTTTCATCAAAACCACCCTACTAAGCCTGGACCGGAGGGTTTATCATTGGGAGGGGTCTTGGCGGGGGTGGAAACTGTCATGATCCCAGCAAAGGAGAACAGCTCCCATTCAAAAATGCCATGGAAGTAAGAAACTTCATATCAGTCAGTGGGTCAACATTGGCTTCAAGCCTGGTACAAATGGCATTTGTTTCATTCACAGCATTGCACCCACAGGCACACATAGCACTTACATTTGTCTTTTCCTACACCCAACATGGCTGCCGCCAAGTCCTTTGTTAACTCATAGCACATACTACACCTGTGGCAGAGGGAGCTACTTAAGCGCCGCTTCCGCTGGAGCACTTGCTTCGCATCTTCTCCGCTGACAGTGGGTAACGCTACCAGCGATCTCCTAACAGAGCCTGTCATAGAAGAAAGTTAGAAGATATTAGTTTCCACAGAAAATCAACAGAATTCCATATTTGTGATAAAGACTTACCAAACCAAAGTATTTCCAAAGCTTTCCTCCCATTTATTTCATAGTCCCCGCATCTTCTGTCAGAAGTTCCGTCGCAGCTGCAGCATCTTCCTTACAGCAGTCTTCGCGGTTGCACTGCTATCATTCAAACGTTATCCTCAGCAGTCTTCACATCGCCCAAATGGAATTTCATCTACAACTTTCCAAAAACCTGCAAAACAAAAGGTATTTTTTGGTTAATGAATGAACTAGTGAAATGGAAAGAAGAACTTTTTACATTTGTTGCTTACCTGAAGTCCCAGCAAGTATTTCTTTGCTTAGTTTACCATGCTCATCTCTGAAGGCTGCTATTACTCTGTTAAGACAACCTTACGTTTTTTCAAACGTTTCCTCATACTGAGTATAGTCGCAGACATACAGCAGCATCTACCGTCTTCTGAGAACCCAGAACCTGCCAAATAAAAGGACATTTTTAGAAAGAAAGATCTCTCCAACCTAGGGACAGTTCAGAATCTGACAAACTATATATTTCTCACCAAAAACTCACCCAAGATAACTCTAAGAGGCAAGGACATTATTCTGACAAGGAACTTTTTAAACACTGCAGCCTCTCAAGTTAACAGTTTTCAAACCAATGCACCCCTGTAGTATACAGGATGGAGAGTTCCACAAAACATAATCACAGGTGAGAAGGGAGGGGTTTTATCAAATGCATACTGCATTACAGTCTTTTCACACAAATAGAAATTACAGTAGTTCTATGGTTATAATTATTTTTTTCACAGCATAATAGCCCAGATAAAAGATTCTCTAGCTGAGAAGGCAATACGCTCCTGCGGAGTCCCAGGTAAGCGTTACACCACCCCCCTGCTTTCAGTGAACGAAATAGTCATGTTCAGCTTGCGTCTTAGCCTAACAAGTTGACATGGGATGTTTCTGAAAATAGCAAATGGGCCTGCATTGTCTTGCCACTACATTTATGGAAAAGTCCTCTGTAAAAGGAACTGATTTCACGGCCCCAGAGACGCCCTGAGTGTCCATAATCTCCCCTGACAATGGAACCAGCCCCTCCTTCCTTAATACATGCTTTGGTGGAACCTGTACCCACCATGAAAATAAAGGTCCTGTCGCCTATCTTCATGTCCACCAAGAGTTCCCCTTCTGGCTCAGCAGTAACTGGTAGTACTGGACATGCAAGAGTTCTCTATGGGCTGTTCTAATCTGGATACCTATCTGTCTCAGGCAAGATGAAAGGTTTCCCACCTAGCACACTTGCCCCATGGCAATGTGTGACAGTCCCGTTGGGGTCTGCATTACTGTTAACAATTTAAGGCACCTGCGGCAGGGCAGGATGGGTAGCATATGCCCATTGGCTGCTGGGGACTGGTGCTTAAAGTTGCGGGAGATAAGCAGGCGGCACTACTTGGGAAGATGATTGAGGGACACCGTATTGCACTGCAGCGGCGCTGGGTGCATAGGGCAACTGGAATGGGGCTGTGCTCCTAGAGTGTACAGGGACACCTGATTCTACCAACCTCCAAACTACTTCTATACTCGCTCAAAAAATGTCCCATACTCCCACATGTCCAAAATTGCCCAGTATATCCCTCCTTGGCCCATTGGCCCATTGCAAGAGATTTCTCGCAAGGATAACAAGTTTAGTCGCACAAAAATAAGGTTGCAAGCAAAGAACTCTGCTGCTCAAGAAAATTCTGGGGAAATGTGGTCCAAACAGAAGCTTATAAGGCATCACTGTGTCATCACTGTATAGTAAGAATCTGCATGGCTGGTCGATGAGACCCTATACATAGACCTGATCCATAGGGATATGCCAGGCTACAAATGGTTACAGTCTTGTCCGTCGGTCTTCCCTCATGTTGGGTCAGCTAGGCTCATCTCTCCTGGGACTGAATGTCAGACTCTTCACATGTTGCTATTACATAGTTACTATTGTAAGATAATAATACTACATCATTATGGCACACACCTGGGAAACTTGGGGACTGGCACAGGGGGAGGAACACGATCATGCTGACCCACACATTCTTTGCTCAGTTCATATCGCACTCTCTGCACCCATGGCTCACACCTTCATTTTGTGCTATAATTTATTCCTTCCTATAGCTGCACTGCGAACGGTGTATCTGTGGGATAAGGTGAAATTATTGCGTTCTTTTAGATCTTCTATGACCACTGTTCTTACGGTTTGTGGTCTGGGGTCACCTACTATTGCGGAATTCAGGGGTCTTGGACTGGGTCAGTGGTGGGTAACATTACTCCTGGGGGTCTGGGAGGGAGATGGAGGTCTGCAGATGGCCTAGCTGTGATGAATGCGCGTCGCAAGGAGTCTGGTGCTTTCTCATGGCCTTGCAGGGTGCATTCCTCTCTGGTACAACGAGTAATTGCAACAGTTAAGGAACAAAGGGAAGCTTCTGTGGGAAGTAGCAGCACAGGTTTGTCTGGCCTCAGCGTGTGGGCCTGGGCAGGTTTCTGCACCAGGCCTATGTTTTCCATGCGGCCATGCAGGACTGAGCGTGTCTATCATATCTACAAAATGGCGTTTCTTTATGTGCGCACACTAAGTCTATAAATTGCAATATTGTATTTGTGCTGGGTTTTCCAAGCACGGCCCTCTCCCCCTGGTACATCGCACATCTGTCTATGGGACTCACCTCATTCTAAAATGCCTAGGCGGATGGGAAAGGGTAATTTCCTTCCCAACAGTCTCTCTGGGAGAGTGAGATACCTCTGTGATTTCTGGTGTGCCGGCCGAACCTACAACAGGAGTGGCTTGTGGCCGCGCTGCCCATTGTACAAGGGAAACCATGTACTCCCCCTCTCCTCCAGTTGCAACTCGTCTCACGTGTTCAGCCAAAAGACATTCTCTTGGCGATGCGGGGGAGGAAACAAGGTGCTACCACAATGTCATGGAGCATTCAACTCACTCAGCTAACTTGCTGGAAATACCATTTTGTGAGTTGTGTGTGTCTAGACCTGACCGCTCTGCCCCTCACCGCCATACAACGTCAAAGAGAGGTAGGGAACTGACAGGAAATGAACCTCTGATGATTTGGGTACTTTTCAAGGAGTCTCTTTAAAACAGAGTGGGCCTCATTATGGGTCCAGCGGTAACCCTGCAAGTGCTACCAGCAGGTTGCCGCCGGACCCATAAAAAATTACTGGTGCCTGATTTCCCGGTGCCCCTGTTCTATTCCAAGCCTGGCGGCCGGGAAGTCATGCGCCAGCAGTTTTGTTAATCCCCATTTCCATTGAGTCCTGTAGGACTGAAATGGGGACACGGGAGCACTGGCAACCATTGCTAACGATGCCTGTGCTCCTGTGAAAACTCTGCGGGCGAGTGACGTCCTGCCCAGAGCCGGAGGACACCCGCCAGCAGAGTCGTAGTGTGCCGGTCCAGGAAACAATGGTGTCGGTAAGCTTACCGGCACCATTGTTTTCAGACTGGCACACTGAGAATGAGGCCTTTAAATTCACAGAATGAACATATTTCTACCAGCTGATGGTGGGAAAATATACATTCATGTACCTATATTGTGGACTGGTCTTAAGCCTTTTACACCCTGGTGTGAGCGAAAGGCAGAATGTAGAATACTTATGCTTGCTGTTAGGCGATTACAGTGAAAAGCCGAAATGGTGGTATTTGTTTTACGTTTTTAAATGTAGTCAAGTCAGCATTGGGGCCGTGATTGAATCACAGCTAAGTGAGATGTCTTTGTGGAGCGTCATTTGTAAACAGAATGTATTAGAGTTCACTACAGAAGTTCATTTACTGTCAATGGGCCTCATTACGACCCTGGCGGTACGGAGTGAACTGCGCCGTAAAAGGTGCCGGCGCCGTTCACTCCGTACCGCCACATTACGAGTTCCCCTCGTGGGACATGGTAAGCACGCCTGGGAAAACCAGGCGTGCTTATCCAGTCCCGCGAGGGGAAGAGGGAGCAAACAACAGGCCATCTCGTAATGGCCCATTGTTTGCTCCCTCTCCCATTCCCATTCAGCCCTATGGGGGCTGAAATCGGAATGGGGAAGGACCGTGTCCCGGTCCTTGGAGGGAGGAATTACCAGGCCTTCTGAACTTGGAATGTCCTGGTAAGTCCTCATTCCGAGGACCCCGACGCGATTTCGGTGGCAGCCATGCCGCCAATAGCGGCATGGTTATCGCTGAACTCGTAATGAGGGCCAATGAGCGCTGTGCAGTATAGTCATATGTTGCTTAAAAAATGACTAGCTCTGGCACTCGCATCCAATTAGACAGGCTCCAGTCTCATTGTTCCCATAACAACCCTCTGTGGGGAAAGAAAGAGCTCAAAAAGCAGACAACAACTGAAAGCAAACAGCAGCTGCACAGATTATGTGCCGCTTCAAAGGGAAAATGTAAATACCGCACTCTTTAATATTTCAGATGAACAAAACAATCAACAAGGATGTGAAGGCCGCTCGCAGGCATGGGGATTCCAGTAGGCTGCAGGCAAGGCACGGGGCTGCAGGGCAGGCTTATTTCCTGCCCTCTCTTGCAGCCGCAAGTCTATGTAAATGGTTTTCCCCAGTGCACGTGATGGGCTCGGCTACCGGTTCCATTAGTGACAGTGATGTGCAGTGCCTTGGATGCCCTGGTAATACTTAGTGAGCCTATCAACACCACAAACCTCCCGCGCTGCAGGGAAGGGAGGTCGTTCAACACGAATGGGCTTTGTGGTTAAAAAAATACAATGCATCCTAATGCGTTCCTTACTTTGAGTCCAGCGCTAATTGCATGACTTGGCATTGTTGCTGGGAGGATGGCGAACAGCAGAGGCAGCGTACAAAAAACACGCAGAACCTGACCCAGGCATACTTAAATCAGCTCATTATGTGTTTTCTGGTCCGGACAATTGCCACAATCACTGGCACCAGTATTACTAGTGCCGGTGATTGCTGCATCCCCATCCCATGGAGTTACGGGCGTCTCCGCCACCCGCAATATTAGATATTGGGTGGCGAAGACAGTACGGTACTCCCCCTGTGTCCTGCTGTAATTACCGCCAGGATACTCGGGACTTGTAATGAGCTCCATGTATTGTGTGTATTTGATTGTAGCTAATCCCCACACAACTCTGACCTCCCCATAGACAGGGCTTGCATTATTTTGACAAACCTATGTCGTGTTCTACTAGACAGTGATGGCATCGACCCAAGCTAGGTGTCCAGAGCTGGCTACATTTATCTTAACAAATTGTCATAGTTCAGTTTTTAGTTTAGCTAGTAGGTGGTGTTTAAGCACCACCCATAATCTTAAACTATTGCATTAGAGTGCAACTGGGAGCGTCAAGACATGTGAGGAGGGACACACAGCTTGTCTGCATGCTTTGACTATTGAAGCCGATACCAAACTCTATGGCCACTCCCACCTACTCCCTGTCCCTTCCCACCCAAACACATTCGCCTAGAATCTCTTTTAGCTACCTCTATCAAGCAGTAACATCAAACATTGGACTGCCTGTGAAGAATTGCCAACTGGTAAAAGTATAAAAGCCCCCACTTTTTTGGAGGCACCAGCACCCTTAACACAAAGTGGTGTTTTCTGTGTCGGGAGTTGACACATATAGTGAGACCGATCCAGCCTGCAAGGGAGAACCTAAACAGGCCATTGTGACTGTTGGCCTCCTGAACAGGTGACGTCCCAATGGGCCAGGGAGTGGCTGAAGATTCCATAACTCTGAGTGGGAATGGTTCCGGGTCCCTGGAGGGGGCTCAGGCCCCACCAATACTCAGATATTTTTGGTCTTTGTTTCTATAAATAGGGAGAAGTATTCCATTTTGTATGATTCTGCTGTGGTATCACAGCTGTCAGAAGACAATGGGTAAAGGCCGGGCAGTGCACACCAAGACCAAACCAGCCATTAATGGTCTTGATGATCTAAAATAATGTCCATTGGCAATGGTAGAGCTTAGTAGGAGGGGTAACACCTCCGAGCACCGTGCTGCAGTCCTGGACTCCATTCAAGTAGGGTGTCTGTTGGGTAATGATCTACCTAAATTAAACACAATGAGGCAGTAACTACAAGAGGAGCCTTGTGTGCTTCACAGGAGGAAGTTCTTGAGGGCCTCGGCCCTGAAGCTCTCTCATCTGGAGAATGTGACAGACTAGTTTCACTGTCAACTCCTATTTAAAGCCTGAAAGTCCCTTTGGGTGCTTATTATAATTATACGTGTTCTTTTATAATGCACTTAATGCCAACGAGTGGTTTCTAAGAGCAGGATCAGGATTCAAATCTGTGTTGCGCTGCGTTGCCTTGCTTCATAGACAAATGCACTGCCTGTGAACTAAGCTTCCTCCCCTTACTCTTGTAACAGAGGGCTCAGCGAGCACTGAGGTGACTATAAAGTTACCACCGGAGTCATTGATTTCAGGGTTGCCTACTGGTAAGGAAAAGGAGCCCTAGATGATGGACGGGGGTTTCACACCTGAAGGGCATGCCAGAACTGAATGATTGGTCTTCCTTTTGGAGGAACTGTCCCACTTGGGCATGTCTGTGGAAGCAGATAGGGGAGCTGTCCTGACCCACTCCGAAAGGGGAGCCTGTGCACTGCATGGTGAAAGCCCTGATCAGTTCACAGACAAGCAGCCCAACATTTCAGAAGCATGGTACAGCCAGAAGTAGGTTGTGCGCGCAGGCCTCAGGATTTTCCTACCAAACCTGCGTCCTGACGCACTTGCTGGTCACTGGGACATCAAACAACTTGTCAGATCATTTTTAAAAAGCCTTGGGTAGATGTAGAAATGAATCAGTGCACTCCTACCCATCCTGCCAAGGTACTAACAAGACAGGAGAGGCACCAAATACCCTTAAATTCATTAGCTACGGTTTGGTGTTCTTGTGAGTGGAAAGGTCACTTCTTTCAGTTAGGATCTGGGAACCTCCGGGAAGTCAGAGGTGAAAGGGGACGTTGTGTCTGTAGCTACACAGTTAGCCTGGAATAATCAGCAGGCTGCTGCCTGCCTTGTCTCTTTTCTGAGTGGGAAAGCTGTTTTTTGCACAATGAAACAGTCCTGGAACCTCTGGGCAGGGAATTAAACACCACACAAGCACCTGTACATCTGGAATTGGCATTGACGGGTGGGAGGGAGAGAAAAACTGGGCCACAATTTCTAAGGCTTTAAAGCTTTAGAGCTTGGACATTGGGGCATATCTCTACAGAGATCTCAGCATTCTAGTACAGATGGCATCGGTAACATCTTGAGGATGAGCCTGACATTTAGAAAGGTGGTTCTCAGCTTTTTTGGTTGAGTGATAAATTGCCATCTGATGTGTGGAAATGTGATAATGTGGGCCGAGGGAAGGCTATGCCCTCAGAAGGATTGTCAATGTGTTCCAGTAGTAACACAAACAGGAATAGTGCAGTAATCCAAAATAAAGGAACGTCCAAACAGGGTTTAATAAACATATGCATACTTAATTGAACACAGCAAAGTTTAAATAACTATTAAAATCACTATACAGCATGCCATCCCTGTAAAGGAAAGACAGAAATGCAGACTGTGATGGAACAGCACTATGGGAATTCAGCAGGTGGGGGCTGGGGGACAGGCAAAAAATACAACGTAGAATTCAAAATGGGTAATGATTTGTGGGAAAAGGTTCAAAAGGGCCAGTCTCAACGACTCCAAAAGCTGCACCAGCGGGACATGATTAGCTGAAAGTACCTTATTCCAAGCTTCCACAGTGTCAAAATAGACTTTGAGATATGCTGTGGTTCGCGTCGAACCAAGTTCGGGTATGGCGTGTCCTGCTTGTCCAAGTGGCAAGTTGGCATCTAGTTGGTTCGAAGTGGGGGGTTGGTGCAGTTCAGTGTGGCGTTCAGGAATTGCAATTCAGATGGCTCACCAGGATTGGTTCGAGTGTCAAGTCATTACGAGACATTGGTAACCTTGGTGATCACATACAGGATTTAAATGGGCGGCTATTCAAGTTTGCCCATGGAAATGAACAGGTTGTTCAAACTTAAACATGTGATGTGCTCTGTTTGGAACATTCAGCAGCGAGCCAGTTAAACTTATGTAAAGAAGCAGAGTTTCACATTTCGATCGAGTGCACAAGCACCAAAGGTGGTTTCCTCAGATTCAAATACAGTCAATAGGTTTGAATGCAGTTTGACGGGTTTGATGCAGTAGAACATGGATTTTGGCTGTTCTGGCACTGCAGGGGCTTTAGGACAGGGTTTGTGCTTTCAGCTTCTGCTCTCTCAGCCTAGGGAGGATTGGTGCAAAGTGTCAGATCCTGGATCTTAAAAAGTGTCATCCCCAAATTACCCTGGGAGTGCGTAGGCAGCAGACCTTGACTAAGCCATGGAATGCTCCTTCTTCACAACAATGGCTTAGGGCTTTGAAAAGATCAACTCTCCCAGAATCGATCGAGAGGAATTCTTTGTATGTCCTGGATGGTCTAAATGTGAACCAAATAAGGTGTGGGAGGCCTCCTCTTTTAGTCCACAGGTGATTGGACAAACCAAAAGCAAACCTGATTTTAGGGGTTCAATCCCTGTCCTTGTGACAAGTGGTCCTTGCATTCATGCATCATAAACAAAGGGCTTTGTGCTAAGGAAGTGAAGGAGACAGAAAGGAAAGAGAGAAACCAGATGGTGGAATACTTCACCAACCATACTGAGCCTCTCTGACTATGCTAACTCTGCCACCTTCCCAGAACCAAATCACCAAAGGCCATTTGGTATGCAACACCCTGTTGTTGGGCTAGTCATTGGGCCTCATTATGAATCGGGCAGTAGCCATGCTGGTAAATACCGTCATGGCTGCCGCTGGAGTCATGAATTTACTGGCACCCGGCAATGGGGACTTACTGGGGCATTCCAGTCCCGCAGGACCCAGTAAATCCCCATTGCCGGGTGCCAGTAATAATTACTCCCCATTCCCATTTGAGTCCTATTGGACTCACATTGGATTGGGGAGGCCAGATGCACTGGCGCCATTCATAAATGGTGCTGGTGCATCCGTCGAGGTCTGTAGTAGCCCATCACTGTCTGAACTTACCTCCACCCAATTGCTGTCCTAAGTAAGTGACAGTTACCTGTGCTATCTAGCACTTAGAGACCTTGATAGTCAAACCAGCCTTCTGCATGGCTTGAAGGAATTGTTTCAGATGGGATATATTGTCCTCCTCGGTGTGCCTGAACAAAGTAATGTCCTCTAAGGAGGTGATGCTGAAGTCTGCTAGTCCTGACAATAAACACTTTAACACCCTCTGAAAGGTGGCATGGACATTGTTTAACCCAAATGGCATAACAGTGAACAGTGCCCTTCTGGAAAATGCTGCCCTCCCCTTTGCTTGATCAGTTTGGCCCACTTGCCAGTACCCTGCTGTGAGGTCACAGGTACTTGTCTGTCAATTAAGTTGTCTGCCCCAGGTATGGGGTGTGCATCTGTCTTGTTGACAGAAATGCAGCGCTCACTTTTCTGGCTATTGGACCTTTTGGGGACCAATTGCCTTCCCCAGGGGCTGAGAAATTGCTCCATAACCCCCAAGCCCAACATCTTGGAGGCTTTCGCCTTGATGGTGTCCTTCAACTTGTCAGACATCCTGTGAATCCTACTCTTTACCGGTATACTGTCCACAATTTCGATATCAGGGATACACCAATCTATCTTCCTTGGAGTTAGTGAGAACAGACCAGCAAACTGGTCCAGAAGCTGCTGGCGGTCTCACAACTCCTGCTCAGTAATGTATGGGGAGCTTGTGACTCCCTCTAGAGACTCATCAGTGGACTCAGTGTGTAACAAGTCCAGGAGGGGATATGTCTCCTCCTCAGTCTCATAATAATAACCTTTAGTGACCATTGCCATCACTAAGTCATCACAGCTGTAATGGGGCTTGTGCTAGTTGACGAGGAGAACCTGATGTGTCTCTCTTAGGGCCTTGGTATCAATGCAGTAGCTAACCCCTCTGATTTCCTCCAGCACCACATGGTGCCTATCCCACTTAACATGAAGGGCACTGGACATGACTGGTTCTATTTGAATTTGAGTATTTATAGCACAGTGAGTAGAGTGCTCGCTTTGACATCCATGCAGAGCCTGCCGATGCAGGTTTGAATCCCAGCAGGGCCACACGCAGCCTTTCATCCTTCCGAGGTTGATAAATGAGCACCACACACCGTGGGTAATACTAATGCAGCGCTCCTCAGATGCCTGAGGGTTTGTAGCGCTATAAAAATATTAATAATTATTATTATTATTATTATTATTATTATTATTATTATTATTAGAAAACACGCTCAAGACAGACTCAACCTTTGAATGGGAAGTTGGAATAAAGAAAACAGCAACTCAAATAGTGTAAAATCAGTGCATTTAGACATTCTATGACTAGAACAGAGGGGAAAAACCCACTAGTAACCAAAGAAGCGAAAGAGGATTTCCAGACATTAAAGAAAAAATGTATCACTGCTCCTGTTTTAAGGCACCCACAACCCGAGCTACCGTTTGTAGTAGAAACTGATGCCTCCAGTGCAGCAATGGGAGCAGTACTATCCCAGAAAGACCCTGAAAACGGACAACTGCATCCAGTGGCATTTTATTATAAGAAGTTCTCAACAGCCGAATTAAATTACAGCATCATAGACAAGGAATTACTAGCAATCAAATACGTGTTCGAAGAATGGAGACACCACTTGTTAGGGGCCCGGCATACTGTTACTGTTTTTACAGATCACCAAAACCTGTAATATTTGCGCAACGCCAAGGCTCAGTCATCCCGACAACTCTTTTGTGTGTTATTTTTTGTAGAATATGATTTTGTCATCACTCATCACCCAAGGATACGCAATGGCAATGCCGATGCCCTGTCAAGGATAGGAGAAAGAGAAGAGATTCAAGGTACAACAGAACCTGTAAACATAATCCCAGAAGAGAAGATGCTGGGAGTCACTGGATCATCTGAAGAAGACTTGAAGTCACACATTCTACTCAACATGACTACTTCAGAATTAGAGGCTTGGGAATCAAGAGGACCTAAGTTTTGTCTTCAAGAAGGTCTAGCTTATTTCCAAAGTCGACTTTACCTACCCCAACCCCATAAGGAGTTACAAAAGAAAGTTATGGCAGATTACCATGGAGCCACATTCGAAGGTCACCCTGGAATCGCTAAGACCACGGCGAAAATCAAGAGGTATTTCTGGTGGCCAACATTGCGAAGGACATCATAGATTACATTCAAACTTTTTGGTATTTGTGCTCAGAATAAAAGCTTAAAGCAGAAACCAGCAGGGCTGCTTCAACCGTTACCCGTCCAACCAGTGCCATGGGATACCATTTCTATGGACTTTATTATGGAGCTACCTCCTTGTCTGTGGAATAACACAACTCCTGTCGTGGTGGACTTATTTTCCAAGATGGCACATTTCATTGCCCTCAAGGGACTTCCTACTTCCTCAGTCTTAGCAAAGGTATTCCTGGAACAAACTGTAAGTATTCATGTATTTCCATCTAATATGATCTCTGATAGGGGGAGCCAATTTGTATCCCAATTCTGGAGAAAATGTTGTGAGTTGGCTAACATTGAAGTGCGTCTATCTACCAATCAACACCCACAGACCGACGGTCAAACCAAAAGAACCAATCAGACTCTTGAACAATAACTTTGATTTCTACTCCACCAAATAGATAGATCTTGGGTGGATGTCCTTTGGATCACAGAGTATGCTTATAATAACTCTGAACATACTTCCACGGGCTGCACTCCCTTCTATATACTGAACGGTTTACATCCTCTAACCTCCACCTTCGATCCAACAGAGTCTTTAGAGATGCCAGCAGTACAGAGTTTTCATGATAACATTACCAAAATTCAGGAAGAGGTTCTACAACATTTGGCTAGAGCAAAGGAGGACCAAAAGAAATTTTCAGATGGACTTTGAAGAAAATCTCCATAGTATAAGTTGGGGGACAAGGTTTGGTTGTCTTCTAATTACATTGCACTCAAAGGCCCACGTAAATTTCAACCTAGGTTTCTGTGCCCATTTCCAGTGGAGGCAGTTGTCAATTCCATGGCAGTAAGACAGAAGTTGCCATCCCACATGAGAATCCATCCAGTATTCCACATTTCTTTGATCAAACCACTGAGTCCAGGGACCAGATTACAGCCACCACCAAAACCCCTAATCGTAGAAGGTGAACCAGAATTCATAGTGAAGGAAATATTAGATTCCAAGATAGTCAAGAAAAAAATGTTCTACCTCATAGATTGGAAAGGATTTGGTCCACAGGAAAGAACTTAGGAACCTAGATCAAACATTCACGCCCCCAGATTACTTCAAAAGTGTTATCAAAACCACCCTACTAAGCCTGGACCGTAGGGTTTATCCTTGGGAGGGGTCTTGGCAGGGGGGAAACTGTCATGATTCCAGCAAAGGAGCACAGTTCCCATTCAAAAATGCCATGGAAGTAAGAAACTTCATATCAGTCAGTGGGTCATCATTGGCTTCAAGCCTGGCACAAATGGGATTTGTTTCATTCACAGCATTGCACCCATAGGCTCACATAGCACTTACATTTGTCTTTTCCTACACCCAACATGGCTGCCGCCAAGTCCATTGTTAACTCATAGCACATACTACTCCTGTGGCAGAGGGAGCTACTTAAGCGCCGCCTCCGCTGGAACACTCGCTTCGCGTCTTCTCCGCTGACAGTGGGTAACGCTACCAGCGATCTCCTGACAGAACCTGTCATAGAAGAAAGTTAGAAGATATTAGTTTCCACAGAAAATCAACAGAATTCCATATTTGTGATAAAGACTTACCAAACCAAAGTATTTCCGAAGCTTTCCCATTTCTTTCATAGTCTCTGCATCTTCTGTCAGAAGTTCCGTCGCAGCTGCAGCATCTTCCTTACAGCAGTCTTCGCGGTTGCACTGCTTTCATTCAAATGTTTTTCTCAGCAGTCTTCACATCGCCAAAATGGTATTTCATCTACGACTTTCCGAAAACCTGCAAAACAAAAGGTATTTTTTGGTTAATGAATGAACTAGTGAAATGCAAAGAAGAACTTTTTACATATGTTGCTTACCTGAAGTCCCAGCAAGTTTTTCTTTGCTTAGTTTACCGCGCTCATCTCTGAAGGCTGCTATTACTCTGTTAAGACGACCTTACATTTTTTCAAACGTTTCCTCATACTGAGTATAGTCGCAGACATACAGCAGCATCTACCGTCTTCTGAGAACCCAGAACCTGCAAAATAAAAGGACATTTTTAGAAAGAAAGATCTCTCCAACGTAGCGACAATTCAGAATCTGACAAACTATATATTTCTCACCAAGAACTCACCCAAGATAACTCTAAGAGGCAAGGACATTATTCTGACAAGAACCTTTTTAAACACTGCAGCCTCTCAAGTTAGCAGTTTTCAAACCAATGCACCCCTGTAGTATACAGGATGGAGAGTTCCACAAAACATAATCACAGGTTAGAAGGGAGGGGTTTTATCAAATGCATACTGCACTACAGTCTTTTCACACAAATAGAAATTACAGTAGTTCTATGGTTATAATTATTTCTTTCACAGAATAATAGCCCAGATAAAAGATTCTCTAGCTGAGAAGGCAATACGCTCCCGCGGAGTCCCAGGTAAGCGTTATACACCCGCCTGCTTTCAGTGAACGAGATAGTCATGTTCAGCTTACGTCTCATCCTAACAAGTTGACATGGGATGTTTCTGAAAATAGCAAATGGGCCTGCACTGTCTTGCCACTACATTTATGGCAAAGTCTTCTGTAAAAGGAACTGATTTCACGGCCCCAGAGACGCCCTGAGTATCCATAATCTCCCCTGACAATGGAACCAGCCCCTCCTTCCTTAATACATGATTTGGTGGAACCTGTACCCACCATGAAAATAAAGGTCCTGTCGCCTATCTTCATGTCCACCAAGAGTTCCCCTTCTGGCTCAGCAGTAACTGGTAGTACTGGACATGCAAGAGTTCTCTATGGGGTGTTCTAATCTGGATACCTATCTGTCTCAGGGAAGATGAAAGGTTTCCCACCTAGCACACTTGCCCCATGGCAATGTGTGACAGTACCGTTGGGGTCTGCATTACTGTTAACAATTTAAGGCACCTGCGGCAGGGCAGGATGGGTAGCATATGCCCCTTGGCTGCTGGGGACTGGTGTTTAAAGTTGCGGGAGATAAGCAGGCGGCACTACTTGGGAAGATGATTGAGGGACACCGTACAGCAATAGCGCTGTGCTCCTAGAGTGTACAGGGACACCTGATTCTACCGACCTCCAAACCTACTTCTATACTCGCTCAAAAAATGTCCCATCCTCCCACATGTCCAAAATTGCCCAGTATATCCCCCCTTGCCCCATTGGCCCATTGCGAGAGATTTCTTGCAAGGATAACAAGTTTAGTCGCACAAAAATAAGGCTGCAAGCAAAGAACTCTGCTGCTCAAGAACATTCTGGGGACACGTGGTCCAAACAGAAGCTTATAAGGCATCACTGTGTCACCACTGTATAGTAAAAATCTGCGTGGCTGGTCGATGAGACCCTATACATAGACCTGATCCATAGGGGATGCCAGGCTACGATTGGTTACAGTCTTGTCCGTCTGTCTTCCCTCATGTTGGGTCAGCTAGGCTCATCTCTCCTGGGACTGAATGTCAGACTCTTCACATGTTGCTATTACATAGTTACTATTGTAAGATAATAATACTACATCATTATAGCACACACCTGGGAAACTTTGGGACTGGCACAGGGGGAGGAACACGATCATGCTGACCCACGCATTCTTTTCTCAGTTCATATCGCACTCTCTGCACCCATGGCTCACACCTTCATTTTGTGCTATAATTTATTCCTCCCTATAGCTGCACTACGAACGGTGTATCTGTGGGATAAGGTGAAATGATTGCGTTCTTTTAGATCTTCTATGACCACTGTTCTTACGGTTTGTGGTCTGGGGTCACCTACTATTGTGGAATTCAGGGGTCTTGGACTGGGTCAGTGGTGGGTGACATTACTCCTGGTGGGCTGGGAGGGAGTTGGAGGTCTGCAGGTGGCCTGGCTGTGATGATTGCACGTTGCAAGGAGTCTGGTGCTTTCTCATGGCCTTGCAGGGTGCATTCCTCTCTGGTACAACGAGTAATTGCAACAGTTAAGGAACAAAGGGAAGCTTCTGTGGGAAGTAGCAGCACAGGTTTGTCTAGCCTCAGCGTGTGGGCCTGTGCAGGTTTCTGCACCAGGCCTATGTTTTCCATGCGGCCATGAAGGACTGAGCATGTCTATCATATCTACAAAATGGTGTTTTTTTATGTGCGCACACTAAGTCTATAAATTGCAATATTGTATTTGTGCTGGGTTTTCCATGCACGGCCCTCTCCCCCTGGTACATCGCACATCTGCCTATGGGACTCACCTCATTCTAAAATGCCTAGGCGAGTGGGAAAGGGTAATTTCCTTCCCAACAGTCTCTCTGGGAGAGTGAGATATCTCTGTGATTTCTGGTGTGCCGGCCAAACCTACAACAGGAGTGGCTTGTGGCTGTGCTGCCCATTGTACAAGGGAAACCATGTACTCCCCCTCTCCTCCGGTTCCAACTCGTCTCATGTGTTCAGTCAAAAGACATTCTCTTGGCGATGCGGGGGAGGAAACAAGGTGCTACCACAATGTCATGGAGCATTCAACTCACTCAGCTAACTTGCTGGAAACACCATTTTGTGAGTTGTGTGTGTCTAGACCTGACCGCTCTGCCCCTCACCGCCATACAACGTCAAAGAGAGGTAGGGAACTGACAGGAAATGAACCTCTGATGATTTGGGTACTTTTCAAGGAGTCTCTTTAAAACAGAGTGGGCCTCATTATGGGTCCGGCGGTAACCCTGCAAGTGCCACCAGCAGGTTGCCGCCGGACCCATAAAAAATTACTGGTGCCTGATTTCCCGGTGCCACTGTTCTATTCCAAGCCTGGCGGCCGGGAAGTAATGCGCCAGCAATTTTGTTAATCCCCATTTCCATTGAGTCCTGTAGGACTGAAATGGGGACACAGGAGCACTGGCCCTATGGGGGCTGATATGGTAATGGGGAAGGACCTTGTCCGGGTCGTTGGAGGGAGGAATTACCAGGCCTTTCGAACTTGGAATGACCCGGTAAGTCCTCATTCCGAGGACCCGGAGCCCGATGCGATTTCGGCGGCAGCCATGCCGCCAATAGCGGCATGGTTATCGCTGAACTCGTAATGAGGGCCAATGAGTGCTGTGCAGTATAGTCATATGTTGCTTAAAAAATTACTAGCTCTGGCACTCGCATCCAATTAGACAGGCTCCAGTCTCATTGTTCCCATAACAACCCTCTGTGGGGAAAGAAAGAGCTCAAAAAGCAGACAACAACTGAAAGCAAACAGCAGCTGCACAGATTATGTTCTGCTTCAAAGGGAAAATGTAACTACTGCACTCTTTAATATTTCAGATGAACTAAACAATCAACAAGGATGTGAAGGCCGCTCACAGGCATGGGGATTCCGGGAGGCTGCAGGCAAGGCACAGGGCTGCAGGGCAGTCTTATTTCCTGCCCTCTCTTGCAGCCGGAGTTGTATGTAAATGGTTTTCCCCAGTGCACATGATGGGCTCGGCTACCGGTTCCATTAGAGACAGTGATGTGCAGTGCCTTGGTTGACCTGGTAATACTGAGTGAGCTGATCAACACCACAAACCTCCCGCGCTGCAGGGAAGGGAGGTCGATACAACACGAATAGGCTTTGTGGTTAGAAAAATACAATGCATCCTATTGCGTTCCTTATTCATATTAGATATTGGGTGGCGAAGACAGTACGGTACTCCCCCTATGTCCTGCTGTATTTACCGCCAGGATACTGGGGGACTTGTAATGAGCTCCACGTATTGTGTGTATTTGATTGTAGCTAATCCCCACACAACTCTGACCTCCCCATAGACAGGACTTGCATAATTTTGACAAACCTATGTCGTGTTCTACTAGACAGTGATGGCATCGACCCAAGCTAGGTGTCCAGAGCTGGCTACATTTATCTTAACAAAATGTCATAGTTCAATTTTCAGTTTAGCTAGTAGGTGGTGTTTAAGTACCACCCATAATCTTAAACTATTGCATTAGAGTGCAACTGGGAGCGTGAAGACATGTGAGGAGGGACACACAGCTTGTCTGCATGCTTTGACTATTGAAGCCGATACCAAACTCTATGGCCACTCCCATCTACTCCCTGTCCCTTCCCACCCAAACACATTTGCCTAGAATCTCTTTTAGCTACCTCTATCAAACAGTAACATCAAACATTGGAATGCCTGTGAAGAATTGCCAACTGGTAAAAGTATAAAAGCCCCCACTTTTTTGGAGGCACCAGCACCCTTAACACAAAGTGGTGTTTTCTGTGTCAGGAGTTGACACATATAGTGAGACCGATCCAGCCTGCAAGGGAGAACCTAAACAGGCCATTGTGACTGTTGGCCTCCTGAACAGGTGACGTTCCAATGGGCCAGGGAGTGGCTGAAGATTCCATAACTCTGAGTGGGAACGGTTCCGGGTCCCTGGAGGGGGCTCAGGGCCCACCAATACTCAGATATTTTTGGTCTTTGTTTCTATAAATAGGGAGAAGTTTTCCATTTTGTATGATTCTGCTGAGGTATTACAGCTGTCAGAAGACAATGGGTGGAGGCCGGGCAGTGTACACCAAAACCAAACCGGCCATTAATGGTCTTGATGATCTAAAATAATGTCCATTGGCAATGGTAGAGCTTAGTAGAAGGGGTAACACCTCTGAGCACAGTGCTGCAGTCCTGGACTCCATTCAAGTAGGGTGTCTGTTGGGTAATGATCTACCTAAAATAAACACAATGAGGCAGTAACTACAAGAGGAGCCTTGTGTGCTTCACAGGAGGAAGTTCTTGAGGGCCTCGGCCCTGAAGCTCTCTCATATGGAGAATGTGACTGTTAAGAAAGATTTCGTAATTGTAGGTAATTTTCCTTCCATGTGGCAACCCCTAAACTTTTTGCTGTTGTTTTTCACCTTGTTCTTGACTTTGCCAGAGAAGTGCAGCCTTCTGCCGCACTCCTCTGGGCTTTCACTCCTTTCTTGCGGGGAAACTGACATGCCCTTAAGACAGTCAGTACCGGGGAACGCTGTTTCCCGTAGTTTCTTTTATCATGTTGAGGCTTTAGTGCAACATGACACAAGAGGGCACTGTAAGCTAAGTTACAGCTCTCTTGGGTCTCTAGCCTTCTACAGGCCCTAGATACTCGTTTAGGATTGTATTTGATCGGTGCAAGTCATTCAGGGCCTGGAATGGTGGCAGCGATCGTTTTGTGTATTTTGAGCTCCTTTTGGCGTTCTAAGCACCAAAATTGTGGCCTGGCTCCCAAAATGGCCAGACCACGAGGCTCCTTTGTCCTGTCCACTGACCGTCTTGCTCCCTTCACCTTCCCCAGGTCGAGCCGACCCGGGGCCTTCCTTATTTGGGCATGTACTTTCCCGGGAAACACAGATGCTTTCGCGGGCTTCTACATGTCTTTTGTGTGCCTCCAGGGTGTGGGCTGGGATGTCTGGTCCCAATACACATCCTGGGTGCCAGAGAGTCTAGGGTGGTGTGAATACCTGGGACCACCGTGGTCCGTGATTGGTCCACGAATGGTGTGAGTGTTGATGAGCGGATCTCCCATTGGGTCCCCTCCGTTTTGGCGCGAAGGGAACCGTGGATAAGAGGGGGCTGGAAACACCACTACCATGTTGATCTCCTGAGTTCTCACGAACGAAGGAATACAGGAGCCAAGTATCCTGCAACCACGAGGCTGGACCGAGGAATCGCTGGTGACCCGCGGAAGGACTCCTCCTCTGCACTGCTGTCGCCTTGTGAAACCCTTTTCACCTTTGATCGAACCAGAAGGCCTGTACTGGTACTTCGACCCTTGGAATAGCGGGAACAGCTATTCTCGGCATCTTCACCATCTCCTGCCAGTAAGCCTTCGGAAGCGTCTCTGGGCCATCCAGTTGACTGACCAGTTTACACGGGAGTCTTGCTCTGTAACCGCCGCCAGGTTATGTAGTATTTCGAGTCCTTGTCACTCTCACACGCTTCGTACACTTGGCGTTCCCAGGTCGGAAGTGAGTAGTGAACATTTGGCTCAGATACACACGGCCGCTCCGTTGCCCTGCTGTGGTGACAAAACTGTGCAGGTTTCTTCGATTGGGACGTCTTTTTACTCAACACGACGACGAGGCGTTCCCTGCTCTTCTGAACCTGCCAGCTGATGAAACTGACGCGGAGAAGCCTGGGTCTGCTTGCATCGGGGACCGGTGAGTAGTATAGCTAGGATCTGGTCGCCCTCCTGCAGGAGCCCATTGCTTTTTCCCGCTGTGTAAAAATAGCACCCGTTTGTCCGTACTCGCGCTCTGCTTCTGCCCACTGTGGAGGCTGCGCTTGAGTCGCAGAACTTGTTCTTCTTCTGTATGCACTAAACTGAACTGCCCGACTTCCTTCGAAGAGCTTCTCCTTTTGCCCGTTGGCACCAGCGCGTGCAGGTACTTTGAGCACAAGGCTCCACTCTTCGCAGGGCTCGGACTTCCATCTAGTTAGGTGCCTCTGAAGGCGAACTGAGTCTAAAGCATTGTATCGCACTGCCTGTTTTCCTTCCCTTTCAGGTGGACTACACATTTCGTGCATATAACGCTTGCGACTGTCGTATTTGTATATATATTGTATTCATATGGTATGTGTTGGTTTAATATTGTGATATTGTGATTTTCTCGCTACGGTCATTGTTTTAAAGGCCTTAAAATAAACGTGTATATATTTTTATATAACACCTGTTTGGAGTAGTTTGTAAGTGATCTTGCTTTGTGTGCTCATTGCGGGCTTTCAGTCACCCTCACCCCTCTTGAGACCTAGTCTTGACCGCCGCGATCGCTACCTTGATTGGTCTGGCTCGTCCAGAGGTTACCCTGTTCCAAGTAATTAGGTTGGCCTTCTGAACTTCTGCGCCACCAGGACAGAGTTCAGAAATCCGTCTTAACAGTGACAGACTAGTTTCACTGTCAACTCCTATTTAAAGCCTGAAAGTCCCTTTGGGTGCTTATTATAATTATACTTGTTCTTTTATGATGCGCTTAATGCCAACGAGTGGTTTCTAAGCGCAGGATCGGGATTCAAACCTGTGTTGCGCTGCGTTGCCTTGATTCTTAGACAAATGCACTGCCCGTGAACTAAGCTTCCTCCCCTTACTCTTGTAACAGAGGGCTCAGCGAGCACTGAGGTGACTATAAAGTTACCACCGGAGTCAGTGATTTCGGGGTTGCCTACTTGTAAGGAAAAGGAGCCCTAGATGAAGGACGGGGGTTTCACACCTGAAGGGCATGCCAGAACTGAATGATTGGTCTTCCTTTTGGAGGAACTGTGCCACTTGGGCATGTCTGTGGAAGCAGATAGGGGAGCTGTCCTGACCCACTCCTAAAGGGGAGCATGTGCAGTGCATGGTGATAGCCCTGATCAGTTCACAGACAAGCAGCCCAACATTTCATAAGCATGCTACAGCCAGATGTAGGTTGTGCGCGCAGGCCTCAGGATTTTCCTACCAAACCTGCCTCCTGACGCACTTGCTGGTCACTGGGACATCAAACAACTTGTCAGATCATTTTTAAAAAGCCTTGGGTAGATGTAGAAATGAATCAGTGCACTCCTACCCATCCTGCCAAGGTACTAACAAGACAGGAGAGGCACCAAATACCCTTAAATCCATTAGCTACGGTTTGGTGTTCTTGTGAGTGGAAAGGTCACTTCTTTCAGTTAGGATCTGGGAACCCCCGGGAAGTCAGAGGTGAAAGGGGACGCTGTGTCTGTAGCTACACAGTTAGGCTGGAATAATCAGCAGGCTGCTGCCTGCCTTGTCTCTTTTCTGAGTGGGAAAGCTGTTTTTTTGCACAATGAAACAGTCCTGGAACCTCTGGGCAGGGAATTAAACACCCGACAGGCACCTGCACATCTGGAATTGGCATTGACTGGTGGGAGGGAGAGAAAACCTGGGCCACAATTGCGAAGGCTTTAAAGCTTTAGAGCTTGGACATTGGGGCACATCTCTACAGAGAGTACAAATGGACATGCTGTCTATGTCTGGATCTCAGCATTCTAGTACAGATGGCATCGGTAACGTCTTGAGGATGAGCCTGACATTTAGAAAGGTGGTTCTCAGCTTTTTTGGTTGAGTGATAAATTGCCATCTGATGTGTGGAAATGTGATAATGTGGGCCGAGGGAAGGCTATGCCCTCAGAAGGATTGTCAATGTGTTCCAGTAGTAACACAAACAGGAATAGTGCAGTAATCCAAAATAAAGGAACGTCCAAACAAGGTTTAATAAACATATGCATACTTAATTGAACACAGCAAAGTTTAAATAACTATTAAAAACACTATACAGCATGCCATCCCTGTAAAGGAAAGACAGAAATGCAGACTGTGATGGAACAGCACTATGGGAATTCAGCAGGTGGGGGCTGGGGGGCAGGCAACAAATACAACGTAGAATTCAAAATGGGTAATGATTTGTGGGAAAAGGTTCAAAAGGGCCAGTCTCAACGACTCCAAAAGCTGCACCAGCGGGACATGATTAGATTAAAGTACCTTATTCCAAGCTTCAACAGTGTCAAAATAGACTTTGGGCCTCATTAGGACCCAGGCGGTAAGGGGTTTACGGCGGCGTAAACAGCGCCGACCCTTACCGCCTGATTCCGAGGTCCCTTAGCGCCATGGCGGATTTAACACCTGCTTTTAGCAGGTGTTAAATTCCATGGCGCTAAGGGACCATGTTGTTAATTACGCCACTGTAATTTACGGTGGCGTAATTAACGCCTTCCCCACTCCCATTATGCCCTATGGGGCAAAAATGGGAATGGGGAAGGGTAAATGGGGATTGGGGACTTACCGCCCCACCAACCTCGGAATGGGGCGGTAAGTCCGCCAACCACCATGGCGTAAACGTAGTTTACACCATGGTAGTAAAGGTACGACCCAGGTGGTAACTTACCGCCTGGGTCGTAATGAGGCCCTTTGAGATATGCTGTGGTTCGCGTCGAACCAAGTACGGGTATGGCGTGTCCTGCTTGTCCAAGTGGCAAGTTGGCATCTAGTTGGTTCGAAGTGGGGGGTTGGTGCAGTTCAGTGTGGCGTTCAGGAATTGCAATTCAGATGGCTCACCAGGATTGGTTCGAGTGTCAAGTCATTACGAGACATTGGTAACCTTGGTAATCACATACAGGATTTAAATGGGCGGCTATTCAAGTTTGCCCATGCAAATGAGCAGGTTGTTCAAACTTAAACATGTGATGTGCTCTGCTTGGAACATTCAGCAGCGAGCCAGTTAAACTTATGTAAAGCAGCAGAGTGCACAAGCACCAAAGGTGGTTTCCTCAGATTCGAATACAGTCAATAGGTTTGAATGCAGTTTGACGGGTTTGATGTAGTAGAACAGGGATTTTGGCTGTTCTGGCACTGCAGGGGCTTTAGGACAGGGTTTGTGCTTTCAGCTTCTGCTCTCGCAGCCTAGGCCTAGGGAGGATTGGTGCAAAGTGTCAGATCCTGGATCTTAAAAGGTGTCATCCCCAAATTACCCTGGGAGTGCGTAGGCAGCAGACCTTGACTAAGCCAAGGAATGCTCCTTCTTCACAACAATGGCTTAGGGCTTTGAAAAGATCAACTCTCCCAGAATAGATTGAGAGGAATTCTTTGTATGTCCTGGATGGTCTAAATGTGAACCAAATAAGGTGTGGGAGGCCTCCTCTTTTAGTCCACAGGTGATTGGACAAACCAAAAGCAAACCTGCTTTTAGGGGTCCAATCCCTGTCCTTGTGACAAGTGGTCCTTGCTTTCATGCATCATAAACAAAGGGCTTTGTGCTAAGGAAGTGAAGGAGACAGGAAGGAATGAGAGAAACCAGATGGTGGAATACTTCCCCAACCATACTGAGCCTCTCTGACTATGCTAACTCTGCCACCTTCCCAGAACCAAAGCACCAAAGGCCATTTGGTATGCAACACCCTGTTGTTGGGCTAGTCATTGGGCCTCATTATGACTCGGGCAGTAGCCATGCTGGTAAATACCGGCATGGCTGCCGCTGGAGTCATGAATTTACTGGCACCCGGCAATGGGGACTTACCGGGGCATTCCAGTCCCGGCGGACCCAGTAAATCCCCATTGCCGAGTGCCAGTAATAATTACTCCCCATTCCCATTTGAGTCCTATTGGACTCACATTGGATTGGGAGGCAAGATGCCCTGGCGCCATTCATAAATGGTGCTGGTGCATCCGTCGAGGTCTGTAGTAGCCCATCACTGTCTGAACTTACCTCCACCCAATTGCTGTCCTAAGTAAGTGACAGTTACCTGTGCTATCTAGCACTTAGAGACCTTGATAGTCAAACCAGCCTTCTGCATGGCTTGAAGGAATTGTTTCAGATGGGATATATTGTCCTCCTCGGTGTGCCTGAACAAAGTAATGTCCTCTAAGGAGGTGATGCTGAAGTCTGCTAGTCCTGACAATAAACGCTTTAACACCCTCTGAAAGGTGGCATGGACATTGTTTAACCCAAATGGCATAACAGTGAACAGTGCCCTTCTGGAAAATGCTGCCCTCCCCTTTGCTTGATCAGTTTGGCCCACTTGCCAGTACCCTGCTGTGGGGTCACAGGTACTTGTCTGTCAATTAAGTTGTCTGCCCCAGGTATGGGGTGTGCATCTGTCTTGTTGACAGAAATGTAGCACTCACTTTTCTGGCTATTAGACCTTTTGGGGACCAGCAGCAATTGCCTTCCCCAGGGGCTGAGAAATTGCTCCATAACCCCCAAGCCCAACATCTTGGAGGCTTTCGCCTTGATGGTGTCCTTCAACTTGTCAGACATCCTGTGAATCCTACTCTTTACCGGTATACTGTCCACAATTTCGATATCAGGGATTCACCAATCTATCTTCCTTGGAGTTAGTGAGAACAGACCAGCAAACTGGTCCAGAAGCTGCTGGCGGTCTCACAACTCCTGCTCAGTAATGTATGGGGAGCTTGTGACTCCCTCTAGAGACTCATCAGTGGACTCAGTGTGTAACAAGTCCAGGAGGGGATATGTCTCCTCCTCAGTGTCATAATAATAATAACATTTAGTGACCATTGCCATCACTAAGTCATCACAGCTGTAATGGTGCTTGTGCTAGTTGACGAGGAGAACCTGATGTGTCTCTCTTAGGGCCTTGGTATCAATGCAGTAGCTAACCCCTCTGATTTCCTCCAGCACCACATGGTGCCCATCCCACTTAACATGAAGGGCACTGGACATGACTGGTTCTATTTGAATTTGAGTATTTATAGCACAGTGAGTAGAGTGCTCGCTTTGACATCCATGCAGAGCCTGCCGATGCAGGTTTGAATCCCAGCAGGGCCACACGCAGCCTTTCATCCTTCCGAGGTTGATAAATGAGCACCACACACCGTGGGTAATACTAATGCAGCGCTCCTCAGATGCCTGAGGGTTTGTAGTGCTATAAATATATGAATTATTATTATTATTATTATTATTATTATTATTAGAAAACACGCTCAAGACAGACTCAACCTTTGAATGGGAAGTTGGAATAAAGAAAACAGCAACTCAAATAGTGTAAAATCAGTGCATTTAGACATTCTATGACTAGAACAGAGGGGAAAAACCCACTAGTAACCAAAGAAGCGAAAGAGGATTTCCAGACATTAAAGAAAAAATGTATCACTGCTCCTGTTTTAAGGCACCCACAACCCGAGCTACCGTTTGTAGTAGAAACTGATGCCTCCAGTGCAGCAATGGGAGCAGTACTATCCCAGAAAGACCCTGAAAACGGACAACTGCATCCAGTGGCATTTTATTATAAGAAGTTCTCAACAGCCGAATTAAATTACAGCATCATAGACAAGGAATTACTAGCAATCAAATACGTGTTCGAAGAATGGAGACACCACTTGTTAGGGGCCCGGCATACTGTTACTGTTTTTACAGATCACCAAAACCTGTAATATTTGCGCAACGCCAAGGCTCAGTCATCCCGACAACTCTTTTGTGTGTTATTTTTTGTAGAATATGATTTTGTCATCACTCATCACCCAGGGATACGCAATGGCAATGCGGATGCCCTGTCAAGGATAGGAGAAAGAGAAGAGATTCAAGGTACAACAGAACCTGTAAACATAATCCCAGAAGAGAAGATGCTGGGAGTCACTGGATCATCTGAAGAAGACTTGAAGTCACAAATTCTACTCAACATGACTACTTCAGAATTAGAGGCTTGGGAATCAAGAGGACCTAAGTTTTGTCTTCAAGAAGGTCTAGCTTATTTCCAAAGTCGACTTTACCTACCCCAACCCCATAAGGAGTTACAAAAGAAAGTTATGGCAGATTACCATGGAGCCACATTCGAAGGTCACCCTGGAATCGCTAAGACCACGGCGAAAATCAAGAGGTATTTCTGGTGGCCAACATTGCGAAGGACATCATAGATTACATTCAAACTTTTTGGTATTTGTGCTCAGAATAAAAGCTTAAAGCAGAAACCAGCAGGGCTGCTTCAACCGTTACCCGTCCAACCAGTGCCATGGGATACCATTTCTATGGACTTTATTATGGAGCTACCTCCTTGTCTGTGGAATAACACAACTCCTGTCGTGGTGGACTTATTTTCCAAGATGGCACATTTCATTGCCCTCAAGGGACTTCCTACTTCCTCAGTCTTAGCAAAGGTATTCCTGGAACAAACTGTAAGTATTCATGTATTTCCATCTAATATGATCTCTGATAGGGGGAGCCAATTTGTATCCCAATTCTGGAGAAAATGTTGTGAGTTGGCTAACATTGAAGTGCGTCTATCTACCAATCAACACCCACAGACCGACGGTCAAACCAAAAGAACCAATCAGACTCTTGAACAATAACTTTGATTTCTACTCCACCAAATAGATAGATCTTGGGTGGATGTCCTTTGGATCACAGAGTATGCTTATAATAACTCTGAACATACTTCCACGGGCTGCACTCCCTTCTATATACTGAACGGTTTACATCCTCTAACCTCCACCTTCGATCCAACAGAGTCTTTAGAGATGCCAGCAGTACAGAGTTTTCATGATAACATTACCAAAATTCAGGAAGAGGTTCTACAACATTTGGCTAGAGCAAAGGAGGACCAAAAGAAATTTTCAGATGGACTTTGAAGAAAATCTCCATAGTATAAGTTGGGGGACAAGGTTTGGTTGTCTTCTAATTACATTGCACTCAAAGGCCCACGTAAATTTCAACCTAGGTTTCTGTGCCCATTTCCAGTGGAGGCAGTTGTCAATTCCATGGCAGTAAGACAGAAGTTGCCATCCCACATGAGAATCCATCCAGTATTCCACATTTCTTTGATCAAACCACTGAGTCCAGGGACCAAATTACAGCCACCACCAAAACCTCTAATCGTAGAAGGTGAACCAGAATTCATAGTGAAGGAAATATTAGATTCCAAGATAGTCAAGAAAAAAATGTTCTACCTCATAGATTGGAAAGGATTTGATCCACAGGAAAGAACTTAGGAACCTAGATCAAACATTCACGCCCCCAGATTACTTCAAAAGTTTTATCAAAACCACCCTACTAAGCCTGGACTGGAGGGTTTATCCTTGGGAGGGGTCTTGGCGGGGGGGAAACTGTCATGATTCCAGCAAAGGAGCACAGTTCCCATTCAAAAATGCCATGGAAGTAAGAAACTTCATATCAGTCAGTGGGTCATCATTGGCTTCAAGCCTGGCACAAATGGGATTTGTTTCATTCACAGCATTGCACCCATAGGCTCACATAGCACTTACATTTGTCTTTTCCTACACCCAACATGGCTGCCGCCAAGTCCATTGTTAACTCATAGCACATACTACACCTGTGGCAGAGGGAGCTACTTAAGCGCCGCCTCCGCTGGAACACTCGCTTCGCGTCTTCTCCGCTGACAGTGGGTAACGCTACCAGCGATCTCCTGACAGAACCTGTCATAGAAGAAAGTTAGAAGATATTAGTTTCCACAGAAAATCAACAGAATTCCATATTTGTGATAAAGACTTACCAAACCAAAGTATTTCCGAAGCTTTCCCATTTCTTTCATAGTCTCCGCATCTTCTGTCAGAAGTTCCGTCGCAGCTGCAGCATCTTCCTTACAGCAGTCTTCGCGGTTGCACTGCTTTCATTCAAATGTTTTTCTCAGCAGTCTTCACATCGCCAAAATGGTATTTCATCTACGACTTTCCGAAAACCTGCAAAACAAAAGGTATTTTTTGGTTAATGAATGAACTAGTGAAATGGAAAGAAGAACTTTTTACATATGTTGCTTACCTGAAGTCCCAGCAAGTTTTTCTTTGCTTAGTTTACCGCGCTCATCTCTGAAGGCTGCTATTACTCTGTTAAGACGACCTTACATTTTTTCAAACGTTTCCTCATACCGAGTATAGTCGCAGACATACAGCAGCATCTACCGTCTTCTGAGAACCCAGAACCTGCAAAATAAAAGGACATTTTTAGAAAGAAAGATCTCTCCAACGTAGCGACAATTCAGAATCTGACAAACTATATATTTCTCACCAAGAATTCACCCAAGATAACTCTAAGAGGCAAGGACATTATTCTGACAAGAACCTTTTTGAACACTGCAGCCTCTCAAGTTAGCAGTTTTCAAACCAATGCACCCCTGTAGTATACAGGATGGAGAGTTCCACAAAACATAATCACAGGTTAGAAGGGAGGGGTTTTATCAAATGCATACTGCACTACAGTCTTTTCACACAAATAGAAATTACAGTAGTTCTATGGTTATAATTATTTTTTTCACAGAATAATAGCCCAGATAAAAGATTCTCTAGCTGAGAAGGCAATACGCTCCCGCGGAGTCCCAGGTAAGCGTTATACACCCGCCTGCTTTCAGTGAACGAGATAGTCATGTTCAGCTTACGTCTCATCCTAACAAGTTGACATGGGATGTTTCTGAAAATAGCAAATGGGCCTGCACTGTCTTGCCACTACATTTATGGCAAAGTCTTCTGTAAAAGGAACTGATTTCACGGCCCCAGAGACGCCCTGAGTATCCATAATCTCCCCTGACAATGGAACCAGCCCCTCCTTCCTTAATACATGATTTGGTGGAAGCTGTACCCACCATGAAAATAAAGGTCCTGCCGCCTATCTTCATGTCCACCAAGAGTTCCCCTTCTGGCTCAGCAGTAACTGGTAGTACTGGACATGCAAGAGTTCTCTATGGGGTGTTCTAATCTGGATACCTATCTGTCTCAGGGAAGATGAAAGGTTTCCCACCTAGCACACTTGCCCCATGGCAATGTGTGACAGTACCGTTGGGGTCTGCATTACTGTTAACAATTTAAGGCACCTGCGGCAGGGCAGGATGGGTGTCATACATAGGTATTCCCTATGGAGAAGGTGGAGAATACATCGGTAAGCCAAGAATCACCTCCCCAACATGGCGGATTCTTTTCACTGCGAATATTTTAACATCTTCGTTGGTCTAGTCTCTTCCAAAATGGCCGCTTCTAACTCCTCCTTTATTACTAGCTTTCCAACCCAGAACGGCGCGTTACTTCAAACTTAACTCTGTGAAACTAATGGATCTCCGGGCGAAGTAAGTGCTATCTCCTTTCCTTTTTTCCTTTCTTTTCTCATTCATTTCTCCCTGCTCTGTAACTCGAGCTGCAGCACGGCTTCCCCGTGGCTTGCTCAGCACTTACCATTCGCTTAGTTTGTTTGGATTACGACTCCGGAACTAATCTTGGGATCCTTTCAAAGTTTGTTCCCGGCGAGACTTTGGCTGCAGATACTCCGTGTGTATATTAACACATAATTTCAAACGGAAAAGCAGTGCCTTTCATACTCACTGCCATTCTGCCACTCTGAACTCTTATTGTAATTCTAGTCAAAATTAAACTAGGAATACGTATCTAAAACCCTTCTTGTTGTGTGACTTCTAACACAGTGTTTCCAAGGGGAATTTCTTTCTGAACTCGTCGGATTAACCCTGCATTGGACTTTTTGCCAATCTGTTTAATTTGTCAGACAGTCAATTTATATTTGCTATAAAGGCAAACACCCTCTCACAGACGCCAGGACAATCTACTACTTTGTGCATCACACCCGATCAAGACTTCCTACTTTGCGCAACACGTGCACCAAAAAGTTAATTTAAAGCAAAGGATATCTTACAACTGGTAAGTCCACTGACTGCTTTCCTGATTTGTTTTGGCTGCTATTCTCCCTTGCATACCCCTTTATCCTTGTAACAAGAATACTAAGAAGGTTTCTCTTTCTCTTTATGCGTCTGGACCCAGAACACTGCAAATCCGCACAAAACTCTGCATCGCTCGTAAAGATAGGAAACTTTGCTTCCGGACCTACAGTCTGACTCTACGTTTGGGTTTTCTTCCCCAGGAGGGTTTCCCCTGCTTTACCTAGGATCTTGTTTTCACCTTATCGAGGTCACAGGTGGAGCTGGGAAAGCTCCCCACTGTTCATCCTTACCCATTTCCCTCTTCGCAGGTAAGGGTTCAGTGAACCTCTTTAAAAATATATTCATAGAAACTTTGTTGTTAGTAAATAATTGCAAGAGTCATAACAGAAAGTAACGCCTAAAATAATAGAATAAATGGACCAACAAATACAACAAATGATGGCGGGATTGCAAAATCTCACCACAGAGGTCCAGACCCTAAAAAACGATAATGCCGTTCTCAGACAATTAATGATGCAACACCACGACTTACCACCAGGCCCATTACCGGGCGGTAAATATGATGGTAATCCAAAAAAACTTCGTGAGTTTTTAGACTCATGTGTAGTGCAATTCGCCTTTAAACCTGCTTATTTTCCTACAGACCGCATTAAAGTAGGCCATATGATTTCGAATCTTGTAGGAGCTGCCCTCGCTTGGGCGACCCCACTAGTGATAACCAATAATCCAATTTTAGATTCCTATCCTGGATTCATCAATAGTCTGAGGGCAATGTTCGGAAGACAAGAAGTAATCATATCAGCACAAGAGCATCTATTAGACTTTCGACAGGGGTCTATGGAAACTTTATCTTTTATAACCCAATTCAAACAAATGGCCCATGAGACTGCCTGGTCTGATGATGCCTTAATTACCTTACTACGTAGAGGACTCAACGAAGATCTAAAAGACGAGATTTCTAGACTGCCTCGACCTGGGAATTTCGCGGAAATGATCACTATGGTTCTCCAACTAGATTACCGCCTCCAAGAACGTAATACAGAAAAGAAACGATCCAGAAACCCCCGCTTACCTGAAAATACTAAATTCCATCCCAAATCCTCCAAAGAAGAAGAACCCATGCAAGTAGGATCTGCAAGAGGCCCCTTAACCACAGAAGAACGAACCAGACGCCGTACTTTGGGTCTCTGTATGTACTGTGCCTCCAAAGAACACGAGTTAAAGGATTGCCCATTGGTCCCTCCTAGAAGATCGGGAAACGCAAATTCCCGGTCATAAGGGGAACTATGATCCGGGAAGGAAAACACAGTTCTCCAATTTCTACCCAAATGGTGCTCATCAAAATATCATTGAGAGTGAAAGATCACCTACTTGACAACATCCCAGCTCTGATCGATTGTGGAGCCGCAGGAAACTTCCTGGATGACCACTGGGCCCACAAGTATCATATCCCTCGTAGATCACGTTCTACATTCATCCCCGTAGAAGGAGTGGATGGTACCCCCCTCTCTTCGGGACTTATCAAAGAAGAAACCGAACTGATAAACATGACTATTTCGACCCATCAAGAAGACATAGCTTTCGACCTCATAAGAGCAGCCCACTATCCCGTGATCTTGGGTCTTCCATGGCTCCGACTACATAACCCTTTTATCAATTGGACAGCAGGAACTCTTTTTCTAGGTTCAGAACATTGTGTAAACCATTGTTTAAATGAGGGATCAGTAGGGTTTCACACCCTCCCGCCTATACCTCAGTCTCAGGAATCAACCTCCATCAAAGTGATGACAACCTTGCCTAACCATTATCATGATTATAAAGAAGTTTTTTCTGATCTTGAGTACAAAGAGCTCCCTCCCCATCGTCGGGACGATTGTTCCATTGACTTAATTCCAGACCAACCTATTCCTTTCGGTAGGATGTACATTCTGTCTCAAACAGAAAAAAATGTCCTACATGAATACTTGGAAAGCAATCTCCGTAACGGACTCATCACAGAATCTCATTCACCGGCAGGTGCGTCGTTATTTTTTATCCCAAAAAAGGATACAACTGAACTTAGGCCCTGTATAGACTACAGAGGGTTAAATAAAATAACCATTTCGGATAAGTACCCCATGCCCCTTATTCCAGACATCCTAGAAGCCGTGAGAGGAGCAACCATATTCACCAAACTCGATCTGAGAGGCGCCTATCACCTCATCCGAATACGCAAAGGCGACGAGTGGAAGACTGCTTTTAGAACCCCATTCGGACATTTCGAATACAGGGTTATGCCATTTGGTCTCTCCAACGCACCTGCCGTTTTCCAAAGGTTTATAGACCATGTTTTTTCAGACCTCTTACTACACACGGTAGTGGTATACATCGATGATATTTTGATTTTCTCCAAGAACCTCCCTGATCACATCATCCATGTTCGGGAAGCATTAAGAAGACTTAAACAGAACCATCTTTTTGCCAAACTAGAAAAGTGCGTATTTCATCAACCCCAAATCCCATATTTGGGGTACATACTATCCGCACAAGGGACACAAATGGACCCCACCAAAGTACAAGCAGTTCTAAATTGGCCCATACCACAAACCATAAAAGAAATTCAGAGTTTTTTGGGGTTTTCAAATTTTTACCGCAAATTTATTCCACAATTCTCACGTACCATTCTTCCCATCACTAAACTTCTTAAGAAGAATCACAAATTTGACTGGACTAACGAAACCCAGGAAGCCTTTTTGAAATTGAAACAGGCCTTTACTACAGCCCCCATCTTGAGACTACCAAATCAAAAACTACCCTTTATAGTTGAATCCGATGCCTCTAACAAGGCCATAGGAGCGGTACTAAAACAGATGGACACGGCCGGAAGAGAACATCCTCTCGCCTATCTGTCCAAGACTTTATCCAACTCAGAGGTCAATTACACCGTCCTAGAAAAGGAACTTCTGGCCATAAAAAAGGCCTTACAAGAATGGAGACATTTACTGATCGGAGCCCAATTCCCCATTGAGATAAGAACCGATCATCACAATTTACGAGTTCTACAATATACAGAAACACAAAATAGCCGACAGGCCAGATGGGCTCATTTTTTCTCATCTTATCGGATAAATTTCACTTTTATCCCAGGCAACACCAACATCATGGCAGATGCCTTATCTCGAAAACCCATCACTCACCAACACTCCTTTCAAAAAGAAAAGATGTTCCCAGACTCTACTTTCATCTATCTTGTTAGAGATTATTTATCCACTATCAAGGATGTAACTTCCACAATGGAACCCCTTATCACCATTGACAAGCAAAGATTCAATCTCATCGCAGAAGATGGATTGTACTTCCATGATTCCAAATTGTATCTTCCCACGGAAGAATTAAGAAAGGAAGCTCTACAAATGAACCATGACTCCGTTATCGCTGGACATCGAGGCGTGAAAGGAACCTTGTTGCTAATTAACCGACACTTTTGGTGGCCTAAAATCTCTCAAGATGTGCAAGATTATGTAAATTCTTGTGCAGTATGTAGCCAAACTAAGACGTCCCGCCATCATCCCTCTGGATTACTGGTTCAACCTTCTCTCCCCACCAAACCATGGCAACAAATATCAACTGATTTCATTGTTGATCTTCCACCTTCCAATAATCACACAGCCATAATGGTTACTGTTGACTACTTCACCAAGCTTGCTCACTTTGTAGCCATTCCCAAAATACCAACTGCAGCCCAAATGGCCACTATATTTCTCCACTCAATCTTTTCTAAACATGGCCTTCCTGACACCATAATCTCGGATCGCGGATCCCAATATACATCTCGGTATTGGACCCTGGTCTGTAAAACCTTGGGCATCAAACGTGCCTTAAGTTCAGGGTACCATCCCCAGACTAACGGCCAAACCGAGAGACTAAATCAAACCCTTGAACACTATTTACGATGCTTTGTGTCAACCCTTCAAGACAATTGGTCAGAACTCTTACCCTTAGCAGAATTTGCATATAATAACACCCACCATAGTTCCATCAACACCTCCCCCTTCTGTTGCACGTATGGTTACCACCCTTCCAGCATACCTACCATCACTCCCTCTAGTCCCCATAGTCCCTCGATAACTTCCTTGATGGATTCCATTAAGATAGGTCATTCAAAGGCCCTTACCGCTTTAACCCATTCGAGAGAACAACAAAAGGTACAGGCTGACAAAAAAAGAATGTATACTCCACCTCTTCAAGTAGGGGACCAGGTCTGGTTAGCTTCTAAATTCCTCCCCCGCCACCTGGTACCTTCCAAACTCTCACCCAGATATTTCGGACCTTTTGTTGTTTTATCAGCCATTGGAACCGTAGCCTACCGACTGAAACTGCCAATTTCCTGGTCCAGAATACATCCTGTATTTCACGTATCACAATTGAAACCCTATATTCCGGATCGATTCCAGAGAAAGCACATAACATCCCCACCGCCTGTCGATACTCAGTCTGGGCCTGAATATGAAGTGGCCGGCATCTGTGATTCCCGTTACTTTCGTGGTGTACTTCAGTATTTAATTGACTGGAAAGGATATGCTATATCTGATCGTACATGGGAACCTGCTTCACAGGTCCATGCTCCGGATTGTATTCGACGTTTTCACAGGTCACGTCCCTGGAAACCCGGTCCTAACCCCTCACAAGGGGGGCATACTGTCATACATAGGTATTCCCTATGGAGAAGGTGGAGAATACATCGGTAAGCCAAGAATCACCTCCCCAACATGGCGGATTCTTTTCACTGCGATTATTTTAACATCTTCGTTGGTCTAGTCTCTTCCAAAATGGCCGCTTCTAACTCCTCCTTTATTACTAGCTTTCCAACCCAGAACGGCGCGTTACTTCAAACTTAACTCTGTGAAACTAATGGATCTCCGGGCGAAGTAAGTGCTATCTCCTTTCCTTTTTTCCTTTCTTTTCTCATTCATTTCTCCCTGCTCTGTAACTCGAGCTGCAGCACGGCTTCCCCGTGGCTTGCTCAGCACTTACCATTCGCTTAGTTTGTTTGGATTACGACTCCGGAACTAATCTTGGGATCCTTTCAAAGTTTGTTCCCGGCGAGACTTTGGCTGCAGATACTCCGTGTGTATATTAACACATAATTTCAAACGGAAAAGCAGTGCCTTTCATACTCACTGCCATTCTGCCACTCTGAACTCTTATTGTAATTCTAGTCAAAATTAAACTAGGAATACGTATCTAAAACCCTTCTTGTTGTGTGACTTCTAACACAGTGTTTCCAAGGGGAATTTCTTTCTGAACTCGTCGGATTAACCCTGCATTGGACTTTTTGCCAATCTGTTTAATTTGTCAGACAGTCAATTTATATTTGCTATAAAGGCAAACACCCTCTCACAGACGCCAGGACAATCTACTACTTTGTGCATCACACCCGATCAAGACTTCCTACTTTGCGCAACACGTGCACCAAAAAGTTAATTTAAAGCAAAGGATATCTTACAACTGGTAAGTCCACTGACTGCTTTCCTGATTTGTTTTGGCTGCTATTCTCCCTTGCATACCCCTTTATCCTTGTAACAAGAATACTAAGAAGGTTTCTCTTTCTCTTTATGCGTCTGGACCCAGAACACTGCAAATCCGCACAAAACTCTGCATCGCTCGTAAAGATAGGAAACTTTGCTTCCGGACCTACAGTCTGACTCTACGTTTGGGTTTTCTTCCCCAGGAGGGTTTCCCCTGCTTTACCTAGGATCTTGTTTTCACCTTATCGAGGTCACAGGTGGAGCTGGGAAAGCTCCCCACTGTTCATCCTTACCCATTTCCCTCTTCGCAGGTAAGGGTTCAGTGAACCTCTTTAAAAATATATTCATAGAAACTTTGTTGTTAGTAAATAATTGCAAGAGTCATAACAATGGGTAGCATATGCCCCTTGGCTGCTGGGGACTGGTGTTTAAAGTTGCGGGAGATAAGCAGGCGGCACTACTTGGGAAGATGATTGAGGGACACCGTACAGCAATAGCGCTGTGCTCCTAGAGTGTACAGGGACACCTGATTCTACCGACCTCCAAACCTACTTCTATACTCGCTCAAAAAATGTCCCATCCTCCCACATGTCCAAAATTGCCCAGTATATCCCCCCTTGCCCCATTGGCCCATTGCGAGAGATTTCTTGCAAGGATAACAAGTTTAGTCGCACAAAAATAAGGCTGCAAGCAAAGAACTCTGCTGCTCAAGAACATTCTGGGGACACGTGGTCCAAACAGAAGCTTATAAGGCATCACTGTGTCACCACTGTATAGTAAAAATCTGCGTGGCTGGTCGATGAGACCCTATACATAGACCTGATCCATAGGGGATGCCAGGCTACGATTGGTTACAGTCTTGTCCGTCTGTCTTCCCTCATGTTGGGTCAGCTAGGCTCATCTCTCCTGGGACTGAATGTCAGACTCTTCACATGTTGCTATTACATAGTTACTATTGTAAGATAATAATACTACATCATTATAGCACACACCTGGGAAACTTTGGGACTGGCACAGGGGGAGGAACACGATCATGCTGACCCACGCATTCTTTTCTCAGTTCATATCGCACTCTCTGCACCCATGGCTCACACCTTTATTTTGTGCTATAATTTATTCCTTCCTATAGCTGCACTACGAACGGTGTATCTGTGGGATAAGGTGAAATGATTGCGTTCTTTTAGATCTTCTATGACCACTGTTCTTACGGTTTGTGGTCTGGGGTCACCTACTATTGTGGAATTCAGGGGTCTTGGACTGGGTCAGTGGTGGGTGACATTACTCCTGGTGGGCTGGGAGGGAGTTGGAGGTCTGCAGGTGGCCTGGCTGTGATGATTGCACGTTGCAAGGAGTCTGGTGCTTTCTCATGGCCTTGCAGGGTGCATTCCTCTCTGGTACAACGAGTAATTGCAACAGTTAAGGAACAAAGGGAAGCTTCTGTGGGAAGTAGCAGCACAGGTTTGTCTAGCCTCAGCGTGTGGGCCTGTGCAGGTTTCTGCACCAGGCCTATGTTTTCCATGCGGCCATGAAGGACTGAGCATGTCTATCATATCTACAAAATGGTGTTTTTTTATGTGCGCACACTAAGTCTATAAATTGCAATATTGTATTTGTGCTGGGTTTTCCATGCACGGCCCTCTCCCCCTGGTACATCGCACATCTGTCTATGGGACTCACCTCATTCTAAAATGCCTAGGCGAGTGGGAAAGGGTAATTTCCTTCCCAACAGTCTCTCTGGGAGAGTGAGATATCTCTGTGATTTCTGGTGTGCCGGCCAAACCTACAACAGGAGTGGCTTGTGGCTGTGCTGCCCATTGTACAAGGGAAACCATGTACCCCCCCTCTCCTCCGGTTCCAACTCGTCTCACGTGTTCAGTCAAAAGACATTCTCTTGGCGATGCGGGGGAGGAAACAAGGTGCTACCACAATGTCATGGAGCATTCAACTCACTCAGCTAACTTGCTGGAAACACCATTTTGTGAGTTGTGTGTGTCTAGACCTGACCGCTCTGCCCCTCACCGCCATACAACGTCAAAGAGAGGTAGGGAACTGACAGGAAATGAACCTCTGATGATTTGGGTACTTTTCAAGGAGTCTCTTTAAAACAGAGTGGGCCTCATTATGGGTCCGGCGGTAACCCTGCAAGTGCCACCAGCAGGTTGCCGCCGGACCCATAAAAAATTACTGGTGCCTGATTTCCCGGTGCCACTGTTCTATTCCAAGCCTGGCGGCCGGGAAGTCATGCGCCAGCAATTTTGTTAATCCCCATTTCCATTGAGTCCTGTAGGACTGAAATGGGGACACAGGAGCACTGGCCCTATGGGGGCTGATATGGTAATGGGGAAGGACCTTGTCCGGGTCGTTGGAGGGAGGAATTACCAGGCCTTTCGAACTTGGAATGACCCGGTAAGTCCTCATTCCGAGGACCCGGACCCCGATGCGATTTCGGCGGCAGCCATGCCGCCAGTAGCGGCATGGTTATCGCTGAACTCGTAATGAGGGCCAATGAGTGCTGTGCAGTATAGTCACATGTTGCTTAAAAAATTACTAGCTCTGGCACTCGCATCCAATTAGACAGGCTCCAGTCTCATTGTTCCCATAACAACCCTCTGTGGGGAAAGAAAGAGCTCAAAAAGCAGACAACAACTGAAAGCAAACAGCAGCTGCACAGATTATGTTCTGCTTCAAAGGGAAAATGTAACTACTGCACTCTTTAATATTTCAGATGAACTAAACAATCAACAAGGATGTGAAGGCCGCTCACAGGCATGGGGATTCCGGGAGGCTGCAGGCAAGGCACAGGGCTGCAGGGCAGTCTTATTTCCTGCCCTCTCTTGCAGCCGGAGTTGTATGTAAATGGTTTTCCCCAGTGCACATGATGGGCTCGGCTACCGGTTCCATTAGAGACAGTGATGTGCAGTGCCTTGGTTGACCTGGTAATACTGAGTGAGCTGATCAACACCACAAACCTCCCGCGCTGCAGGGAAGGGAGGTCGATACAACACAAATAGGCTTTGTGGTTAGAAAAATACAATGCATCCTATTGCGTTCCTTATTCATATTAGATATTGGGTGGCGAAGACAGTACGGTACTCCCCCTGTGTCCTGCTGTATTTACCGCCAGGATACTGGGGGACTTGTAATGAGCTCCACGTATTGTGTGTATTTGATTGTAGCTAATCCCCACACAACTCTGACCTCCCCATAGACAGGACTTGCATTATTTTGACAAACCTATGTCGTGTTCTACTAGACAGTGATGGCATCGACCCAAGCTAGGTGTCCAGAGCTGGCTACATTTATCTTAACAAAATGTCATAGTTCAATTTTCAGTTTAGCTAGTAGGTGGTGTTTAAGTACCACCCATAATCTTAAACTATTGCATTAGAGTGCAACTGGGAGCGTGAAGACATGTGAGGAGGGACACACAGCTTGTCTGCATGCTTTGACTATTGAAGCCGATACCAAACTCTATGCCACTCCCATCTACTCCCTGTCCCTTCCCACCCAAACACATTTGCCTAGAATCTCTTTTAGCTACCTCTATCAAACAGTAACATCAAACATTGGAATGCCTGTGAAGAATTGCCAACTGGTAAAAGTATAAAAGCCCCCACTTTTTTGGAGGCACCAGCACCCTTAACACAAAGTGGTGTTTTCTGTGTCGGGAGTTGACACATATAGTGAGACCGATCCAGCCTGCAAGGGAGAACCTAAACAGGCCATTGTGACTGTTGGCCTCCTGAACAGGTGACGTTCCAATGGGCCAGGGAGTGGCTGAAGATTCCATAACTCTGAGTGGGAACGGTTCCGGGTCCCTGGAGGGGGCTCAGGGCCCACCAATACTCAGATATTTTTGGTCTTTGTTTCTATAAATAGGGAGAAGTTTTCCATTTTGTATGATTCTGCTGAGGTATTACAGCTGTCAGAAGACAATGGGTGGAGGCCGGGCAGTGTACACCAAGACCAAACCGGCCATTAATGGTCTTGATGATCTAAAATAATGTCCATTGGCAATGGTAGAGCTTAGTAGAAGGGGTAACACCTCTGAGCACCGTGCTGCAGTGCTGGACTCCATTCAAGTAGGGTGTCTGTTGGGTAATGATCTACCTAAAATAAACACAATGAGGCAGTAACTACAAGAGGAGCCTTGTGTGCTTCACAGGAGGAAGTTCTTGAGGGCCTCGGCCCTGAAGCTCTCTCATATGGAGAATGTGACTGTTAAGAAAGATTTCGTAATTGTAGGTAATTTTCCTTCCATGTGGCAACCCCTAAACTTTTTGCTGTTGTTTTTCACCTTGTTCTTGACTTTGCCAGAGAAGTGCAGCCTTCTGCCGCACTCCTCTGGGCTTTCGCTCCTTTCTTACGGGGAAACTGACATGCCCTTAAGACAGTCAGTACCGGGGAACGCTGTTTCCCGTAGTTTCTTTTATCATGTTGAGGCTTTAGTGCAACATGACACAAGAGGGCACTGTAAGCTAAGTTACAGCTCTCTTGGGTCTCTAGCCTTCTACAGGCCCTAGATACTCGTTTAGGATTGTATTTGATCGGTGCAAGTCATTCAGGGCCTGGAATGGTGGCAGCGATCGTTTTGTGTATTTTGAGCTCCTTTTGGCGTTCTAAGCATCAAAATTGTGGCCTGGCTCCCAAAATGGCCAGACCACGAGGCTCCTTTGTCCTGTCCACTGACCGTCTTGCTCCCTTCACCTTCCCCAGGTCGAGCCGACCCGGGGCCTTCCTTATTTGGGCATGTACTTTCCCGGGAAACACAGATGCTTTCGCGGGCTTCTACATGTCTTTTGTGTGCCTCCAGGGTGTGGGCTGGGATGTCTGGTCCCAATACACATCCTGGGTGTCAGAGAGTCTAGGGTGGTGTGAATACCTGGGACCACCGTGGTCCGTGATTGGTCCACGAATGGTGTGAGTGTTGATGAGCGGATCTCCCATTGGGTCCCCTCCGTTTTGGCGCGAAGGGAACCGTGGATAAGAGGGGGCTGGAAACACCACTACCATGTTGATCTCCTGAGTTCTCACGAACGAAGGAATACAGGAGCCAAGTATCCTGCAACCACGAGGCTGGACCGAGGAATTGCTGGTGACCCGCGGAAGGACTCCTCCTCTGCACTGCTGTCGCCTTGTGAAACCCTTTTCACCTTTGATCGAACCAGAAGGCCTGTACTGGTACTTCGACCCTTGGAATAGCGGGAACAGCTATTCTCGGCATCTTCACCATCTCCTGCCAGTAAGCCTTCGGAAGCGTCTCTGGGCCATCCAGTTGACTGACCAGCTTACACGGGAGTCTTGCTCTGTAACCGCCGCCAGGTTATGTAGTATTTCGAGTCCTTGTCACTCTCACACGCTTCGTACACTTGGCGTTCCCAGGTCGGAAGTGAGTAGTGAACATTTGGCTCAGATACACACGGCCGCTCCGTTGCCCTGCTGTGGTGACAAAACTGTGCAGGTTTCTTCGATTGGGACGTCTTTTTACTCAACACGACGACGAGGCGTTCCCTGCTCTTCTGAACCTGCCAGCTGCTGAAACTGACGCGGAGAAGCCTGGGTCTGCTTGCATCGGGGACCGGTGAGTAGTATAGCTAGGATCTGGTCGCCCTCCTGCAGGAGCCCATTGCTTTTTCCCGCTGTGTAAAAACAGCACCCGTTTGTCCGTACTCGCGCTCTGCTTCTGCCCACTGTGGAGGCTGCGCTTGAGTCGCGGAACTTGTTCTTCTTCTGTATGCACTAAACTGAACTGCCCGACTTCCTTCGAAGAGCTTCTCCTTTTGCCCGTTGGCACCAGCGCGTGCAGGTACTTTGAGCACAAGGCTCCACTCTTCGCAGGGCTCGGACTTCCATCTAGTTAGGTGCCTCTGAAGGCGAACTGAGTCTAAAGCATTGTATCGCACTGCCTGTTTTCCTTCCCTTTCAGGTGGACTACACATTTCGTGCATATAACGCTTGCGACTGTCGTATTTGTATATATATTGTATTGATATGGTATGTGTTGGTTTAATATTGTGATATTGTGATTTTCTCGCTACGGTCATTGTTTTAAAGGCCTTAAAATAAACGTGTATATATTTTTATATAACACCTGTTTGGAGTAGTTTGTAAGTGATCTTGCTTTGTGTGCTCATTGCGGGCTTTCAGTCACCCTCACCCCTCTTGAGACCTAGTCTTGACCGCCGCGATCGCTACCTTGATTGGTCTGGCTCGTCCAGAGGTTACCCTGTTCCAAGTAATTAGGTTGGCCTTCTGAACTTCTGCGCCACCAGGACAGAGTTCAGAAATCCGTCTTAACAAATTGGTGTACAGCGGTGGGATACGACTGAAGGTATCCAGTGTTGCGCACAAACTAAGGCATTTCAGGTTATTCCAACCAGTACACGTAGTGAATTGTTGTAGTATAACTTTAAAAAGGCCATAGTCCTATCTAACAGTATGGAAACAAATACCTTGTTAACTTTAAATGCTTCCAAATCAGAAACATTGAAGAAGATGTGTGCGGAGAGAGGTGTTTCCTCTCAAGGCACGAAATTGGAAATGATCCAAAGAATCGTGGCGTGGCAAGAAGCGCAGCTTCACGCTATAACTTCTGAGGACAGTGCGGAAGGTGGTGGGGCTGCTCTCACTGGTAGAACCGACGGTTCTGCCGCTGCACTGATCCATCGCGACCACGAGGACAGGGAGGACGAGATGTCTAATGTTTCCTCTGCCAGTGTTGATGGGGAGGCTATGCTTGAATTCAAGAAGCAAGAGCTGCGGTTTAGGCAGCGAGGAGCTTGAATTCAGCATAGCCAAACTAAAAATCAAACAGGCAGAAAAACAGAAAGACAGGGATCACCAGTTGGAACTGGCCAAGCTTCAGGTTGCAAATGGGTCCAAGGGTCCTGGACATGGGTCTGGGGCCTCCTCTCATCCACGGTTTCCGAAAGATCTGCTCAGTGTGTATGAAGAAAGGAATGACATTATGGACTGGCTGAATGCGTTTGAGTATGCATGCGAAGTTCAACAAGTTGACAATGCTGATAAGATTGCCTGGTTACTCAGCAGACTGCCCCATTCTGGCTGTAGTGCCATCATGGAAATGTCGAAGGCTGAGCGAGCTGATTTCGCAATGTTAAAGCAAACTCTCATTTTAAAGTTTGGGAAGACTCCGGCCCAATATTTGAAACGTTTCAGAGAGTATAAGAAAAAGGAAGGTGGTACTTGGGTATCTTATGTCACTAAATCCTTGAAAAACTTAACTGGCTGGGTCGAAGGTTATAAGGTTTCTACCTTCGAAGGCATGATACATCTTGTCATGCTGGAACACATTTTTGCTTCTTCTTCCCCGGAGCTTAAGCAGCATTTGGCCGATTCGAAGGAGATAGATCCTAAGAAGCTGGCCATTGCAGCAGACTTATGGGTGTCACATCGAGTGTCCCATAAGGACAAAACTCATCCTGGTAAGCAGGACGAAGGGAAAACGTCCAAAGATCTGGAGGGTGGAGAATCTGCTAAATCTTCTTCCCATAAGGGCCACAAAAAGAAAAACAAGGGTAAGACACAAGAGAACTCACAGGGTAGTGGAGGTCAGCCTCCGAAACAAAACTCTGGTTACAATAAGCCTCCCTATGTAAACAGACCCAATGGATCTTGTTTTGCTTGTGGAGCAACTGACCACGTGAAGGGGGATCCCCGTTGTAAGGTTAGACCTTTGGGGGTCCACTCCGCTAATCTGGCCTTCTCCTCCTACGAGGAAGAAGAGATTACAGGAGCATCCTTCTCCTCAGACTCATTTCCCAGCGGGATAGAGGCTGAGGTAGTTTTAGTGTCCCTGGGTTCCTGGGAGCCTAAAGTCGCAGAGGCTTATGCTAGGATTCCGGATAATACCAAGCACTACTTTAAAGACAGTGTGCTGATCAATGGAGTAGATACTCCAGCTCTTAGGGATAGTGGGTGCAGTCGCACTGTAGTGGATTCTACCTTGGTAGACTCAGAGGAAGCTGCCAGAGCTACTCTGATGCCCACTAAGGTGGCTGACGGCCCCCTCCGTATGTTTCCCGTAATACCTGTAAATCTTACTTTAAATGGTACAGCAGTCAGGATTCCAGTGAGCATTCAGAGAAACGTCCCGGGAAAGGTCTTGTTAGGTAATGATCTCAGAGCTTTAGGGCTCGTAGGAGACACTGCTGAAAGACCCTACACACGGTCTCAAGCACGGGCAGCATTGGCCAAGTCCGAAACGCCGCCCCAGCCGAAGGGGAAACCCATGGCGAAAGGAGTCGACAAGTCACGACGAGGGAAAGAGAATATTCCCCCGAGCTCGCCTACCACTGCGGTGGAGGAAGTTGGTCAATCGCCCGGGCCTGACGAGGAGGTGGCGATGCCTGAAGTATTCGACCCCAACGATCATCCTGAACTAAAAGACTTGTTAGTTGAAGGAGGTCCTGATAGGGACGAATTCAGTAAAGGCCAACGTAAGTGCCCATCTCTGGAAGGCCTAAGGAGACAGGCCTGCTCCCAGCTTGAGGGTGAACCTCCTGGGACGCATAGGATTTATTGGGAAGGTGGACTCCTCTATAGTGAGCCCACAGAGTCTACAGAAGGAGACCATAGGAGGTTGGTGGTTCCCCTTGCTGTTAGGCCCTTCCTCCTGCAGTTGGCGCATGAAGTTCCCCTTGCTGGTCACCTTGGTATGAAGAGGACCAAGCAAAGGTTATCCATGCACTTCTACTGGCCCAAGATGGGGGTGCAAGTAGAAAGTCACTGCAGGAGTTGCGCCTCCTGCCAGTTGTCTGGTAAGGTTGGCGCGACAATCCAAGCTCCGTTGGTACCGCTCCCAGTTGTGGGGGTACCATTTGAAAGGGTAGGGATCGACATCGTTGGTCCCCTTGACCCGCAAACATCCTCGGGCAATAGGTTTATCCTGGTGCTGGTCGACCATGCGACCAGGTATCCTGAGGCCATCCCATTGAAAACTGTAACTGCCAAGTCAGTTGCAAAAGCTTTGCTCGGCATATTTACTAGGGTTGGCTTCCCTAAAGAAGTTGTGTCAGATCGTGGCAGCAACTTTATGTCGAAGTATATGCAGGCTATGTGGAAAGAATGTGGGGTCACCTACAAGTTCTCTTCTGCATACCACCCCCAGACCAATGGTCTGGTGGAACGTTTCAACAGAACGTTAAAGAGCATGATTGGGGCTCTGGAGGAAACTCAGAGAAGAAAATGGGATCTTCTTTTACCATGCTTACTGTTTGCCTACCGAGAGGTACCACAGGAGGGTGTTGGCTTCAGCCCCTTCGAACTTCTGTTCGGTCATCCCGTACGGGGACCCTTAGCCATCGTCAAAGAGGGATGGGAGATGCCCACTCCCCCTGTAACTACCAACGTAGTTGATTATGTGCTAGGGCTCAGAAAACGGATGGTACTTCTGATGGGCTTGGCTAGTGATAAATTGAAGGCTGGACAAGCGCTGGTGAAACATTGGTACGACCAGAAAGCTTCCCTCATCAACTTTACACCTGGTCAGCAAGTCCTGATCATGAATCCCATAAGGCCTCGAGCTTTACAGGACAAATGGTCAGGCCCTTACACAGTGGTGGAGCCCCTGGGTGAGGTTAACTATTTAGTGGACCTTGGAAGGCCTGGACAGGCTCCCAAAGTGTTTCACGTGAATAGGCTGAAGGCTTTCGTCCCAAGAGTCGAAATCGCAGCACTGCTACTGGCTTCAGACGTTGAGGAAGAGGAGTCTGAACCTCTCCCCGACCTGTTCCAAAGCGGTCCTTCAGATAGCTCCTTTGAGGGTGTCCGAGTGGCCCCTCACCTGACTTCTGATCAGCAGGCGGAGGTGAAAAGTTTGCTTAGGCAGTTTTCCCCCCTGTTTTCACAGTCCCCTGGTTTGACACCTTGGTGCAAACATAACATTGACACAGGAGACAGTGTACCTACCAAAAGTAGGGGATACAGGATGTCAGACAAAGTACGGTCTTATATTAAGACCGAGGTCAACAAGATGTTAGACCTTGGGGTGATTGAACCCTCTAGTAGTCCTTGGTCCAGCCCTGTGGTTTTGGTTCCAAAGGCAGGCACTTCTGAATTGAGGTTCTGCGTGGATTACAGGGCTCTGAATGCTGTCACCAAGACAGATGCACACCCCTTGCCTCGAACAGATGAGCTGGTGGATACTTTGGGTGCCTCCAAGTACCTCAGCACGTTTGACCTCACTGCTGGCTATTGGCAAATAGCTTTAGCAGAACATGCCAAGGAGAAGACAGCATTTTCTACTCCAGACGGCCTTTACCAATTCCGGGTAATGCCGTTCGGGTTGAAGAATGCACCTGCCACTTTCCAGAGGCTTGTGAATCATGTGTTGAATGGGTTGGACGAATTCTGTCTTGCATATCTGGACGATATAGCAGTTTTCAGTGCCACCTGGGGAGACCATGTGAAACACCTCGGGATTGTGCTGCAGGCTCTTCAGAAAGCCCACTTGACCATAAAGGCTAGTAAATGCCAGATTGGACAAGGCTCAGTGGTTTACCTTGGACATGAAGTAGGTGGAGGGAGGATACAGCCTCTACCCAGTAAAGTACAAGCATTACAAGACTGGCCTACCCCCACTACGCAAACCCAAGTGAGAGCCTTCTTAGTACTCACGGGGTATTACCGCAATTTTGTGGCAGACTATGGCACCATAGCTGCCCCTCTGACTGCCCTCACAACTCCGAAGAAACCCAAGAAGGTAACTTGGACCGACGAGTGTGAGAAAGCATTCAATGGCTTAAAAGACTCCTTGTGCCAGGCCCCTGTCCTCAGGGTCCCTGATTATCAAAGACCTTTTATCGTGCAGACGGACGCATCTGACACTGGGATAGGAGCTGTACTATCACAAGTAAATGAGAAGGGTAAGGAACACCCTATTGGTTTTATTAGTCGCCAGCTTAAGGACAGAGAGCTCAGATGGTCCACGGTAGAGAAAGAATGTTTCTCTGTTGTGTGGGCCCTAAGGAAGCTGAGGCCCTACCTCTATGGGACCCACTTCACTGTGCAAACTGACCATAAGCCGTTAAAGTGGCTAATGAACATGAAGGGGGAGAATCCAAAGTTGCTTAGGTGGTCCATAAGTCTACAAGGCTTCGACTTCACTATTGAGCATAGGCCAGGTGTCCAACATAGCAATGCTGATGGGTTGTCCAGAATGTTTAACCGACCTGAACAAGAGACTCATCCAGGGGTGGATTAGTTCCCCCTGTCCATAGTCTGGGAGGGGCGAGTGTTAGGAAAGATTTCGTAATTGTAGGTATTTTTCCTTCCATGTGGCAACCCCTAAACTTTTTGCTGTTGTTTTTCACCTTGTTCTTGACTTTGCCAGAGAAGTGCAGCCTTCTGCCGCACTCCTCTGGGCTTTCGCTCCTTTCTTACGGGGAAACTGACATGCCCTTAAGACAGTCAGTACCGGGAAACGCTGTTTCCCGTAGTTTCTTTTATCATGTTGCGGCTTTAGTGCAACATGACACAAGAGGGCACTGTAAGCTAAGTTACAGCTCTCTTTGGTCTCTAGCCTTCTACAGGCCCTAGATACTCGTTTAGGATTGTATTTGATGGGTGCAAGTCATTCAGGGACTGGAATGGTGGCAGCGATCGTTTTGTGTATTTTGAGCTCCTTTTGGCGTTTTAAGCGCGTTTTTCGCGCTGAACCCAAAATGGTGGCCTGGCTCCCAAAATGGCCAGACCACGAGGCTCCTTTGTACTGTCCACTGACCGTCTTGCTCCCTTCACCTTCCCCAGGTCGAGCCGACCCGGGGCCTTCCTTATTTGGGCATGTACTTTCCCGCGAAACACAGATGCTTTCCCAGGCTTCTACATGTCTTTTGTGTGCCTCCAGGGTGTGGGCTGGGATGTCTGGTCCCAATACACATCCTGGGTGCCAGAGAGTCTAGGGTGGTGTGAATGCCTGGGACCACCGTGGTCCGTGATTGGTCCACGAATGGTGTGAGTGTTGATGAGCGGATCTCCCATTGGGTCCCCTCCGTTTTGGCGCGAAGGGAACCGTGGATAAGAGGGGGCTGGAAACACCACTACCATGTCGATCTCCTGAGTTCTCACGAACGAAGGAATACAGGAGCCAAGTATCCTGCAACCACAAGGCTGGACCGAGGAATCGCTGGTGACCCGCGGAAGGACTCCTCCTCTGCACTGCTGTCGCCTTGTGAAACCCTTTTCACCTTTGATCGAACCAGAAGGCCTGTACTGGTACTTCGACCCTTGGAATAGCGGGAACAGCTATTCTCGGCATCTTCACCATCTCCTGCCAGTAAGCCTTCGGAAGCGTCTCTGGGCCATCCAGTTGACTGACCAGCTTACACGGGAGTCTTGCTCTGTAACCGCCGCCAGGTTATGTAGTATTTCGAGTCCTTGTCACTCTCACACGCTTCGTACACTTGGCGTTCCCAGGTCGGAAGTGAGTAGTGTACATTTGGCTCAGATACACACGGCCGCTCCGTTGCCCTGCTGTGGTGACAAAACTGTGCAGGTTTCTTTGATTGGGACGTCTTTTTACTCAACACGACGACGAGGCGTTCCCTGCTCTTCTGAACCTGCCAGCTGCTGAAACTGACGCGGAGAAGCCTGGGTCTGCTTGCATCGGGGACCGGTGAGTAGTATAGCTAGGATCTGGTCGCCCTCCTGCAGGAGCCCATTGCTTTTCCCCGCTGTGTACAAACAGCACCCGTTTGTCCGTACTCGCGCTCTGCTTCTGCCCACTGTGGAGGCTGCGCTTGAGTCGCGGAACTTGTTCTTCTTCTGTATGCACTAAACTGAACTGCCTGACTTCCTTCGAAGAGCTTCTCCTTTTGCCCGTTGGCACCAGCGCGTGCAGGTACTTTGAGCACAAGGCTCCACTCTTCGCAGGGCTCGGACTTCCATCTAGTTAGGTGCATCTGAAGGCGAACTGAGTCTAAAGCATTGTATCGCACTGCCTGTTTTCCTTCCCTTTCAGGTGGACTACACATTTTGTGCATATAACGCTTGCGACTGTCGTATTTGTATATATATTGTATTGATATGGTATGTGTTGGTTTAATATTGTGATATTGTGATTTTCTCGCTACGGTCATTGTTTTAAAGGCCTTAAAATAAACGTGTATATATTTTTATATAACACCTGTTTGGAGTAGTTTGTAAGTGATCTTGCTTTGTGTGCTCATTGCGGGCTTTCAGTCACCCTCACCCCTCTTGAGACCTAGTCTTGACCGCCGCGATCGCTACCTTGATTGGTCTGGCTCGTCCAGAGGTTACCCTGTTCCAAGTAATTAGGTTGGCCTTCTGAACTTCTGCGCCACCAGGACAGAGTTCAGAAATCCGTCTTAACAAATTGGTGTACAGCGGTGGGATATGACTGAAGGTATCCAGTGTTGCGCACAAACTAAGGCATTTCAGGTTATTCCAACCAGTACACGTAGTGAATTGTTGTAGTATAACTTTAAAAAGGCCATAGTCCTATCTAACAGTATGGAAACAAATACCTTGTTAACTTTAAATGCTTCCAAATCAGAAACATTGAAGAAGATGTGTGCGGAGAGAGGTGTTTCCTCTCAAGGCACGAAATTGGAAATGATCCAAAGAATCGTGGCGTGGCAAGAAGCGCAGCTTCACGCTATAACTTCTGAGGACAGTGCGGAAGGTGGTGGGGCTGCTCTCACTGGTAGAACCGACGGTTCTGCCGCTGCACTGATCCATCGCGACCACGAGGACAGGGAGGACGAGATGTCTAATGTTTCCTCTGCCAGTGTTGATGGGGAGGCTATGCTTGAATTCAAGAAGCAAGAGCTGCGGTTTAGGCAGCGAGGAGCTTGAATTCAGCATAGCCAAACTAAAAATCAAACAGGCAGAAAAACAAAAAGACAGGGATCACCAGTTGGAACTGGCCAAGCTTCAGGTTGCAAATGGGTCCAAGGGTCCTGGACATGGGTCTGGGGCCTCCTCTCATCCACGGTTTCCGAAAGATCTGCTCAGTGTGTATGAAGAAAGGAATGACATTATGGACTGGCTGAATGCGTTTGAGTATGCATGCGAAGTTCAACAAGTTGACAATGCTGATAAGATTGCCTGGTTACTCAGCAGACTGCCCCATTCTGGCTGTAGTGCCATCATGGAAATGTCGAAGGCTGAGCGAGCTGATTTCGCAATGTTAAAGCAAACTCTCATTTTAAAGTTTGGGAAGACTCCGGCCCAATATTTGAAACGTTTCAGAGAGTATAAGAAAAAGGAAGGTGGTACTTGGGTATCTTATGTCACTAAATCCTTGAAAAACTTAACTGGCTGGGTCGAAGGTTATAAGGTTTCTACCTTCGAAGGCATGATACATCTTGTCATGCTGGAACACATTTTTGCTTCTTCTTCCCCGGAGCTTAAGCAGCATTTGGCCGATTCGAAGGAGATAGATCCTAAGAAGCTGGCCATTGCAGCAGACTTATGGGTGTCACATCGAGTGTCCCATAAGGACAAAACTCATCCTGGTAAGCAGGACGAAGGGAAAACGTCCAAAGATCTGGAGGGTGGAGAATCTGCTAAATCTTCTTCCCATAAGGGCCACAAAAAGAAAAACAAGGGTAAGACACAAGAGAACTCACAGGGTAGTGGAGGTCAGCCTCCGAAACAAAACTCTGGTTACAATAAGCCTCCCTATGTAAACAGACCCAATGGATCTTGTTTTGCTTGTGGAGCAACTGACCACGTGAAGGGGGATCCCCGTTGTAAGGTTAGACCTTTGGGGGTCCACTCCGCTAATCTGGCCTTCTCCTCCTACGAGGAAGAAGAGATTACAGGAGCATCCTTCTCCTCAGACTCATTTCCCAGCGGGATAGAGGCTGAGGTAGTTTTAGTGTCCCTGGGTTCCTGGGAGCCTAAAGTCGCAGAGGCTTATGCTAGGATTCCGGATAATACCAAGCACTACTTTAAAGACAGTGTGCTGATCAATGGAGTAGATACTCCAGCTCTTAGGGATAGTGGGTGCAGTCGCACTGTAGTGGATTCTACCTTGGTAGACTCAGAGGAAGTTGCCAGAGCTACTCTGATGCCCACTAAGGTGGCTGACGGCCCCCTCCGTATGTTTCCCGTAAAACCTGTAAATCTTACTTTAAATGGTACAGCAGTCAGGATTCCAGTGAGCATTCAGAGAAACGTCCCGGGAAAGGTCTTGTTAGGTAATAATCTCAGAGCTTTAGGGCTCGTAGGAGACACTGCTGAAAGACCCTACACACGGTCTCAAGCACGGGCAGCATTGGCCAAGTCCGAAACGCCGCCCCAGCCGAAGGGGAAACCCATGGCGAAAGGAGTCGACAAGTCACGACGAGGGAAAGAGAATATTCCCCCGAGCTCGCCTACCACTGCGGTGGAGGAAGTTGGTCAATCGCCCGGGCCTGACGAGGAGGTGGCGATGCCTGAAGTATTCGACCCCAACGATCATCCTGAACTAAAAGACTTGTTAGTTGAAGGAGGTCCTGATAGGGACGAATTCAGTAAAGGCCAACGTAAGTGCCCATCTCTGGAAGGCCTAAGGAGACAGGCCTGCTCCCAGCTTGAGGGTGAACCTCCTGGGACGCATAGGATTTATTGGGAAGGTGGACTCCTCTATAGTGAGCCCACAGAGTCTACAGAAGGAGACCATAGGAGGTTGGTGGTTCCCCTTGCTGTTAGGCCCTTCCTCCTGCAGTTGGCGCATGAAGTTCCCCTTGCTGGTCACCTTGGTATGAAGAGGACCAAGCAAAGGTTATCCATGCACTTCTACTGGCCCAAGATGGGGGTGCAAGTAGAAAGTCACTGCAGGAGTTGCGCCTCCTGCCAGTTGTCTGGTAAGGTTGGCGCGACAATCCAAGCTCCGTTGGTACCGCTCCCAGTTGTGGGGGTACCATTTGAAAGGGTAGGGATCGACATCGTTGGTCCCCTTGACCCGCAAACATCCTCGGGCAATAGGTTTATCCTGGTGCTGGTCGACCATGCGACCAGGTATCCTGAGGCCATCCCATTGAAAACTGTAACTGCCAAGTCAGTTGCAAAAGCTTTGCTCGGCATATTTACTAGGGTTGGCTTCCCTAAAGAAGTTGTGTCAGATCGTGGCAGCAACTTTATGTCGAAGTATATGCAGGCTATGTGGAAAGAATGTGGGGTCACCTACAAGTTCTCTTCTGCATACCACCCCCAGACCAATGGTCTGGTGGAACGTTTCAACAGAACGTTAAAGAGCATGATTGGGGCTCTGGAGGAAACTCAGAGAAGAAAATGGGATCTTCTTTTACCATGCTTACTGTTTGCCTACCGAGAGGTACCACAGGAGGGTGTTGGCTTCAGCCCCTTCGAACTTCTGTTCGGTCATCCCGTACGGGGACCCTTAGCCATCGTCAAAGAGGGATGGGAGATGCCCACTCCCCCTGTAACTACCAACGTAGTTGATTATGTGCTAGGGCTCAGAAAACGGATGGTACTTCTGATGGGCTTGGCTAGTGATAAATTGAAGGCTGGACAAGCGCTGGTGAAACATTGGTACGACCAGAAAGCTTCCCTCATCAACTTTACACCTGGTCAGCAAGTCCTGATCATGAATCCCATAAGGCCTCGAGCTTTACAGGACAAATGGTCAGGCCCTTACACAGTGGTGGAGCCCCTGGGTGAGGTTAACTATTTAGTGGAACTTGGAAGGCCTGGACAGGCTCCCAAAGTGTTTCACGTGAATAGGCTGAAGGCTTTCGTCCCAAGAGTCGAAATCGCAGCACTGCTACTGGCTTCAGACGTTGAGGAAGAGGAGTCTGAACCTCTCCCCGACCTGTTCCAAAGCGGTCCTTCAGATAGCTCCTTTGAGGGTGTCCGAGTGGCCCCTCACCTGACTTCTGATCAGCAGGCGGAGGTGAAAAGTTTGCTTAGGCAGTTTTCCCCCCTGTTTTCACAGTCCCCTGGTTTGACACCTTGGTGCAAACATAACATTGACACAGGAGACAGTGTACCTACCAAAAGTAGGGGATACAGGATGTCAGACAAAGTACGGTCTTATATTAAGACCGAGGTCAACAAGATGTTAGACCTTGGGGTGATTGAACCCTCTAGTAGTCCTTGGTCCAGCCCTGTGGTTTTGGTTCCAAAGGCAGGCACTTCTGAATTGAGGTTCTGCGTGGATTACAGGGCTCTGAATGCTGTCACCAAGACAGATGCACACCCCTTGCCTCGAACAGATGAGCTGGTGGATACTTTGGGTGCCTCCAAGTACCTCAGCACGTTTGACCTCACTGCTGGCTATTGGCAAATAGCTTTAGCAGAACATGCCAAGGAGAAGACAGCATTTTCTACTCCAGACGGCCTTTACCAATTCCGGGTAATGCCGTTCGGGTTGAAGAATACACCTGCCACTTTCCAGAGGCTTGTGAATCATGTGTTGAATGGGTTGGACGAATTCTGTCTTGCATATCTGGACGATATAGCAGTTTTCAGTGCCACCTGGGGAGACCATGTGAAACACCTCGGGATTGTGCTGCAGGCTCTTCAGAAAGCCCACTTGACCATAAAGGCTAGTAAATGCCAGATTGGACAAGGCTCAGTGGTTTACCTTGGACATGAAGTAGGTGGAGGGAGGATCCAGCCTCTACCCAGTAAAGTACAAGCATTACAAGACTGGCCTACCCCCACTACGCAAACCCAAGTGAGAGCCTTCTTAGTACTCACGGGGTATTACCGCAATTTTGTGGCAGACTATGGCACCATAGCTGCCCCTCTGACTGCCCTCACAACTCCGAAGAAACCCAAGAAGGTAACTTGGACCGACGAGTGTGAGAAAGCATTCAATGGCTTAAAAGACTCCTTGTGCCAGGCCCCTGTCCTCAGGGTCCCTGATTATCAAAGACCTTTTATCGTGCAGACGGACGCATCTGACACTGGGATAGGAGCTGTACTATCACAAGTAAATGAGAAGGGTAAGGAACACCCTATTGGTTTTATTAGTCGCCAGCTTAAGGACAGAGAGCTCAGATGGTCCACGGTAGAGAAAGAATGTTTCTCTGTTGTGTGGGCCCTAAGGAAGCTGAGGCCCTACCTCTATGGGACCCACTTCACTGTGCAAACTGACCATAAGCCGTTAAAGTGGCTAATGAACATGAAGGGGGAGAATCCAAAGTTGCTTAGGTGGTCCATAAGTCTACAAGGCTTCGACTTCACTATTGAGCATAGGCCAGGTGTCCAACATAGCAATGCTGATGGGTTGTCCAGAATGTTTAACCGACCTGAACAAGAGACTCATCCAGGGGTGGATTAGTTCCCCCTGTCCATAGTCTGGGAGGGGCGAGTGTTAGGAAAGATTTCGTAATTGTAGGTATTTTTCCTTCCATGTGGCAACCCCTAAACTTTTTGCTGTTGTTTTTCACCTTGTTCTTGACTTTGCCAGAGAAGTGCAGCCTTCTGCCGCACTCCTCTGGGCTTTCGCTCCTTTCTTATGGGGAAACTGACATGCCCTTAAGACAGTCAGTACCGGGAAACGCTGTTTCCCGTAGTTTCTTTTATCATGTTGCGGCTTTAGTGCAACATGACACAAGAGGGCACTGTAAGCTAAGTTACAGCTCTCTTTGGTCTCTAGCCTTCTACAGGCCCTAGATACTCGTTTAGGATTGTATTTGATGGGTGCAAGTCATTCAGGGACTGGAATGGTGGCAGCGATCGTTTTGTGTATTTTGAGCTCCTTTTGGCGTTTTAAGCGCGTTTTTCGCGCTGAACCCAAAATGGTGGCCTGGCTCCCAAAATGGCCAGACCACGAGGCTCCTTTGTACTGTCCACTGACCGTCTTGCTCCCTTCACCTTCCCCAGGTCGAGCCGACCCGGGGCCTTCCTTATTTGGGCATGTACTTTCCCGCGAAACACAGATGCTTTCCCAGGCTTCTACATGTCTTTTGTGTGCCTCCAGGGTGTGGGCTGGGATGTCTGGTCCCAATACACATCCTGGGTGCCAGAGAGTCTAGGGTGGTGTGAATGCCTGGGACCACCGTGGTCCGTGATTGGTCCACGAATGGTGTGAGTGTTGATGAGCGGATCTCCCATTGGGTCCCCTCCGTTTTGGCGCGAAGGGAACCGTGGATAAGAGGGGGCTGGAAACACCACTACCATGTCGATCTCCTGAGTTCTCACGAACGAAGGAATACAGGAGCCAAGTATCCTGCAACCACAAGGCTGGACCGAGGAATCGCTGGTGACCCGCGGAAGGACTCCTCCTCTGCACTGCTGTCGCCTTGTGAAACCCTTTTCACCTTTGATCGAACCAGAAGGCCTGTACTGGTACTTCGACCCTTGGAATAGCGGGAACAGCTATTCTCGGCATCTTCACCATCTCCTGCCAGTAAGCCTTCGGAAGCGTCTCTGGGCCATCCAGTTGACTGACCAGCTTACACGGGAGTCTTGCTCTGTAACCGCCGCCAGGTTATGTAGTATTTCGAGTCCTTGTCACTCTCACACGCTTCGTACACTTGGCGTTCCCAGGTCGGAAGTGAGTAGTGTACATTTGGCTCAGATACACACGGCCGCTCCGTTGCCCTGCTGTGGTGACAAAACTGTGCAGGTTTCTTCGATTGGGACGTCTTTTTACTCAACACGACGACGAGGCGTTCCCTGCTCTTCTGAACCTGCCAGCTGCTGAAACTGACGCGGAGAAGCCTGGGTCTGC